>NC_135061.1:3035694-3354861 GCF_051014685.1 Ptiloglossa arizonensis
ATTTAAGCCTTTACGAGTAAAAGTTGTAATATATTTGAATGTTTAGAATTTTCACAATAGAAAACTTTAATCGTCTCCACAACTGTATTCACAAATGAATATTTTTTCGTAAATTTTCAAGCCTTTACTAGTAAAAGTTGTAATATATTTGAATGTTTAGAATTTTCTCCTTCGAAAACTTTAATCTTATCTACAACTGTATTCACAAATGAATATTTAAGCCTTTACGAGTAAAAGTTATAATATTTTTGAATGTTTAGAATTTTCTCCATCGAAAACTTTAATCTTATCTACAATTATATTCACAAATGAATATTTAAGCCTTTACGAGTAAAAGTTGTAATATTTTTGAATGTTTAGAATTTTCTCCATCGAAAATTTTAATCGTCTCTACAACAGTATTCACAAATGAATATTTCTTCATAAATATTCAATCCTTTACGTATAAAATTTGTAATACATTCGAATGTTTAGAATTTTCACTTTCCAAAATTTAAACCGTGTCTACAACTGTTCTCGAGTTAAAAATTTGGTCATTATTCAACGTTTGGGTTCACACATTTTCAAAACCACTGTCTGTGTACAGAAATACGTCATCCGACGAGTTTCGAGTTCGAGATCGATCGTCCACGATCGAATGCTGATCCAGGTCGTGATCTGGCCTTGTAACAGAGGATTGAAGGGAAGCGCTTGATCCGAGCGGAAATGGATTGTGATGCGCCGTGTAAAACGGAAAGTTACGAAATGTATGCGGAGCACTATCGAGAAGTGCTGGCCAATCAATGTCGATGGATTACTTTTTCTCCCGCGCTTCCGGTTTTTTCGACATCCAAAAACGCGACACCAGGATCAATTTTCGCGTTTTATTTTTCGTCTTGCTCGGTAACGCGCGTAGGCGTCCATCAACCGGGAATCGACGATTCTTTTTTCTCTTGTAATTTTAACGACCATGTGATTTATCCACTTACGTCATAATGTCTGTTACCGGTACAGTGAGTCGTTCGATTACACGGATCTCTCTCCAATTATGTTCTTCCATGAATTTTTTAAACGTAAGCTACCGAACAAAGTTTTCCTCGCGAGATCTACGACCGAGCAAATATTAATCAACATTGCTGAATGGCTTAAAAATAAAATCGAAACACGTCTCTGGTAATCCAAGGATTTATTGCATAACCTTATTATACAAAAGACTCGTTTGCGCAGTAAGGATAAACGAACCGAATTAGCATCGAATATTTAAAAAAAGACACAAGTATAGTCTTAAAGTAGAGATTTCTTCTAACGATTATCAATTTACTCGAAGGAATTGTACGATAAATACTTGAATTACACCTAAAGAAACTTTGTTTCAATGCCATATAAAAATTTAAGTAACTTGAAAATCAACGTAACTGTAAAGGATGGTCATTTGGAATAATGACATCGACTGTTACGATTAATTAAAAATATCAATGTTTCTCCATTTTTTCGCAATACTCTCAAGTATTATCTTATGGGAGAATTAGGTAAAGAGCACTCACCATCGCTTGTAGTGTACGAAATTGAACGAAATATTTTGCTCTTAATTTCGAGCGAAGTGTCAGTTAACTTTACAAGAAAAGTTATCAGTCTTAGTTCCGGTAGTTCCCGATCCGCTGACCACGATAGAGAACTTCGACATTCTTTCAAGTTGGAAACTTTTCGGAAGTTGAACGAAAATGAACTAGCGAGAGTCGAACTTGGGCGTATATCAGTTTATCTTCTTTGTGCAAATAGAATGTGATTAATTAGTGCTGTCGTCTACCGGGAATATTTCCAATCTTCCTAAAAAGATATTTTTCACCAAACTTTCCGTTCTATCGCAATTTGTTACGGCTTTTTCTACAAATATTGAACAATCCTTCGTGATACGTTTAAACATCGTCGAACTACCAATTTGGTAACCCTATATTTCGTCGACATCGATATTAATTGTTTGGTAACAGCAGTTTGTTTTTCGTGTTTGGTAAATTTTTTAAAATATATTTCGAACCTATGATCTTCGAAATACTGTAATTATCGTTCACGCGAGAATGTTAAAATATCGTTCACTTGCATAAAAGGAAGCAAAGTTTTCTAGAGAAAGAAAATGTAATTTAATTCATACATCCTTTATATTTTCATTCAATATATTTAAATGCTTAGAATTTTCTCGATCGAAAACTTTAATCGTATCTACAATTATATTCACAAATGAATATTTTGTTGTGAATTTTTGAGCCTTTACGAGTAAAAGTTGGAATATATTTGAATGTTTAGAATTTTCTCTATCGAAAATTTTAATCGTATCTACAACTATATTCACAAATGAATATTTAAGCCTTTACCAATAAAAGTTGTAATATTTTTGAATGTTTAGAATTTTCTTCATCGAAAATTTTAATCGTATCTACAACTATATTCGGAAATGAATATTTTTTCGTGAATTTTTGAGCTTTTACGAGTAAAAGTTGTAATAAATTTGAATGTTTAGAATCTACAACTATATTCACAAATGAATATTTTGTCGTGAATTTTTAAACCTTTACGAGTAAAAGTTGTAATACATTCGAATGTTTAGAATTTTCTCTGTCGCAAATTTGCACGTTCTCAGTTCGACGAAACAAGTGTGAATATTTCACGCTGCACGAGGCAGATAATCGCAAAATCCATCGACGTCAACTGATACTTTCGTCGGTCAATTATCGGAAGATAGTCCCCCAAAACACGTGGATGCCGTTTAACGAATCAGCTTTAATTCGTGCCATCATCGCGGAATTATCCGTACCGCGAAATTATCCGGGTTTCCGCTATTTATCTTTACGAGTATTACCGAGTTCCAACGAAATCCTAGTCGAACATTGGAATTAATCGGAGTTTGAATTCGGTTTTCGCGAATGCATATTGATCCTGTCTTTGTTCGTAAATCGCGGCTTTTCAAACACGGTCTGCCTCGACGATGGCCGTATTTTTCCGTGGAGAATTGAATCAACATGTTTTAATAATAATGACAATTACGTTCAGGTGGCAACGTGTCGGAGCTCTTATCGCGTTAAGGTGGGACAACACTCCGAGACGTCAAAAAATGGATAAATTTCGCGAATATCTTTTCGAATGTCAAAATATCTTTTTGACGTAACATTCTACGTACTTTAAACTTTAAGAGAATGAGAAAAAAAAAAAAGAATTCTATTGTTTTACTCGTCAGAGTGGTGTCCGGTCAGCGATCAGCGCGGTCAGCGTGGTCAGCGTGGTCAGAATAGTGGGCGTGGTCAGAATAGTGGGCGTAGTCAGCGTAGTCAGTGCGGTCAGCGCGGTCAGCGTGGTCAGCGTGGTCAGAATAGTGGGCGTGGTCAGAAGAGTGGGCGTAGTCAGCGTAGTCAGCGCGGTCAGCGCGGTCAGCGCGGTCAGCGTGGTCAGCGTGGTCAGAATAGTGGGCGTAGTCAGCGTAATCAGTGCAATCAGCGCAGTCAGCGTAGTCAGTGTGACGGGACAAATTCCAAACAGTCACTTTTAGTGAAATACTAATTCGAGTTGCACTCGAATCCTGATTCGTCAAAGTTAAATTTAGCGAAGATTGGTGAGAGTTGCGACGAATCACCTGATCCAAACTAAGAACTTTACTTGAAAATTATTCGGACTGGAGAAATAATGGGTTGAAACGGACAGGGTAACGACGTGGCGAACAGTTGACTTCAGAATATAGACTGCTTTATTCGAGAGCTTGGTGGGTTTATATACACTTGCTATCTTAAAGAATAGTACAAGCGTAAAAGTTTCACACGTTTAGTTTTCGGGCTAACTCTTATCGGGAGGACGTTCATCGAATTCGAGCTTGAGGATGCACTGTTCCAGGTGATCCGAGATGACGAAGTCATTCGTAGAAATTAGATATCGAGGAATTCGTCACATCAACGTAGTTACTAATTGTGTGCTTTGTCAATGTTTTGTTCCTACTGCTGCCTCATTCAACATAAGTCTCCTAGAACTTTGTTCACCTTTATTTCATAAGAACCACCACCAACGGTAGATAATTTCCAGAATTTCGAAAGTTCATCGTGGAAAATGAGGGATCACGGTAGGTGAAAATAAGGACGAAAACCCATCGAAAGCTCCGATACGTTCTCAACGTGCATCGTTTCGAATTCCAGAACGCACCAGAAGCGAGATGGAAGAATTTTTCTACGGGCGTTCGCCTCGAGTTTTTCATGGCTCGAAAGCCACGGGAAATAATGAATTCTTCTCACAGCCGCGACACCGTGCGAAACTAATTTCAATTTCGTTTACGACATTCCGTCAAGTACCAGGAACCCTTCGTGTCCCAACGACGAACCGTTAACATTCGTATTTCGCTCCATTATCGAAGGGCCATCGCACTTTTCTTTAATCAGCCTTTGTACCCCCTTTGTCAGCAGGATCCGGAATAAAGCGAAATCTATTACTTCACTCTGTCTTTCAATTCCTACTACACTGTTTGTCCGTTTCGTTGGTCGACTATCTGCTCTCGTTTCTCCTCTGTGTGCAATCTCTGCAGACGAGACACAATCCCGACGCTGAACGGGTTGAATTACTCTAGATAATTCAGTTTCCTTCTTTGACAACGCATCGACGCGGCTTTCGTTCTAATTTAGGGTCATTGTTCGCGGTTCAAGATAACCTTTCTAATCCCTGTGAACGAATATCATTGTACGTAGCCCGGATAACAAGAACCGGGGCCTTTAGAAGCTTTTTTAACGAACACCCTTATCGTGACGCGACGATCTTGAGCTTTTCAAAGATACCGGGTATACAGAGGGTGTCACAATCATCACCGGTCGATTTACTTTTTCAATGAAACTCAAACGGTTTAAGTAATTTGAATTGTTTCTTTTTTATTTAAAAGTGCAAACTTGGGAGTTAATAATGGAAGAAGATACCTTCCGAATAGCCGCATTGGTCCATCGTGACGCCACGATCTTAAGCTTTTCAAGATACCGGGTATACAGAGGGTGTCACAATCATCACCGGTCGATTTACTTTTTCAATAAAACTCAAACGGTTTAAGTAATATGGATTGTTCTTTTTTTATTTAAAAGTACAATCTTGGAAGTTAATAATGGAAGAACATACCTTCCAAATAACCGCATCGGTCCATCTTTTATCAAAATGGAAACGATTAAGAAGTTCCCGAATCGTTAGCGTTGAAGATTGCAATTTTTCGTAATACGCTTGAATAATTTCCACATAATTTTCACCGTGTTTACATACGACCGAGAATATATGTCTTTACTACAACCTCGAAATGCTACATTCCTAGAAAATATTCATAAATAAATTTCATATATAACTGGAAATAATCCAAACGTCAATATCTCTTTACATTTCTTGTATTTGGAATAAAATAATTCGTCCGTAAAGAAATGATGGTAGGCACTATAATTTTGTGAAACAGAATTTAACCAGAGGATCAATTTGCACTTTGTTATCGTATCATTCGACCCAAATTATTGCACAACGGTACAAATAAAATATATCAAAACCAAAAATATTTTTTACTCAACTTTTAGTTCATTCAATACAGGTATATCCTAGAATTGAAATACTCAAATACATTGAGTATTTTCTACTGTAAAGTTATTTTTTACTCAAACCAACACCACTTAGTGCATTGTCGTATCGCAAACGAGTGAGAAAGCGTACAGAACAAGAGAAATTTGTTAATAATAGGAAATTTGTTAATAATGGGAAATTGCAAAATTAATTGTAGGTCGTTCATGGTTTCGTCGTTTCTTAACAAAAATGCACCGTTATATGCTCCGGTGTTTTCTCACTTCAATCCTCCTGCACTAATTGCGTTCAAAGACATAGTTCTAACTGGATTTCAGTCAAAGTTTTAACTCGAGACTACTTGAGGTAAGGACTCGTGTAGCTTGTAACGTGGTTATTTCAAGGAGATGAAAAATTAAACTGCAAAAGCATCACCATTCCGGAGAAACTAAATTAATTCCTGTTCACTCTTTCGCTCTCTGGATTTTAAAAGAGTTCTCGCCTGTGATCCACAACTTTTCTTTCACGTTGATACGATATCGCGAAGTTCAGACCCCGGAAGTGTGTTGTGAATATGAAATTGCAAATGAAATTGTTGAAATGTAACGTTACTCCGCACTGTATAAAACACGGAAAAATGTACACAAGGCTTATAAAAGCCACAACCAGCTCGACGAAATGTTAACAGAAATACAGGAGACACTTTCGTATAATATTTTCGACTGCTCCTTTCGAGTCTTGCAAAATATGGAAACAATTGTTTCAATACGAATGTAAAGCGATACAATTGCGTGTAAAATAAACAAAAGTATTATTATCCGCTTGTAAAACATTCTACGAGTCTTTATCCTTACCATGCTGGTGTCTTAAAGTTTATCTTTAAAAAGAATATCAATATTTATCTGGAAATTCTTTTTCATTGTGGATTAATTAGTTATGAAACGTGGACGAGATTTAGAGCATGGTTTAGAAAGTATCATAGTGCACTATGTACTCGGATTTAAATGAAAACGTAAAATTTCATTTCCAACGGTTTAAAAAAGAATTCTCGGTTCCAATTAACCTGACTTCCATATTGCAATATGTAGGTTAGGTCACTTGCATCGTAGAGGTTAGGTTAATAACAGTGTGCGTCTGTACCACGGGTTTGCACCGCAAATGTATACTTGTCTCTGCTTTTACATATCATATTTTATGTAACCTCGCATTTCATGTTCTATACAAGTGTGCAATAAAGATTTATTATTACTATTACATATTGTATGTAGCAAAGTATGGTGTCTGTATGGTGTTTGCATTTCAGACACTTTCATACCGAACATCATTTCTCGAAACATCGTCCAACATTTTTTATCGACAACACACTTTGAATTTAATAAGATTTTTACGGTACACAATAATTTTAAAAATAAAACTGTTTAAAATTGCCACAATCGTGATACACTTTCGTACATGTTTCTATTCGTTACGAAAGAAATAATTGTATCGAATATAATGAAATCGAGTATAGTTTAAAATCAATGATTTATTTATTTAACTAAAATGATCGAAAATATAATAAAATTTAATCGAATAAATCTCGTTTCATATATCTATGACACTTCAAAGAATTTCTTATTCTCTGAAAGTAAGAATACTTAATTTCCATACACTGCTCCTCGTAATTAAACATTTTACGTCCTTAATTAAACACAATCGTTTTAACACCGAGAAAAGAACGAATGAGAATTTTCCACGTACGTTTGAAAATAACATTTTCCTCGTCTGGTACGATTTTACATTTAAATTCGAGTAATTTTGATTTCCAACAGTTCTCAACTCGCTGAATAGTTCGAGATTAATATTGTAGAACGTCCATTTCGGTCGAAAAACTTTAAAAGTGTTTTCCCCTTAAACGATTCGTCAGAAAAATTTCAAAAATACACACGTGTCTCTAACGTTTCTTAATAATTAAATAAATCGAAATATTTTCTTGTCGGTGATCGAAAAGAACAGTTACGTTACATTATTATTACATATCGCACCCAGCTTCGTATAGAGTATATAGGAAGCTATTAACTCAATTTTTCATTCAACATTTTTATTACACGAGTATACAATCCCGGATAAACGGTTTAAGAAAGAGCAAGTAGATAAACGTGTACGAAGCAAACTGCAATTCGACCTAACCCGAGTAACTGTCTGTAGATACCAATTAGAATAAAATCGTGAAAAGTATTTGAAAGCAGAGTCTCGTGATTAAAATTTCTGCTAAGGTAGACTCTGCATCGCGTTCGTATATTCAGGCTGGTAGTTTTCAAGTAACAACCTTAAAATGCCTTGCCTATCGGTTTGCAAATTTAATGGATCGAATCGATTCGATCTTTCCCGTCGATTGATCGAAGCTTCCAAAGCGGGAAATGCGATTGCCTCTGTCGTGCTTTACCCCAGATTGCAAGGCTGTCTAATTTAGAAATTGACCTCGTTAAGTCTCTCTCGACATTAATTGAGTAAACGTCTTCCACTACTCGTATCGACGTTGAAAAGATCGGTCACCCGTTCCTTTATTTTCTTTTCCTTTTCTTTCTAACCGTAGTTGACCAACGTCAAGCAAAAACAACTCGTGCAACACTCCTGATCGAAATGAAACCAAAATTGGTACAATATATTCCTCGAAATATCATTTCCACGAAACTTTCACGATTCATTTTATACTTTTCTCGAATTTTATATGAAATTTTTGGACCACGTATTCTTTACATGATTATAAGGACGACGATCTTAATATTTCAAATAAGTAAATCGAAAGTAGAATTATATCTTGCTTTTCGATACTGAGTACTCCTGATCCCTTCATTATCGAATCGAATGGTTTTAAACAAATATTCTCGTGGCCTTTGTTACTTAGATTTGTATTCGATAATTATTTGCAAAACGTTACAAATTCTTCGATAGTTGTTTACTAAACGTTACATGTTATTGGGTAATTGTTTATAGAACGTTACAAGTTATTCGATAATTGTTTGTAAAATGTTACAAGTTTTACGAAACTTTATATAATTATAATTATAATTAAAGCGTTATATAATTGTAATTGAAACGTTTTATAATTATTTATAAAACGTTATATAATTGTAATTGACATCTTTTATAATTATTTATAAAACGTTATATAATTGTAATTGACATCTTTTATAATTATTTATAAAACGTTATATAATTGTAATTGAAACGTTTTATAATTATTTATAAAACGTTATATAATTGTAATTGCAATTATTTATAATTATTTATAAGACGTTATATAATTGTAATTGAAACGTTTTATAATTATTTATAAAACGTTATATAATTGTAATACATAACGACATAAAAAAATATAATTAATAACTTATAATTATTTATAAAACGTTATATAATTGTAATTGAAACGTTTTATATTATTTATAAAACGTTATATAATTGTAATTGAAACGTTTTATAATTATTTATAAGACGTTATATAATTGTAATTGAAACGTTTCATAATTATTTATAAAACGTTAAAGAATTGTAATTGAAACGTTTCATAATTATTTATAAAACGTTAAAGAATTGCATACACACCGTGGATTATTATGATTTCGAAATACGTTGTAAATAATAGAGTCCTGAGTAATTTGTGCTGTAATCATGCGGTCGCTGAGATGTACAGCTTTAAAGTATTAAAAATGTACTCGATTCTAACGTATGTGATAAGAAACACGAATAGTCACGTGTAATTTATTTTAAATTTAAAACTGTTTATTCGTCGTTATTATCTTTCTAAACAGAACCGAATTAACCCGTGCTATTACAGGAGAATAGGTCCAGGTTGATCCGGTTCTGTTTTCAAACTAGTTGTTCCTCTACGTTACGTTAAGCTACATTAGGTTCAAAAGTCGGAAACTTTAAAGCAGCATATCTCGGTAACTTCGAGCAACCACCACGTGATCGAAAATGCAGATTACTCGCCATTCTATCGTACATATTTCATAAAGTTATCGGTAAAGTGTAAATTTTTGTAAATAGACGTATATTTTACGGCTAACACAATATATATATTCTTTTTACATTTACTCTTAGATATCGAAAAGCAAGATATAATTCTACTTTCGATTTACTTATTTGAAATATTAAGATTGTCGTCGTTAGAATTATGTAAAGAATACGTGGTCCAAAAATTTCATATAAAATTCGAGAAAAGTATAAAATGAATCGTGAAAGTTTTGTGAAAATGTTATTTCGAGGAATATATTGTAACAATTTTGGTTCTATTTCGAGTATTTACCTGAACTGTAATAACCTACCATATAAATGAAACTGTAAACTTAAAATCGATTGCTACTACGTTTTAGAAGATTGCAATTTGTTATGCATTACTGGAAGCTATTCCAGCTGGAAGAAAGGAGAGTTGTATCAACAGATCAGCAAGTAGAACATACGTAACATTACATAACTGTTACAAATTTCATTTGGTGAAAGAACAGTCTGACTACAATCTGTCTATACTACTTGCAGCATTAATGAAGAACCTCTCGATTCAAAATAAACTTACTTCCAAACACAGTTTTACTCGAAGAGCTTTGTCGATGGATTTATACATTGAAAATTAATCGAATTCGTTCTTAATAATATCTTTTGCAACATACTTTGCACATTTTTACCGTGCAACCTAAATCTGCATAACTATTGCAATAAAAGAAGCACAAAGAAATCTATCGTAATTTGCAGTTACGTAGAGTTTTTCGACATAAAAAAATATTTCCTACCGAACTGTATGTTTAAATGTTTTTAATCACATAAAGATTATTAAAAAGTATCTTTATCGATACCAAACAGTAGTTTGATACATTCAATAATGTTCTGTGTTTCTTTATGAAATGGAAAATTGGAATGAAAAAGAGTTTTTCGACATAAAAAAATATTTCCTACTCTAACTGTATGTTTAAACATTTTTAATCGCATAGAGACCATTAAAAAGTATCTTTATTAATGCCAAACAGTAGTTTGATACATTCGATAATGTTCTGTGTTTCTTTATGAAATGGAGAATTGGAATGAAATAGAGTTTTTCGACATAAAAAAATATTTCCTACCCTAACTGTATGTTTAAACATTTTTAATCGCATAGAGACCATTAAAAAGTATCTTCATCGATACCAAAAGTAGTTTGATACAATCGATAATGTTCTGTGTTTTTTTCTATGAAATGGAAAATTGGAATGAAAAAGAGTTTTTGACATAATAAAATATATGTTCTGTGTTTTTGTATGAAATGGAAAATTGGAATGAAAAAGAGTTTTTCGACATAAAAAAGTATTTCCTACCCTAACTGTACGTTTAAACATTTTTAATCGCATAAAGATCATTAAAAAGTATCTTCATCGATACCAAAAGTAGTTTGATACAATCGATAATGTTCTGTGTTTTTTTCTATGAAATGGAAAATTGGAATGAAAAAGAGTTTTTTGACATAAAAAAATATATGTTCTGTGTTTTTGTATGAAATGGAAAATTGGAATGAAAAAGAGTTTTTCGACATAAAAAAAGTATTTCTTACCCTAACTGTATATTTAAACATTTTTAATCGCATAGAGACCATTAAAAAGTATCTTTATCGATACCAAACAGTAGTTTCATACAATCGATAATGTTCTGTGTTTTTTTCTATGAAATGGAAAATTGGAATGAAAAAGAGTTTTTGACATAATAAAATATATGTTCTGTGTTTTTTCTATAAAATGGAAAATTGGAATGAAAAGGAAGGTTCGCGAGGACGAGGTATTGGAAATCTAAGAGGTAATTGACCCGAACGACGTTTCTTCGTGCATTTTTCAGCGTTGCACGTTGATGGGATTATAGAAAAGGGTGGAGAGAAAGGAGATGATGTTTTGAGGAACGTAAGGGTGCGATGGCAACTTCGACGCTTGAAGGATATTTCCTCGGCGTCGCTTTTCCCAGATACGAACGAAAAATAAAACTAATCAACGTCGACGACATTCGCGACAATGAAAGATGGATAAACCTTCCTCGTACACTTTTCGACTGAAAAATAGCAACGAATAAAATACCAAATAACGAATTACGTTCTACTTGTGTGCTACGAACAAAGTTTCTACCACTGTTCAAGTAAAATTCATTCGTATAACGTAAGTAGTAAGTGGTATCGTAAGAACAAATAAATAAATATTCGTAGACTACGTAAATTGAAACAATTCTAACAGAAAATCAAAATTACGATTATTAACGTAACAATGAATTTAGTATTGTAACAGTCGTTCATGTACAACGTTCTTTGAACTTTTCGAAGTTCACGTTAAAGTCATCAGTATTTTTCTCTATTTTACGAGCGAAGATATTCGTTCGAAATAATGAGAATCGAGTACTGAAATCTCCGCCATTGAAATACGTAAGAAAGACTCGATAACGACCGGTGGAGCAAACGAACAAACAAGAACGTAGTGTCTATTACCGGCACATGGATGTTGGCCACACTCTTGGCGTTTGCAGCCGCCCACACCTTGAAAAATAAACGAAGCACAAAGGAAGTGGAAATTCCTACCCAATTGAATTACTTATCCTAATAAGAAAAGAAACGTTCGTGAGAAACGCGTCCGCGGGAATTTCCAGTTCGGTGCGCGCCAATTAAATCGAACATTCGTACAGAATTGTGAAACGAACGAATATAATACAGAAATTACAATAAACGAAACTTTTGCACCGTTCGAACGTACCTACCTAAAAAATCTCAACGAGAACGTTTCGATTCTTCGATGAAGAGTCGAACAATTTTCAACAATCGTCTCTGCAATCACCCACTGTTCACTTCGATATTTTAATCACATTAATCGAACCCTTCGAGGAAAATAAATGAAATTACTAGAAACACGGTAGTAATCGTTTCGAATAAAATTGAATCGTTTATGCTTTAACCGTGCGTCACCGCAATATAATTTATTTCCGTGTGATACTTGGCTCGGTTGGAATTACAATCGCGAAGGGATTAACAAACATAAAGTGGCGTGGAATAATTGTCATTGAATTTCCTTTTTAATTCCATTCCCGAGACGAAGTATCCCTTGATGAGTGAAATGAATACTTTGCCACGGTTTTTCCACCTTTTCGTCCCATTCTGCTTTACCCACTTAACAATTTATTACGTCTGACGGACGCTCGTGGCTCATGGGACTACACTGTTTAAAAATTCCTTTCTTCGTCGCGTGTGAAACCTACTTATTAAATGTAAGCATTAGCCATTTGGAATCGATTTAAACACACTGTGAACGTTTGTTCGTTTCTTCGAATCCATGGAAGATATTTAGATATTCTGTATCCTACGAAATCCTCTACTACGAAACTTACAATAATAGATTTATAGTTTTGCCCTATCCAAAGATAAAATAATCGAAAAGTGCTACGAAGTATTGAAATACAAAAATTTCAATCGTAAATTTACAATCATTACTAGCAGTAAGCTGTATCTCCCGAAAGGGATAGCACACAAGAAATACAATTAAGTGAAATAATATAAGCCCTTTGGAATCGATTAAATCGCACCATGAACATTTGTTCGTTTTTTCAAATCCATGGAAGATATTTAGATGTTCTGTATCTTGCAAATAATCCTCTACTACGAAATGTACAATAATAGATTTATCGTTTTGTCCTATCCAAAGATAAAATGATCGAAAAGTACTGGAAAGTAACAAAATACAAAAATTTGTATCATAAATTTACAATCGTACCAGTAAGCAGTATCTCGTGAAAAATATGGCACACAAGAATTACAATTAAGTGAAATAATGTAAGGATTAACCCTTTGGAATCGATTGAAACACACTGTGAACGTTTATTCGTTTCTTCAAATCTATGGAAGATCTTTAGATGTTCTATATCCTACGAAATCCTCTGCTACGAAACGAACAATAATAAATTTATCGTTTTGTCCTATCCAAAGATAAAATGATCGAAAAGTACTGGAAAGTAACAAAATACAAAAATTTGTATCATAAATTTACAATCGTACCAGTAAGCTGTATCTCGCAAAAGAGATGGTGCACAAAAATTACAATTAAATCTTCAAATCCATTCAAGATATTTAAATATTCTATATCCTATGAATAATCCTCTACTACGAAACGTACAATAATAGATTTATAGTTTTGCCCTATCCAAAGATAAAATAATAAAAAAGTACTGAAAAGTAACAAAATACAAAAATTCGTATCATAAATTTACAATCGTACCAGTAAGCAATATTCTCGCGAACTGGATGACACGCAAGAATCACAATTAATCGAAATGTATGAAATTGATACGCACCGTACGAGCAGATCGCAATTAACGAAATAGCGTAGATACAGATCACGATCCACGGAGGTCTCCGCTTCCCCTATTTAAAGATATTCAAAGATTTATTATTCCGTTCTTCGGAGGCAAACTTTTTGTCCTTCCGCATTGTGATTTGTGGACCATTACCCCTACCAATGGTTCCTTTCTTTCTTTCTCTTTCGCTTCTGGATCTCTGTCGTGCGATCGCTCCGCTCGGAAAGAACGGACGGTCCGCATTCGAGAAGAGTCCGATCTCGGTCGAAGCCCGAAGGCTCTTCCGGGTTATTCATTACGGGGTCAGCGACTAAAACCACCCTTTCTCTCAGCTCCCCCCTATTTTTTGTCGGCACTTTCATGCTTCGAAGGCATCGACCTCCCTGCTTTTTACCAGTTTGAAAATTGAGAAAAGGGCGATATCGGGTGCTCGTTCACCGCCCTCTAACGTCGATCGTCCAACCCTTCGCACATTGATCCACCTTAATGCACGTTGTATCGTAATTGCAGGACACAGGTTTAGGAAAACTTGAGCTTCGAGCTTTGAGCTCGGCTTTGAGAGAGCATTTCACCGGTGAGGGTAAAGTAAGAGGAAGTAGGGGTCGGTGCAGACCCAAGGAAAAAGCGAGTGTTGCGGTTGGCTGGCGAGAACTTAATATTCTCGATTCTTTTAAGGTTATCGTTGAATTCGGAAAGAGAGTTCAACGCGTGTTATTCACAGCGATGCATTTTGTCGCGTAATGTCGTCGTAGGTGTATTTTTATCATTTGAAAACTCGACACGGAACGACGCTCGTATTTTTTATTTCAGGTGTCCCAATCGTCACCGGTCGATTTACATCTCGAATCGATTATTTATAACGTGAGAAATCGTGCCAGTGTCTGCAATATGGAGATAAAACATCTTTTTATTCATCAACTGACAGAAATAATGTCGTTTGATGATAATAGATATATATTATGTACATGGTATTATTATTGTAGTATTATAGATTAGACATGGTATTAGTGTTGTTTCTGTGGGTGTGGTGTTATGGTATATATTATATGTATCAGTAATCTAGTGCTATTATCATAATTGCGGTATTATTAGTACTAGACGTGGTATTGGTAATAGGTTTCATTCTTCGCTAAAGATAGATCGATTATGTATAAAACTAAGCTAATCGTCAGAGTGCCCTCGACACGTGTCGTTATCGTCTTTGTCACCTGTGTCTTTACAAATCTCTCATCTTCCTGCGTTTTCTTCAACTCTCCCCTCTTATTACGTCTTCTTGTACTCTTACTCATACTGCGTCTTTACCCCTCTCTTCTCGTACTCTTGCTCATACTGTTACTCCCTCTTTACCAGTTTCCTCTCGTAACCATACTCATACTGCTACCACGTCTTCACCAGTCTCTTCTCGTACTAATACTGTCCCTACGTCTCAACCAATCTCTTCTCGTACTCTTACTGTCCCCAAACACGCTTCTTTCGAATTCTATATCCTTACGCGAATTAATTCCCTTTCGTTCTAATCTTCGATCCCTCTCACTTGAAACATCTGGTCACGTTCGTCCATCTCGATCGTTCGTCTCTTCCGAACACTTCATTCTCTTCAGACCACACGCATTACGCAATGTGTTTACCCTGACGCAGGTCCATTCGCACGTGATGTATCTTCTAGGCCTGCACTCGAAGCAAATGGGAACAGAAAATTGAGATACTACAATAAGTACACGAATCTATCGAGTGCAATAGTGAACGTCAACACATTGATCCTTGTTAATATACAATAGGAAAGGAAATATAGCGTGTGTTGGAACGAACACAACGATCTTAAGGGTGCCAGATATCGATGTCAGTTTTAAGGGTTTTTTCTGTTCAGTTCCAAGTCACAAAGACCACACGACAATGTTCGTCGTTCACATCAAGACACATCACCGTACACTCGTTTGTTCGGACTTTGTATTCTCATATCTACCGAAACTATACTACCAGATACGCGAGATTCCTGCATATTATGTTGTAAAGTTCGGATTATAATATCTAGTTTATTATAATATGCAGGGTGTAGCGCTTTGGACGATGGGAGGTGTTGATGTTGGAGCTTCTCGTCGTCCGCACTTCTCGACAGCTCGTTAAAGGTATCGAGATGGTTGGTGATTTATAAATGAACTATTGTCGATATGGTTTAACAATAATAGATTTAGTACAGTGTTAGCAAAGATTGTGATTGTAACTGGTTGGCACAATTGTAAGTTACAAGCGTTTGGTTGAAGTGTTTGACTTGTCGGCGAAATTGTAGTTCAAGTGTGACTTGTGGCAAAGTTGTAAGTAAGTGACTTGTGGCAAAGTTGTAATTCGCGTGTTCAAGTGTGTAATTAAGTCTTGTAAGTGAGTAAGTGTTAAAGTGAAAGTGTTAAAGTGATTTTTCCGCGTCTCAACCCTCCGTTTTATGCACTCGGCTCGGGATGTGATTGGTCGAGGAAATTTGGAGGTGGACAGCGGAGTTGCAGGAGAGGGATCCCAGGAGTGGGATTGTTAGTTTAAACCGTGGGTTCTTGGAAGTCAAGATTACTAAAAATCATAAAACGGCGAAAGTCGCGTTAATTACCTGCAGCTGCTTAGCAGCCTTCCAAGAACCCAGGTAGGGTAGTTAGTTGACGGTGGATAGCACGTGCGCCGATGACATGCTCGACACCCGCACTAATCTCGTCATAAAACGTAGGGCTCGACGGACTGCGCCGATTTTTGCGTGCCGCAACACAGGGATCTCGCGTATCTAGTAGTATAGTAATTGTATATATAAGAATATAAAGTTCGAAGAAATGCGTATACAGTGATATGTCTTGATGTGAACAATGACGTGTGGTCTTTCTGACTCTGGACTTGGAACTCGCCTAAAAAGAAAAAGCGAAAGGAAAACGACCAAACCGTTGACCGCGTGGTGGACAATCCTTCCGCGCCAATACGAAGACAGTTCTTAAAACTGTCACCCTTAAGATCACCCTTAAGATCGTTGTTGCATTCATTCCAACATATAATAAACTAGATATCATAATCTGAACTTTACAACAGTGTGATATCAGAATTCTCTATTCCCACTTGAACCTAGTGCAGGCCTACAAGAATACATTGCATGCAAATGGACCTGCGTATTCAACGTAATTACTAACTATATGTAGTATCGGATTTTCGGCGTTCGCTTAGGCCTGCTTCGAGCGTAGGCCTAAACAAGATAACGCGCGCGGTCGGACTTGAGTTAACCTAAACATTTGGCGCCGATCGGTCCGCTAGCTTTCCTGGAAGGCACGAGTATCCTTTACAGGGTGTCTTGCTCTTGCGCGACGACCGAGCGTGAGAACGCATGGGGATGAAAGGGAATACATGTAGTTCGGAGAAAGTGAAGAGTGTTTGGGAAAGACGAACGATTAGGATGACCGAACGTGACCGAATGTCTCAAGTGAGAGAGACCGAGGATTGGAATGAAAGAGAACGAATGGGAATGACTATATAGAGCGCGAGAAGAACGTTAAGAGAGACAGTAAGACGGTGTCACGCAGTATGGGACAGTATGACAAAGTATGACGACGAGAGTATGTCCGAAGAGTTTGCCGCGGACAGTATGACTGAAAAGACGATAAGACGAGACAATTGAAAGACGTGCCAAGCGAAACTAACCACCCACACTACATCTAACACTATTATCACTGTAATTTATAATAAATATACATATATCCATAAACCACGCACGAGTACAACAGTTATTTTAGAGCTCGTACGGGGATCGATCACTCAAAGATCTCTTCTCAAGTGATTCGAAGAGAGAAGAACAACATATATACTTTCTCAATGTTTCGTTCCTACTGCTACCTAACTCAATACACGTACACCCTATAATTTTACTCACCCTCATTTTCTAACCACCAACAGTAAATAATTCCTACAATAGGAAAGAAATAGTATAAATAACGATGAAAATTAAAAATAAAAAAACACACACAAAAATACGAATCCCATTCTTCGTCCAATCGTCGAAAACTGGTTTCGGGTTTTCCACAGCCGGCGGCCGGGCTCGTCTTCGAACGATCTTCGATCCCGGGCGCAGGAAAGTTCATGCCCCAGGAGGGCTTTCATATTTGAATTTCCAACGCCACCGTTACGGATCATTTGCCATTTCACCGTCGGAAATTTCTCGGATCCGTACGCCGTGCGACCGGTTTCGAACGAAGCCCGGTCGTCGAGTTCGTTCCCGGCCACGTCGAAGTAATTCCGTCGAGATTGCGGTTAAATTTCATTTGTTTCGCCCCCGGCGTGGATTCCGGCCGCGGCGGCTATCAAAGGGAATTTTTCCCGTGTTCTTTGAACTGTCGGAGGTGTTCGCAGTTATAGAAATGTCGCGCGAGCGGGAAAATCGTTCCGAGTCGGTGATTGGAAAACGGGTTTAAACGAGTGACCGCGCCGTCGATATTAATGTGGGATATTAGGAGGGAAAGAGGGCGTAGAGTGCGTGTGTGTGTGGAGGTGACCGGGCCGTGCTTGTGGGAGGTTTTGTGGGTATCGATGAAACCCGACAGCCCGTGTCAAGGACTCGTTGGTGGAATCCCGTGTGGGTTCCACGTATGCCATCGACCCCTGCCAACCGCGATTCACCGAGATAAAACGATTCGACAAATGCGCTTGTTACTGTCAATTCCTGGAATCCCGATGTTTTCCTCTGCCCGCGTCTGCGTGCCGGTTTTCCGCACCGCTGGGACCAACCGCGTTATCTTTCCATCCACCGGACGGAGGATTCCTTTGCCCAACGTGCGATTTAATTCCATCTTGAAAAGGATTTACCGCCATTTGTATTTCGTTAGAACAGCTCCTCGATAGCACTCGATTCGAATTGCTAGGTCGTTCGATAAGTTTTGTAATACTTTTGATCGATTCAATTTCAGGAGGAGTTCCACGCGATTATTCTTTCTAAAAAATACACTCACTACGTCACCTCTCTACTCGAATTAACTATTTTTAGTTTCACCTTGCAACCAATCGCATACCGGAATATTTCTTTCTCGATTTACCAAGTGAGTTTCGTGAACATTACTTTCTCCTGTTATTTATTTCCATTAGAAGTGTCCGAAATGTACAGCTCCTCGATAGCACTCGATTCGAATTACTAGGTTGTTCGATAAGTTTTGTCGTTCTTTCCATTGTAAAATAATACTACGACACTTGAATTTTGACAACTGTAAATATACAAACGAGTCGACAGATCTGCACGAAATTGTGCACATGTTGATCAAAAAGTAGTATCGTCTTTCGAAAAATAAAACGAGGAACCTAACAGTGACATTTCTTATCGAACGACGAAACTTATCGAGCAATCAATTAAAGGGCAACCCGCGAAAACGATCGTTTCTTTTCATCGTAATTATCGCGTTCGATCGATTTCTAATTATTCTATATCGATCCTCGCACGGTTCTGCGATTCTTGTATTATGAAATTTAACGGTAATGTGCTACGAAAAAGCGTAACTTACTCGATATCGTAAAAGACGCGCTGTAACAGTTCGCGAGATATTATTATCGTAATACAGAACGATAATATTTGCAAGGGACACACACTCGCGCAGAAATATTTCCCATCGGTGACGGCAAACTGTCTTCTTTACGTTTACGCTACTTTGTAAATAATGTTGATGCACCTTTGCAAATACGACGTTTCCTCGAGGAAACTTCAAAGTTCTACAAACGTCTGGTCTAAAGTAACATAAATGGGAATGGAAAAACGAAGGGTAGAAGATTCGAGAAAAATCGAAACATTTTCAAAGTGACTTCGTGTATTCTCCATCTTTGATTCGGTTTGCCTAGGCACGTTTTCTAAATACAAATTCGAAAGGTTACTAATAACTTTACCGTATCATCGAATACCGAGGAAAGTAACACCTCAAATGTATCGTTTAATCAACTGTAATTTTCAACTGAAACTTTGCATATGTTCATCAAAAAGTAGTACCATCTTTAGAAAAATAAAACGAGGAACCTAATAGTGACATTTCTTATCGAACGACAAAACTTATCGAGCAATATACAGTCGTTCACAACTATCACTGTCCTCGTGAGATTTACACGTAAGAGTTTCTTTCTAAAATTTAAAAAAGAAAATATATATTCAAACGTAAAACTGTGGAAACTTACCCATGGTTCTTACACTTGGTCCGATTTCCTTACGAGTCGCACGATACTCCAGACCAAGGTGTTCAAAAAAAAAAAAAAAAAAAAATACCTCGATCAGGGTAACCCCTTGACAAGTTTACTTAAAAATGTCCAATCTTGTATCCCCGTGAATGAAACTCGTTCGAAAAACTTCCGTTTCGAACGTCGTTCGAAAATGTTCACAAAACTCACTTGGTAAATCGAAAAAGAAATATTTCGGTATGCGATTGGTTGCAAGGTGAAATTAAAAATAAGTAATTCGAATAGAGAGGTGACGTAGTGAGTGTATTTTTTAGAAATAATAATCGCGTGGAACTCCTCGCGAAATTTAATCGATCAAAGGAATTACAGCGGAACCTTGAAAAATGTAACCTCGGTGATTGCACAGAAACCTCGTTAGTTGCATCGCGTTGACAAGTGGAAGGGATGGTCACTTAGCGACGAGCGAAATTGGAGGTGGAATTTACGTGTAACCGAGGCATCTTCGTATTGGATCGATTACCTCGATAATTGCTCGAATTTTGTTACAGGAATTTTCAACTCCGTATTCCTGCAGTTGTCGAGGTTCTGTTGCACAAACATGGTCAGAATTTGTACCAAACTAACATAATTCGCTTCGGTGTTTCCTCCTCGATTGAACTGCCATTTGTTGTCATGCTTTGCAATCCCATTGTAGACACTGTTAGCACAGAACGGTTGAATTTGTTTGAAACCGGACTGCGTAATCGTAATTAATTCCTCGTGAAATGTATGGCGTGCTCAACAAAATTAATTAGCCCTCTATTGCTGCGTTGAAGCTTACAAAAGCATGGGCTAACGTTATTCCCAATAACTAATTTGGCATCGAGTGTCTGTAATGCAGTTTCTCATTGTACGATATTTAACCATAATTAATCGCAAAGGAATTGTTAAATGCCAAATATTTCTGAATGCGTGTTTGTCAAATGTTCCCCATTGTGTTTCCAAATTCTCATTCGATATTCGAAACCATCATTTATTCGTTCCTATTCTTGCTGCATGAAAGAACACTGAGTCGTTTTATTTTTTCATTCGTAAAGCAATTGTACTTTTATTTCATTTTTCCTTTTTAAATGACAAAAACGAGCCAAATTTCAGCAATCACAGTGGCAAAGAAAGTTAAAAAATATTAGAATTTTACAATAACCTAGCTGTTGAATGTTTGAACACGTCGTGCTTATATAAAGAAACATTAATTCTTACATATCGTTGTATAATAGTTTATAAACGAAATTTTGTAATAAAAGGAGTATGCATTTTATTAGAAAATTACTACCCCAGTAGTAACCATTTTTTTTTTGTAATAAATGCATAATCGCATTGCACTTGACTGTTAAATTTACATGGTCGAATTTTAAACGAGAACATTAGTACATAACAGATGATAACAATGCAACTTGAGACTGATTGCTCTTTGAACTGATTGACACCTGATCGATTAAGACAAACTCAAGACTGATGGAGCCTGATTGCTCCCTTATACTGACTGAAGCTTGAGAACCTTCAATTATAACTTAGTACTGACTGTTGGAAGCTTGATTGCTTCTAGAGTGCTCGTATCTCACTGATGACTAATTGACGATTACTTGTTCCCAACATATCCGATTACTGAAACAGATTCCATAAACTTTTATCAATGCAAATATAATTTCAAAATATAATCAAAATTCTAATCAAAATAATAATAATAATAATAATAATTTCTTTTTATTACATCAAGATTGGATACAATATGAAATAAAATATTGAATAAAAAGGATTAATATAAATATTAATATCAAAGAATAAAGATAAGTATACTTTTCCATGAAAAAGTCGTACAAAGTTTTCCTTTCGTTCAACAGCTGTTGCTTGTGCAATTTACGACTAAAAAACGTATTAAGTGCTACGTGTTTTGGTTAACGTAAAACATAGCAACCCTCCTTCCAGGTGAATCCTTCCCAATTTTTTAAATAAACTGCTCAGAACTATTTCCTTCATTTTGAAAATTAAACAAAATACACCTATAAATTCTTTAACTCGCGTTTAGAATCACCCAATAAATTCTAACAAAACTTCAACGTGGACTAATCAAAGCACCCTAAAACCCCGAGGAAATATTCTTGGCGGGAGATTCGAATTTACAAACACTCCTCGCTAAACAAGTGTTCTTGAAAGCATTTGGAAAACATTTCGACTTGTATTTTCCACGTCAGCTTTCCAATTTCGACTTCGCGCTGTAACGTTTCGCAAATGCAGTAACTCTGGTAAACAAGATGGCGGGTAAACAGCCTCCTCGGCCCTCTTAGGGAATCATGGGGGCGTAGGAGAACGGTGTCAGAGAAGGAGGAGACACCACAGGCCCTACAGGGTACCGACATAATGGTCTCACGATTAGCGCCAGACACGCTGCGTATAAACGGGGGCTACCGATCGAATATTAACGAGGGCTATTATTAACGTCCGACTTCCTATCACGGAATTGAGCCGCGTCTCTGCGGATGGACGCTACCGTGGGTGTTAACCTCTGTTGATGCATTAAGGCCGCATTTCTGTCGCACAGCTGCCGTTTAATCGCTCCTGTTCTCGGAAAATTAGATATTGACACTGTGCCGGTACCCTGAATCCTTGTTCGACCTATAGGATGAAATTAAATGTGTAATTTTCGGAAATAATTCTTCTAGAGGCATTCAAACGCAATTTTTTGTAAGTATCACGTTGCTCGATTGAAAAAAGAAAGAGAGGTTAGGTCTGGGTTATACCTAACCTAGACATTGTAGTAATTTTCGAACACAACTGAGAAGAAGTCAGCTTAATTTTTGGAAATAATTCTTCTAGAGGCATTGAAACGCAATTTTTTGTAAGCATCACGTTGCTATATCAAAAGAGGAAAGAGAGGTTAGATCTGGGTTAAACCTAACCTAGACATTGCAGTAATCTTCGAACACAACTAAGAGGAAGTTAGCTTAATTTTTGGAAATAATTCTTCTAGAGGCATTGAAACGCAATTTTTTGTAAGCATCACGTTGCTCGATTGAAAATAGAAAGAGAGGTTAGGTCTGGGTTAAACCTAACCTAAACATTGCAGTAATTTTCGAATACAACTGAGGAGAAGTCAGCTTAATTTTTGGAAATAATTCTTCTAGAGGCATTGAAACGCAATTTCTTGTAAGCATCACGTTGCTCGATTGAAAAAAGAAAGAGAGGTTAGGTCTAAGTTAAACCTAACCTAGACATTGCAATAATCTTTGAATACAACTAAGAGAAAGTCAGCTTCATTTTTGGAAATAATTCTTCTAGAGGCATTGAAACGCAATTTTTTGTAAGCATCACGTTGCTATATCAAAAGAGGAAAGAGAGGTTAGATCTGGGTTAAACCTAACCTAGACATTGCAGTAATCTTCGAACACAACTAAGAGGAAGTTAGCTTAATTTTTGGAAATAATTCTTCTAGAGGCATTGAAACGCAATTTTTTGTAAGCATCACGTTGCTCGATTGAAAATAGAAAGAGAGGTTAGGTCTGGGTTAAACCTAACCTAAACATTGCAGTAATTTTCGAATACAACTGAGGAGAAGTCAGCTTAATTTTTGGAAATAATTCTTCTAGAGGCATTGAAACGCAATTTCTTGTAAGCATCACGTTGCTCGATTGAAAAAAGAAAGAGAGGTTAGGTCTAAGTTAAACCTAACCTAGACATTGCAATAATCTTTGAATACAACTAAGAGAAAGTCAGCTTCATTTTTGAAAATAATTCTTCTAGAGGCATTGAAACGCAATTTTTTGTAAGCATCACGTTGCTAGATGAAAAGAGGAAAGAAAGGTTAGATCTGGGTTAAACCTAACCTAGACATTGCAGTAATCTTTGAATACAACTAAGAGGAAGTCAGCTTAATTTTTGAAAATAATTCTTCTAGAGGCATTAAAACGCAATTTTTTGTAGGGATCACGTTGCTAGATCAAAAGAGAAAAGAGAGGTTAGATCTGGGTTAAACCTAACCTAGACATTGCAGTAATCTTCGAACACAACTAAAAGGAAGTCAGCTTTAACTGTCGATAAGTTTCCTTCTCGATATGTAGATATTGAATTTAGTAATGTGACTTGACAATATAATACGCGCTGTAGAATATATTTATTTTAAACTTCACTTACAGTTATTCGTGTGCGAAAATTCTAACCTGTATCATACATCGAGCATTATGGGTGACAGGAATTGAAATCGAAAAGTCAAAGTGTTTCAAAGTTGAATGTGTAAATGTATTAAAATACGTTCCTCGAAGCAATTCTACGTCCCAGAACTCATGAAGTTCCTAGCTTCGGAAGTTTTAATTATTCTGAATCTGAAACTACAAGTTTAAGGGCTTAATCAAGTCTGCAATCCAGAGGGAGAGAGGTGTTTGAAGGTTCAACTAATTCCAATTTTACAACTGGTCTTGTATTAATGAATGATAACGATACGGAGTAACGGGACCAACGACGTGAGTCAAATGTAAAAATGAATGTACAATATTTAAAAGTTTCTATCGACTTTTCCCGGTAAAACTAATTTCAAGTAACGTAGTTAAGAACATTCTCGTTCTTTCGTTAACCGTTGCGCTGAGACATTAATAAAAATTTTTCGTAAATAGTCTCTCGTGAACAGGACTGTTTCATTTAGGCCAATGTAACTACGAATAGTAGTTAAACGACGTTACGTTAGTTTACACAAAAGATCACGCATTTATTGACGAATAAACGACTTGCGAATCGGAGGATATACATTTAATATGACGTAACGTTATAATACGTGAAACGTAAATTTATAATATTTGCTTCATAAATTCACAAGCGCGAGCTTTATGCGACCTTACATCGGGGCTACCGTTCGTTACAAATTAGATAAATTCTGTAAATTTAAAATTTAATTAAGCGTAAAATACGATTCCGCGTTTACCAGCACTTTCGTAGCAAAAATTCACCGTACGTTTCAATTTGTTTACTGTCTCGTTAATGTTCCTCGTACTGCTTATTATTTTTTGTTTTGTCATTTTGCAAATACGGTCCGGTATAAAATGAAAACATTTTGCAAAAGTAGGTCGCTTATAATGTAGCGTTGAAGCATTCGTATTGTAAAAGTGACATTACGAATTTTGTTCTACGCGCGTCTTGTAATCGAATAACGTACAATGATCGAAAATTGTTTCGATAATTGTTACACGCATAATTGCCAACTTAACGCGTTATCAATTGTCCACAATGTATGTGGCAATAATCGCGTACCGTTACCGAATTAAATCTTATTTTGTCAATTTCGAATTTTAATTCCTTGTCTAATTACGAATTTTGTTCTACGCGCGTCTTGTAATCGAATAACGTACAATGATCGAAAATTGTTTCGATAATTGTTACACGCATAATTGCCAACTTAACGCGTTATCAATTGTCCACAATGTATGTGGCAATAATCGCGTACCGTTACCGAATTAAATCTTATTTTGTCAGTTTCGAATTTTAATTCCTTGTCTAATTACGAATTTTATTCTACGCGCGTCTTGTAATCGAATAACGTACAATGATCGAAAATTGTTTCGATAATTGTTACACGCATAATTGCCAACTTAACGCGTTATCAATTGTTCACAATGTATGTGGCAATAATCGCGTACCGTTACCGAATTAAATCTTATTTTGTCAGTTTCGAATTTTAATTCCTTGTCTAATTACTTTTTATTGGACGACACGATTATGCAAATTTTCTTCCCGCTCGCGGGAATTATCCTGTAATGGCCACCTACATGATTCGAATATACCGGATTTCGTGGTCGCTCCTCGTGGTCTCGAAACCGCGCAGTTATCTTTCATGTCGTTGTTGCTCCTTTTCGCCAACTCGATTAATCGATTTCGAACGGGGTCTTTGAGGTTAGATTTTATCGCGATGAAAAGCATACCGTTCTCGAAATTATACATTCTCTTAACGAACGAGACGATATAAAATAAAATGACAATGTATCGGGTTGTTCGGAAAGTGATTTCGTTCTCCAAAATGGAGAATATATAATTTAATAAAATGTTTATACACTCGCAAAAAAATCGTGTTTCATTTTTACTAAAAAAAAATGAAATGACTTTCCGAACAACCCAATACAATATTACATTAAAAAGTATTCCTTGGGAGCGTACCTCGATCTCAACGTGCCTCTATCGTATTAATTTGTAGTTCTTCTCTGTTTTTTAAGTATCAATTCTTCAGTTTTCTTGGATATTTGGATTTTTTCAATTCTCGAGTTTACATTGTATCTCATTTCTCGAATTCTTGAATTTATTAATTTTCTGGAATTTAATTCATATCGGGTTGTTCCGTTTTCCAAAATGGAGAATATATAATTTAATAAAATGTTTATACACTCGAAAAAAATCGTGTTTCATTTTCCGTACAAATACAGAAACAAACACGCGTTATTTTAATTAATTAATTCCATACTTGGAAAGCACTGCAATTTATCCCTTATTTTATTCCTTTGTTTCGATCGACCACGATTACTATTGGATTGTTCTACTATTGTAAAGTAATTTCGTTTTCCAAAATGGAGAATATATAATTTAATAAAATGTTCATACCCTCCAAAAACAATCGTGTTTCATTTTCACCAAAAAAAAAAGAACAAAATGACTTTTCAAAGAACCTAATAATAAGATTTAATTCCCAGTGACCTTGAACGGCCAGAATATTTCTCGCGGACTATAGCATCTCTGGATTGATCATTGAACGCATACAAATGACAAAACTGCCTCACAAACCTAACGTTTCGAGCAGTATATTTAAGTACAGAACAAACAATACAATTCTATTTGTATGCAGTGCTGTCTACTCTCTTATTAAAGGCTTTGTACGCGTCTTCCGTCTCCCTATTTGGTAATATTTCTTTTGTCTACGAGGAACGTTCGCCCTTATTTTTCTCGTAGCTCATACGCCGTTATGAAATATGAACGGGACGTAATTAATGTTACGATGGATGAAATAAGGGAAAAGTAGCAGACATCGTGCGGATAGGGACCGTGAAATATAAGCTCAGCACAAATGAGTGTACAAAGACTGTAAATATATTCCAAAGACTGCTTCGAATTAAATAGGATCGTGTATTGGAAAATGGAATAAAGATTTCTCGAAGAACCACACAGCTAAAAAAGAAGACTGGTTTGTTGTATCGATACAGAATGGTAGAAACAGAAATGCTGTTGTCACGAACGAAGAATGATCGATCCTGGTGTCGTGTTCTCGGAAGCGAGATATTATCGAATCTATAATTCAAGAGAAGACATCATAGAAATACGCGACGTAACAACATTTTCAATTTATTACGAAAATGTGCACAGATGTTACGTTGCTATTTGAAACAATCTCTTTCGTCGTACGAATGACACTTGAATACGTAATCGTATCTGGAAAGCTAAATTCCAAGCAGACATTCTCGTGTAATCAGAAAAATCAATTGATTCGAGTACGTTCTAAAATTAATCGTCGAATCTGTTGTTTAATGTCAATGTTAACACGTGTCTCTCGGAGAAGTATCGAATCGTTTTTATTTTCACCAAACGGAGCAAGTTTGGAAAAAAAAGAAAAAAGAAAATAAAATTCCCAATAAAACCTAGCGCCAAGCGATTTCTCAAGTACAGCAATAAGCATTCGATACAGGCTTGTATAATAAATACATAGAGAATGGGATCCATATGGTAATTTTAACAATAGAATACGTGGAACGATCATACGTGCTATTCAAGTTCCATTCATCTGAGCACACGGAGATTTAAATGCAGCCGTGCGGCAGACACTGCCGCCATATCTGTAAGTACGATGAAGGTTAAAGCAGAACAAATGTGATTTTAGAAACCGCCTGCAATGCAGAAATAACCACCACACCGGCAACGAAATATTAATAAACCGAGATACAAATACCAGTGCAACGAATGAACGTGCTCCGGCAATTGCAAACATACGACAAACACGAACGGTAACGATACAATGGCGTAACGGGATAAACAATTTGGAAATTCTTACCAATTAGTATCACTCAAAGTGTACAATTTACATTATTCGTTCGTATTGTTTGTTAGACGATATGAATTTGATTTGCAAGTTTGCTTTACCCAATCGATAGAATGTTTTCATTTTTAGCGCAGTTTCTGTAATGAAAATAAGTAGATATAGGACTGTTAAGGTGTATTTGAATATTAATTATTTCGAACCAATTACGTTTTGTGATATTAAATCGTACCATGATTAAATATACGAATTATGTCATATTTTATACTTTTTATTCGATAAGCTTTCTACAATTTTTTTTCCAACGTATTATCAAATTTTTTAAGGAATACTGTTTACAGACCCTCTCTAGAGTAGAATTATGACACATTTTATACTTTTACAAACTTTCTACAATTTTTCTTCCAACGTATTATCAAATTTTTTAAGAAATACCGTTTACAAACCCTCTCTAGAGTACAATTAAATTCCAGAGTAGAATTACATCACATTCTATAGTTTTACAAACTTTCTACAATTTGTTTTCCAACGTATTATCAAATTTTTTAAGAAATACCGTTTACAGACCATCTCTCGAGTAGAATTACGTCATATTTTATATTTTTACAAACTTTCTACAATTTTTTTTCCAACGTATTATCAAATTTTTTAAGAAATACCGTTTACAGACCATCTCTCGAGTAGAATTACGTCATATTTTATATTTTTACAAACTTTCTACAATTTTTTTTCCAACGTATTATCAAATTTTTGAAAAAACACCGTTTACGGACCCTCTCTAGAGTAGAATTAAATTCCAGAGTAGAATAACGTCACATTCTATACTTTTACAAACTTTCTACAATTTTGTTTCCAACGTATTATCAAATTCTTTTAAGAAATACCGTTTTCAGACCCTCTCTAGAGTAGAATTAAATTCCAGAGTAGAATTACGTCACATTCTATACTTTTACAAACTTTCTACAATTTTTTTTCCAACGTATTATCAAATTTCTGAAAAAACACCGTTTACAGACCCTCTCTAGAGTCGAATTAAATTATTATTCTCTTACGATTTTATGATTCTTTTTATTTTCTATCATTTCTTGAAAAAATTCTTTCGTATCTTCGACAATTTCGGTAGTTGGCATTAGAAAATTTCGCCAGTGAAAGTCAAAATCAACGTCAGTAAATTTCGATGTTCAAAGATCAGTATTAGCAAATTTCAACGATTAAAGATTACCAACCTCGTCAACAATTACCCTTCGTAGTTTCATCTACCGAATTCGAATTATTATTAAAAAAGAAAGAGGCGTTCTCTACTATTGATCGTTCCAAAAAACTGTTCTCTAACCCAGGAAGAACGAAGGCTCCTCGAACGATGGATATCTCGCGGATGTTCATTCTCGTTACCTAGTGTATTATAATATCTGGTACATCCGAACGCGGCAGGAACTCGTCGTCAGTACGCAAGCTCAAAATTTATAAAAAATTCGAGTCAAGGTAGAGATCGTGTATTAAAAGAAGAAACGTTGAGGGAACACCGACGCGAGACCGGAAAGAGCCGAGTACCTGGTTGAATTTTAGGGTAATAAGAGCCCGGGGTATGGCCAGTTTACTTGAAGTTAGACCCGGTCCAAAGCTTGGGCGACTTTTAATTCGCATGGAAGTTCCACGGCCGGGATTTCGGCCACTTTTAAATTAACCAGGGATTAATGTTTTTGCGCAGGGCCGAGGTAGCGCCGAATCCGGAGATCGAATGTTTGCAGGATCCGAAACGGGGCCAGCAGGTTTCCGTTTAACTTTCGTCCAAGTTGGAATAATGTACCTCGTCGGCTGTTCTTGTATAATATCGCTTCCGTGGCCGAAACGTAGCGGTATTATAAATCATGATTGTGCGCGTGCGCGCACGATCAAACGGTCGACGGAAGGAAGGAGGTATTAACTTCGGTGGATTCGCGGGCAGAATGGTTCGTCGTCGGGATACGAAGGTTGAGATAAAATCGAAAGGAAGAGGGAAGGACCGAGATAAAAATTAGAGAATAGAAGAAACGAGGTAGACCGACTGCCGGCTGAAATCTACGGTCGGTTTCCTTCGGGGAGTGCACGGCCAACGATCCCCGAACAATGAGAACGATGCGGTAAGTTCTCCTTTTTAACGGTCGTTCAGGCCCGTGTTACTGGAGGACGAGGTACAGTTCGAAGGATGACGGAGAACGGGATAGAGGAGAAGGAATATATAAATTAGTCGCTGGGAAGTCCAACGCGTATTTGCGGAAGAAGTTAATGGTGGCAACAGCCAAGTGGATAATGGGGTAGCGGTAACTGGTGGTCGGTTGGTTTTTCGGGTTTCTTAAGTTTTGAATTAGAGGCTACGGCTCGAAACGAGAGTTTCTTGTATTTTAGTTGCCGTGAACTGGCCGTGCGGTTGCTCTTCTCGCATGCCAATTTAAACCCTTAAACCCTTTGACTGTACCCCCCTGCTTGAAACTGAGAGCAGTCAGGGAACGACGAGATAGTTTCTGTTCTACGTTTGGGTCACGGATCGTTCTAACGCTTCCAGGATACATTGTTTTTGGGTCTCGTCGACTTTTGTAATGATTGGTCGAGACAAAGAGTTGAAGTTAGAAAGTTGTTGTTAAGAAACAATATATTATTTATAATTAATAGAATGGATGCGTATGTAAGAAAGCGATGGTTGAATATTTTATCTGCTCGTGATTGTAAAGTCGATCACTCGTCGATGCTAAGACTGTTGTTTTTCTTTCTTCAAATCACTTGAGAAGAGATCTTTCAGTGATTGATCCTCGTACGAGACCCCAAATAACTGTTGTACTCGTGCGTGGTTTATGGATAAACACTTTTAAAGTTGGTTAGGTCTGGATTAGGTCTTTTTAACCACAAATCTTGAATTTACAAATCTTGCAATTACCCTAGACGTAGACTTTACGTAGTCACCATGATGTTTCAAACACTTTTAAACTTGGTTAGATCTGGGTTAGGTCTTTGTAACCACAAATCTTAAATTTTCCAATTATCCTCAATGTAGGCTCTTCGTAGTCACCACGATATTAAAAACACTTTCAAAGTTGGTTAGGTCTGGATCATGTCTTCTTAACCATAAATCTTAAATTTTTCAAGTATCCTCAATGTAGGCTCTTCGTAGTCACCACGATGTTTCAAACACTTTCAAAGTTGATTAGGTCTGGATTATGTCTTTTTAACCGTAAATCTTAAATTTTCCAATTATCCACAATGTAGACTCTTCATACTCACCATGATGTTTCAAACACTTTTAAAGTTGATTAGGTCTGGATAATGTCTTCTTAACCGTAAATCTTAAATTTTCCAAGTATCCTCAATGTAGGCTCTTCGTAGTCACCACGATGTTTCAAACACTTTCAAAGTTGGTTAGGTCTGGATCATGTCTTCCTAACCGTAAATCTTAAATTTTCCAATTATCCCCAATGTAGGCTCTTCGTAGTCACCACGATGTTTCAAACACTTTCAAAATGGGTTAGGTCTGAGTTATACCCTCTTAACCATAAATCTTCAATTTACAAATCTTGCAATTACTCTCGAGGTAGCCTCTTCGTAGTCACCACGATGTTTAAAACATTTTCAAATCCTCGCGAAGGAAGCGTCGATGGGCTCTAACCCAACATAAAAATTGATCGATGGGTCTCACAGATCATTTACTTCCTGAAACTCTTTTTCAACACCTTGGCGACTGCCTACATACTCCATCGGTTCTCCATCGATTGGAATTTCGCGTCGAAATGCATCGACGTTACCTTTGCAAAGATTGACAAGACAATTACAATGTCTGAGTTAGGACATTAAAACTTAGTTAGTGGACTACAGAAGTTTATTCGTACAGACGAATAATATATACATACATCAAGATCGTTTCTACAGCAATTCGCGTCTCGTTACCTAACCTTGGAAAATCTCGTAATTATTCCAACGTGAAACGAAATTTCGTTTCTTGGACGAGATAGAAACCACAATCGTTCTCCAGTTCATCGATCTGGCTACGCTTTACGCACAACAACAATCACGTCGCTCTGATTGCGTCCACTTCGCATACCTAACGCGCGATGTTCCCATGTATCCTGTTTTCCTCTTCCTCTCTCTCACTCTCTCTCTCTCTCTCTCTCTGTCCTTCTCTCTGTCTCTCTGTCCCTTCCCGTTCGGCGTATCCCTTATTTTCCATATACGTTCGTTAGTCGATTTCCTCAGGACGCCGAGCTATGGGATTACAACGGGAGTTTCCCAATTAGGTCGCGCCATTTCGCGCCCTCATGAACATTAATGTCGTGACACGAGTCAGGCAAACTCGCGAGAACCGGCTGGCTGATTCTCCCGACGGAAACGCAAAATGGATCGCGTCCATTCGGTTAGCCGCCCTGTTGGCGACGCTGCGCGACTCCCGAACACACATTCCACTTACATTCGAGTTTGGTTTCGTCCGACTCATCCTTTACCGTGGCCTGCCATGTCCTGTCCTTTGTGAATTGTACGCCGGCGCGTAAATCGTTTGTAACTGTTAACACTTTTGCGGTTGTTCCTACGGCCCTGTTACGCTGTTTCAATTAAGCCGGTTAACGGATGGAAACTAACGACGGTAGATACCCGCACCGGTTTGTCGTTAGGAACTGTGAAATGATAATCAAAATGGATAGAATACTGTGGGAGCGTAAGTAGCCTAACGGATGGAAATAATACTTTGTCGGTAGTCTATTCCTCTCTATGTGTACGTGTGCGCGTGTTGGAGATATTTTGAACCGGGGATTTTTCGTAAGGTTTGGGTCGTTGGGTTTGTACTTTTATCTATGCGGAGAACCTTTTGGTGGGTAGGTAGCCGTAAGTGTTTTAGTATTCGAAAAGGTGTAATTATTGTAGGAATTATCTAGTGCTGGTGGTTATGAAATAAGGGTTAATAAAGTTCTGGGATATACGTGGATTGAATGACGCAGTAGTAGAAAGAAAAATATTTACAAAACACACAATTAATAACTACGCTGACCGCGCTGACTTCGCTGACCGCGTTTACTACGCTCACTACGCTCACTACTCTAACTACGCTGACCACGCTGACCACGCTGACCGCGCTGACTTCGCTGACCGCGTTGACTACGCTCACTACGCTCACTACTCTGACTACGCTGACCACGCTGACCACGCTGACCGCGCTGACCGCGTTGACTACACTCACTACTCTGACTACGCTGACCACGCTGACCACGCTGACTATGTTATTCTTATTTTCCAACAATCACTGCTGCCCTAAACACTCTTCTCTCGCACCTTATATTCTCACACGCATTCATGTGAGTATGGATAATCAAAACGTTCCTTTTATCGATGCGTTCGTCATCGTTAACAACCGTACAACTACATCCTTCTCGTAGCTCATAGTGTCTACTATTTATCAGGGAATTTACATCTTTCTTTCAAAGAGGACGTCGTTGAAAGAATTTTGAACCACCACTATGAACTACAGACAGCAACTATGTCCTACAATTTTATCGTACGATATCTTCTGCAAATTCTACCGCAAAGAACGTTAGGCATTGTTAGTCTCGACACTGTTGACTCTTACCTTTCTAGGCTACGATACACGATAGTTGTCGTATCCTGAGCAGTCGACCAGGAAGAGCTTGTTTTCCACTGATATGATTCCCTCGTTTGCGCGTTAAACGAACCGCACGCGCGGTTTGCAATCTCTCTCTCTCTCTCTCTCTCTCTCTCTCTCTCTCTCTCTCTCTCTCTCTCTCTCTCTTTTTTCTTTCTCTCTCTCTCTTTTTTCTCTCTTTCTCTCTTTTTTTCTTTCTCTCTCTCTCTCTCTCTCTCTCTCTTTTTTCTCTCTTTCTCTTTCTCTCTTTTTTTCTCTCTCTCTTTTTTTCTCTCTTTCTCTTTCTCTCTTTTTCTCTCTCTCTTTCTCTCTCTCTCTCTTTCTCTCTCTCTCTCTCTCTCTCTCTCTTTCTCTTTTTTCTCTCGTTCGCTGTTTCCTCCCACGTCGCAACCGTTTCGCTCTTCGACAAGTCGATTCGATCGTCGGAATTGCACACGCACGCGTAGAAAAACGCCTGATGAGCAATCGTTGAACTAGAACGATTGGACTGTCAGGCCGCGCTACAGCCCATCGGCGGTTGTACGACCGAGATAAATTCAATTACGCAATAATTCCCGGTAATTTGCATCAATTTCTCTTTTTCCTTCCGTTCCTCTGGCCCGCGAGCCAAAGTAATTTTCCCCGAGCCTCGCGTTTCCCCGTTGATTCGCAACCCGCCACGATTCCTTCCCCCGCGACGAATCGCGCCAGTTTCATCGCATCGGTAATTAGAGATTTTAATTATACCGGTCGACGAGGAAAGCGATCGACTCTGCCTTTTACTTCGCCCTCAATCTGAAGTCGATGCTTCTACCGACCCGTACCTAGGGGAACGCGGTTCGTGCGACCGCGTGAGGTCATTCTCCCACCTGGGCGTCGCGACGCCGACGCGACCGAGGAAATAGTCGCGAGGGAGAACTGTGACTCGTTTCTCAGGATTTTCGAATCGGTCGTTGGGCGTTTGAAGGTCGATTTGCGCTAGAAAATTAAATATTATAATTTATATATGATATAATCATATTTAATACAATTTATATGATTTCGTATATATGATTTCGTGTAAACGTTCTGTATACTTGAAATTAATCACACTCCTTAATACGATCAATGTCGACCACTGTAAATTTACAATATAAGAATGTCAAGTTGTGTGGATCTCTATTCATATAGAGGATTGGATTTCCTATATAAATGATTTCGTATAAACCTTTTGTATACTTCAAATTAATCGTACTCCTTAATATAATCAATGTCGACCACTGTAAATTTACAATATAAGAATGTCAAGTTGTGTGGATCTCTATTCACATAGAGGATTGGATTTCCTATATAAATGATTTCATATAAACCTTTTGTATACTTGAAATTAATCACACTTCTTTATACAATCAATGTCGACCACTGTAAATTTACAATATAAGAATGTCAAGTTGTACATATAATCGACAAATATTTTTCACTTTTAACACTTTACGATCGTATGTCTGCTCTCAGCCACCACAGCAAGGTATCATATTAATCTTACACTTTATTCAAATATTTATTAGTTACCACTTTCTCTGAACGAACCTGAATGTCCAAAGAATCTGTTCACGAAACAATACGGTGCTCCTATTGGGGATAACGAAGATCCAGTAAAGAGGAAAGGTTTAATGGTTTTTCTTAATGGAAAACTGCATATATTGCGGCACTAGGAAGATGTAAAAAGTAAAGATTGTTCTGTATGTTAAAACGGAAAGATTAAGGGCGGAAGACACCAAAGTAATTATTTTTGCGATACATGTAGTCGAAAAGGACACAGGATTGTATTGAAAGATACCACACGATGGAGAACTATAAAATATAATTTTTACATAAAAACATTACATTAAAACACATTGTTGTGGAGGACACCAAATTAATTATTTTTGCGACGTATCTAGTCGAAAAGGACATACAAGGTTATACGTTGGAGACTGTTTCGAAAGGTACCACACGATGGAAAATTATAAAATATCATTTTTACATAAAAACATTACATTAAAACACATTGTTGTAGGGACATGTATCCGAAGTTCACGAAAGAATGAACAAATCTTGTTTATCCTTCGTAATCTTAAATGTTACGTATCACTGCTTTTGTTTTCTGTATCACTGTCCAAATTTAATACGACCACAAAAGGTTAAACAGTATACTTTAATAACTTTCTAACAGTGTACTTTATCAATTAGTTTAGGTTGCTTGGAGTGCGAGCTCGTGATAAATTCTCTCTATCGTTTCGAGTTACTTCTCGCAATATATATTATTGTCGTATTCGCGTGTATGTGTGTGTGTGTGTGTTTGCGTGTGTTTATAGTTCTACTCTTCGTTATTACATGTCGTTGTTGCCATCTTTCCACACTAAGAAAATGACAAATACCAATGTCGCGCTTTTTGCGCATTTATTATGTAGGATTGTTTCCTTTGTGACAAAAGACGCGAAACTCTGTCATTGTTACATTGTTTTTTACTACGTCATTGAACAAGCGAAACGTTCGAGAAGAAATGGACAATTTACGTGAACAGTTTTCGTAGTTCTACAGAGTGTCCCAATCGTCACCGGTCGATTTGAATTTCGCATTATTTTTCAACCGTCCAATCGATTCCCCTGAAACTTGACACCTGTCATCTAGACAAATGGGAAATTAATCGTGGAAAAGTACATAGGTGAAAGTACGCGTGAAAATGATTCAGTATTACAATTATTCGCGTATTACGAAACATCGCGATCTACGACGCTAGCGATTGAACTTCGTAATCATTTCTATGAATTACGCAACGCGTACTTTCTCAAGAATTGTTCCACTATTAACTCCCAAGTATATACTTCTAAATAAAGAAAAATCTATACATAAAATCCACTCGAGTAGAAAAACAAAAAATTCTTTTCGCGAGCTTCGTTAATTCGAATAATCGGGAGCACCGATTAATCCCAAGTAACGAGGTTTTTTTACCGTACGTATATACGGCTGTCAAGCGTTCCTTTTTTTCGATCGCGTCGCCGTCGCGACGCTTAGCTGGGTGTACAGCTCGATGCGTCGGATCGTTTCGATCGTGCCACGTGAATGGTAGACACGAAGTTGGCGCCGGTTGATCGAGCCAATAATTAGCTCCTGACGGCTAAAAGGAACGCTCGAAAGCGCGGTGTTACACGGACAGAACGTTGAGGTTCACCGATGGTGGAAAAAGGGCTGGGTTATGGCGGGTAACTTCGCATCGCGATAATTACGTCGTTATTTAGGCAATGGTGTCGGTAATCATGGACGATGTCGGAGCAAAGGGTAGACGATAGCTCGACACCGTTTAGAGCCGAATGTCGCGAAATGGGAATTCGTTTCGCGTGGTACCGGAGACAGAGACGTGGTACAGGCGACTCCTAATGGAGAAAATGAGGTTGTTAACCGCGGGCTTCGACGCTTGCGGAGACATTACTAATAATTTCGACGTCGAAGTCACCGGTACACGCGCGACACCGTCTGAAACGCCGTTGTTTCTTAAGGGGAACTGAATTTCACGGGGCAAAAGAGACCCATTGAAGCCGAGCGTGTTTCGTTGGATTAAGTGGGAACACCGAGACGTTGAAAACTAAAGCTTGAACTTTGCCAATTTTTTTTTCAGGTTGTCACTAAACGAAAAAGGTAATCTTTTTGAGAGAACTCCTTCTAAAACATCCTATCAGCGAAATATAGAGGCGCGAACAGTAGACAGATCTCCTTTCTTGTAAAATTATTTTTACATTCGAAACGTACCATTACGAGATGCACTGGTTCGAGGGTGTACACCGTGACGAGTCGTCGAGAAATTGATAAACTTTGGGAATTTTTTTCCAGGTAGTCACTGAACGAAAAAGGTAATCTTTTTTAAAGAACTCCTCCTAGGACATCCTATCAGCGAAATATAGAGGCGCGAGCAGTAGACAGATTTCCTTTCTTGTAAAATTATTTTTACATTCGAAACGTACCAGTACGAGATGCACTGGTTCGAGGGTGTACACCGTGACGAGTCGTCGAGAAATTGGTAAACTTTGGGAATTTTTTTCCAGGTAGTCACTGAACGAAAATCGTAATCTTTTTTAAAGAACTCCTCCTAGGACATCCTATCAGCGAAATATAGAGGCGCGAATAGTAGACAGATCTCCTTTCTTGTAAAATTATTTTTACATTCGAAACGTACCATTACGAGATGCACTGGTTCGAGGGTGTACACCGTGACGAGTCGTCGAGAAATTGGTAAACTTTGGGAATTTTTTTTCCAAGTAATTATTGATCCAAAACCGTGGTATTTTTTCGGAGAATGTAAATAGAAATTTCAGTTTCGTTTTAGAATTTCGCTAAAGTGAAAATCGTCCAAAATGGCGAATTTGTTCGCGATTATTCGATACCTCGATGACTCTCTACCAGGGATTAAGAGACGTTTCGTCGTTTCCATTAGCTTGACGACTACACCGTAGCAATCACCGAGTAGAAAGAACTTCCGGAGTTTGTTCATTTATTTCCGGAACACTTTGTATACTTTTCATCGGTGATATAAAATTAAGAATGCTGATAGCGTGTAAATTACCAAAACTTCCACAAAAAGATGAAAGAAGACTAATTTGCTAAAATAACTTCGATACTACCACTTCGTGGTGGAGTGTTTAATTTGTTTCAGCTTGGGTAAATTTGCGCTCGCTGTACCAACTAATAACCAAGGAACCAACCGTTCGCGAAGGAAAGGAGTGGCGACTTGATTTTTTTACAGTGATTAAAATCCAATAGTTTGGAACGAAAGTTGTGCAAATCAGTTGGACAAGGTACGACGGGACGAAGAAAAATGAAACTGGCGTTTTGGAATGAATTTAAACGTCGGAACGAGAACGAAACAACGAACGCGGAAGTGTTCATCTGTGTCTATAACGAAGTCTAACGATTGTATCTAGAATTGCATCGAAAACGAATCCGAAGTTCCGCCCAATTTTTGTCGACATTGCATTTCAATTGTGTCTTCCACGAACGATGCATCGTCAATTTTGCAATCGCGGTAGATAATATTGTTCCGTTTCGAACTATTCCCCAAGATTGAAAACATCTACTATATTCTGTGATCGTTGTTCCAGAATTATTAGAAACACGTTCAAGTTAAACGATATACAAAAATGTAACGAAAACTGGATTGAATAATCGTGTCTTATACATTCAATGTCGATTTGTTTGTAACACGTATTTGGTCAATTTTTTTCAATGTCGATTTGTTTGTAACACGTATTTGGTAAATTTTTTTCAATGTCGATTGTTTTGTAACACGTATTTGGTAAATTTTGTTCAATGTCGATTTTTTTGTAACACGTATTTGGTAAATTTTTCTCAATGTCAAGTTGTTTGTAACACGTATTTGGTCAATAATTTTCAATATCGATTTTTTTGTAACACGTATTTGGTCAATAATTTTCAATATCGATTTTTTTGTAACACGTATTTGGTAAATTATTTTCAATGTCGATTTGTTTGTAACACGTATTTGGTAAATTTTTCTCAATGTCAAGTTGTTTGTAACACGTATTTGGTAAATTTTTTTCAATGTCGATTTTTTTGTAACACGTATTTGGTAAATTTTTTTCAATGTCGATTATTTTGTAACACGTATTTGGTAAATTTTTTTCAATGTCGATTTCTTTGTAACACGTATTTGGTAAATTTTTTCTTTCGAGTATGCGCGAAAATACATTGGACAAATATTGAATAGTAAAATTTACACGAATTTAGGGTAATCGTTTCAATTTACGTACCAGAGATCTAGAGTTAAATAAAGAACGAGATTCGGTAGCTAACAAATCAGTTGATAGCAATGTTTTCCGTCAGACGGTCTTTCAAAGTATCCGTTCCATAAATCCAGCTGTCGAGAAAGTCCTAACACACTCAATTAGGCGATCTCATTGCGCTAAGTGCCGGGTTCAATCGATCTACCGAGACCCACCTACAGTGTGTCAACTCTAACAAGCCCAACTTTTTATAGAACTAAATTAGATCATCCAGATACGATAACTGGAATACGTCATTTATATAACGTTCACGACCACGCAAATTTGTTCTTGGGTTATGTTTAAAACGTCGATATATACTTCTTTTGCGAGCTGATCGAAAAGAGAATTGAATTTTCCATGCAAAAACCGATTCGAAGAAAAAATAAAATAAAATCTTATTCGTTGTACAGTGTGTTACTTTTCGTACAATTCTTGAAAGAAAAGTTAACTTTACATTATCGAAAAAAAATTGAAATCAAGTATCGAAACGTTCTTTGCAAATGTAGACGTGCTATTGAAAAATTTACCATCGAAGTGGTTATTTGGAATATTCGAATTGTCGTTCGACGATGATGAGAATCGAGATACTTGGATGAAACACACGCAAAATGTTTTACTTCGATTTCGAGAAAACTTTGCAAGTTGGTGGATAACCCAGAACCAGAAGACGTGTACTTCTTTTAGCTTTGGAGACTGAAGTTCAAATAGTGAAACGATTCTCCAAAGTTTCATCTTGGCAATACCATTTTGACAGTACTCGTAGTAGTCTCGATAAAGGTGTTTCAAAGATTGGAAAATTCCAAAAAATTCGAAGCTTTGTAGAAACTCGAGCTGTGCTAATATTCTTATATATCGACTATTCTAAATTTTGGAAAATATTTCTTGGAAAATTCTTTCTCGCTGTATTCGAAGATATCGATGTAAAATTTCCAATTGAACTTTTCTCGACACATCTTACAGTTTGGAATATATCCATTGTAATATAAAAACAGCCTTCGAGGGAGTAATTCAACCCTTTCTAAAATTTTTCAATCGTCCATTGCAAATTTAATTCGTACGAATACAAATGTTAACCCAACATTAAATATATCCCTAATATTCTTTCTTTCTTTCGTTAGTGTTTAGATTCTATCACAATTTATCACTTCATCGCATAATTGATTCAATTTATCATATTTCATCACAATATTATCAATTTTAAAACAGAACTCTCAACTTCGTATATGCAGTAAAGAACGCGATATGTTTGTAAAAGTTTTGTACAAAATTTTATACGAATCGAAAAAACCAATACACACTTAATCGATACTGGATCCGATCTCCACTTGCGATTATTGTTCAACAATATCTAGTCTTTTTTTTTATCAATTTTTCAGCATACGTAACTTCCATATTTTCGGAACATCTCGAACAAAATTTTTTAATATTAAAATATTGGCTTGTTCGGAAAGTAATTTCGTTTTTTTGGCAAAAACGAAACACAATATTTTCAAAACGTATAAACGTTTCATTAAATCATACATTCTCTAAATTATACAATTTTCCAATCAGTTCACACAGTAACAAGCAAACAATTTTGCCAATCAGTTCACACAGTAACAAGCAAACAATTTTGCCAATCAGTTTCACACAGGCTCAAACCATCTTAGTCGATCAGTTAGACACGGTACAATTTTCCCACTCAAGATTCACTCAGTTGAACACACAATTTGGCCAATCAGTTAAACACTACTACAAGAAACATACAAGTTCGACAGTTAAACAAGACACAAGAGCTCGACACGAATTACAAGAGTTCGACAAACAGATTTCAACGAAACAGAGTGGCTAGAATTCCGTGGCCAGTTTTCACAAACGTAGGTAGATAATATTGTTCCGTTTCTATTGTTCGACTTACCAACTTACGCCAACGCTACGATAAATACACCATTGTTAAACACCATCGACGAGACTCGTTTCTTTAAATTTCCATCTGTAATCCAGAGGGAATATATTATAATAGAGGAATAGGCATATTTTCCTATACATATATATATATATATGTTACATTACAACTCAACTTTTGTTTTTCGTAGAGGGCTTCAATGAGCTATCGATTTACCGAGCTATCGATTGAGTTGTAATGTAACCAGCGACCGATACGGACGTGAGTCGACCGGTATCGAGAAAAAGTTGAAAAATAGTTTTCGAGAAAACTTCCTTTTGTACGCGTGGTGACCTTGCGAGATCCTATATTTCCATCTGTAATCCACAGGGAATATATTATTATAATAGAGGAATAGGCATACTTTCCTATATACATATTACTCTACATATACATCCATACACCGCACGAGTACAAGTCATTTGGTAACTCGTACGGGGATCAATAACTCGAATCACTTGTCCAGTAATTCGAAGAGAGAGAAAAAAAAGCAACAACGATGGTGATATCTGTTCCCTGGAATTTTTCAAGCAGACACGTTGGCTTATCGGGACCGTCGTACCGTGAAACCTGCGCGCGGCTTTGTTATCGTCGTGATTTCGAGATCCTCTCGCTGATAATAAGAAAGCCGGTTTTGTCGAAAGTGTGGGCAGAATGGGCGCACGAAGATCTTTGAGAACTCTCGCGGCAAGGGAAAATCGTGGCCAACCCTGGCCACGAAGAACGAGAACCGTCTGGACGAGAAGCCCTTTTATTCTCTATGTCAGGCCCGTACATTCGTTCCTCGGATGGGGAGTGTGTTAACCTTCATTCTTCGCGGATTAGTGACACACGGCTACGCGCATTCAAGGCCCCCGCGTGCACGTCTTCGCGTTTTACACCACGAGTCGACAACTAAGGTTTCCCTGATCCTATTGTTCGTATATTAGGAGCGTTTTAACGCAACGGAGGACGCGAGCCCCGAAACGTTACTTTTGTTTCTCTTGCACGCGCTACGGATTCTTTTTCGATTGTTGGGGGAAAGAAGGTGAACCCGAATAGGGAACCACGTCCCATTTCAACGGGATAAGATAATGAATTTCTCGCGCGGGTCGCTCGGTGTTAATGTTTCGAACGCTTCGAACTTCTCGCCGAACGTTTCGACCGAACGATTCCATTGGTGGAGGAAATTACCTCGGGTTGGTATGGTCCGAGTTAAGGTTGGTAACTAGGAGAAAATAATTAATTTAATTCTACTTTGGGGAGTGTACTGAATATATATATATATTTTTTTTTCGAAATTCGAGAAACTACGCTGAATATATTTCTTTTCGAAATTCGAGAAATTACGCTGAATATATTTTTTTTCGAAATTCGAGAAACGTCGAAAATTACTTCGATAGGTGAGAGATGATAGCGCGATGACAATAAATTTTGTATTATGTTTGTCGAGTGAAAAATACAAATGTGACACGAAAGATGAGTAACATAATGGCAAACCAAACCGTAAGAAAATAATAATTTAATTCTAGTCTAGAGAGGGTCTGAGAAAATAATTAATTTAATTCTACTTCGAGGAGTGTGCTGAATATATATTTTTTTTTTCGAAATTCGAGAAACATTGAAAATTACTTCGATACGCGAGAGACAACGTGATGGAAACAAATTGTGTATTACGTTTAGCGAGTGAAAAATACAAATGTGACACGAAAGATGAGTAACACAATGGCAAACCAAACCGTAAGAAAATAATAATTTAATTCTAGTCTAGAGAGGGTCTGAGGAAATAATTAATTTAATTCTACTTTGGGGAGTCCGCTGAATATATATTTTTTTTTTCGAAATTCGAGAAACATAGAAAATTACTTTGATATGCGAAAGACGACAACGCGATGGCAACAAATTTTGTATTAGCGAGTGAAAAATACAAATATGACACGAAAGATGAGTAACACAATGGCAACGAAATAAAAAGAATCACTCTTATCGAATGTATTGGGACTATTTTGACTTTAAATTCACAATCGGTAGTAAATACTTTTCTATGGTGCCTTTATTGTTTTTTAAAAAACTTGGAAGATGTAGGAAACGACTTCTGTTCTTTCTTATTAATTTTGTTTACCGATATTATTTCGACGGTAAAGAATTTATCGAAAAAATCGCCATGGAATTTTCGAACATTTTTGTTTCTTATAAACTGAACCTTGTACGAAATATTTTAACTTTGTTGCAGAGCGTTCTGTGTTTCATTGTTGTGTGTATTTAATTTCTATATATAGAGTGTCTATATATAGAAATATTCTTAGTCAAGGTGTCAATAGTTACTACACCAATCTGCATATTTATATATGTATCTTACAAAATGAAGTGTATTAAGTAAATTAACGTTCAATTATAGCATTCGATTCTTTTTATACAGAAAGAACTACATACACAGTTAAAAGTGTGATTGCAATACATCGATATAAATTTTCCGACAATTTCGTTAAAATCAAATTTCTCGATACTATTTTCCTTTCTAAAAACACGTTTCTGGTGTTTTTTTCAATATTTAAAATATTTCTACGACGTCTTCCAAGATACGAGAGAAATTTTTCAACAAATGATAACTAGAAGAATTAACAAAGAAATAAAAAGAATCACTCTCGTCGCCTGTATTAGAACTACTTCGATTTTAAATTTAAATACTTTTCTATAGTGTCTTTATAATTTTTAAAAAACTCGGAGAATATAGATAACCTCTTCTGTTCTCTCTTATTAATTTTATTTACCGATATTATTTCAACCCTAAAGAATTTGTCAAAATAACTTCCCCATATCCCCGACAGTTTTCAAGATAGCTTCTACCTGTGTGAAACTCTCAATGGTAGCTTCCCTCTTCAAACTCGACTTGAAGTTACCTTACAAGTAATAAACAACTGGAATTACCACTGCAAAAAAAGAAAATATACATATCTCTCTCCCACTGTTGGCCACTCTGCAAATTTCGCCAGGTTTCCGAGAAATCGGATCGTACGAGCTGGATAGATGACAACTTGGCGAACGTTCCTTGTAAATATCTGAATGTCGCTGTGATCGACAGATGCATTCGTTACTCGTAATAAAATCGACGCCCGTTCCGTGCATTTCAATTATCCGTGATTACGCGCATCCATCGAATCATCGCCGTAGCCTGGTCTTGATGTCTGTCAATGTTAATACCCATCGGATGAATACATTTTCAGCCGGTGCATTAACGTTATGAAAAGAAACTTAATTAAATGTAACACCGGGTGCTTCCTGTACTTTTCGTCTGTAACCTTTGCGAACCGAAGCTACAAATTCCAGAATTATAATACGTATCCACGTATCTGGCATTGCGAGCAGACTATGCGGCGTTGGACTCGTTTCTATCTGGTTTCGATAATTAATAACGACGAAACAATGATAAAGAACGTGGAACGTTTAAATGTCACGGTGTTGGAAATTTAATTAGCGACCGTTGGATTTAACCTTTAACGGCCGAAATATTTGGCGACGACCTAGTTGCAATGCTGGCAAAACGTTGTAACGTTTGCCAAGAGAATCCAGCTTTCGACTGGTAGCCACGAAATTATTAACCGTTGGATAATTAATTACCCGATCGACGAGTACTTTCCGTTTCGATACACGTACGATCAATCGAAATGTTCTTTTACGTAATTAATTGTTCAAGTGTTACGCAACGTGTGTAGGGAACGTTGGAAATAGTAGAATGCAACAGTGGTATACGTAGAATTACGAAGTCTAGGCAACGTTTTGAAATTATACCGAAAACAAATAATCTGGTAACATTAACGTCATAACACGTCGGGAAAGAACAATGCAATTTCTCGAAACGAGGTTGTAAATAATTCCGTATAGTTTGTACACACGTGTATCGAATTCGTCCATTCATACCGAGTGCTAATTAAAAGAGAAAAGTAATACCTCATTACTCATTTAGCAAACAGTATTGGAACATGCGTATTCTATGAACAATAATAACCACGCGGAACAGGAAAATTTCCCTGGAAACTTAACTATCCTCCGTATTAACGTCACCTATTACAACAGTTCCTTTTTAAACTTGCATTACATATATTAAAATATACGTATTACCTGTACAAATACATTTCCAATTAAAATCGTAAAAAATGTTAAAGAATTCGCTAATTGTCTCTCAGACATATCAAATATGTACAACTCCCATCAGAAACAATGAATTTATTTTTATCAACCTTGCATATACGTTCAACAAAGAATACTACTCTCGATGATTTGAATTATAATACAATTTTAAAAAAAAATGACTGAAAAAAGGCAATAATATTCCGTTTGACGTAAAAATCTTCACCATAAAGTATATTTGTCACTCGATTAAACAACATCTAACATTTTCCTACGTTCACATTTGTTTTCCATCAGACTGGTAAAATATTCAATTGAAATCCAAAATCAAGGTACGTGTAATATAAAAATATAACGCAACCATTTTACCAATATGAGAGCTACACAGAGTCAATATGGTAAATGAGTTTGTTTCTTGCGCGTAAACATCCGTGTATTTTCGTACTGTTCAACGTAAATGGATGGCGTTCGTTTCGACGAGGCAGCGAAGGTAATTTCTTAAGTGAGATAACTCCCACCGTCGAGTACAGAATAAATTTCTCTTGATTCTCGAGCTCGAGTCGTTTGACTTTTCCGACTGTCACGTCATTTCCGCGGATGCAGCACTTCTCGATTTCTGTTTCAGTCGGGCTCCTACGGTCTGACGCGACCTACCTCCCGACCATTCGCAACTTCCGGCGTATTTCTGGCAGCTTTCTTATAAATCCTCGCCAACCTGTCCACGTTTCTGGACGTTAACGCGTCAATTATTTTTCCCCGTCGATTACGCTGTTGCGAGAAACAAATGACAGTAGTTGAACCGTTCCTTTCGAAAATAGTGCAACGCGACATTTTCTTGTTTTGGGACACTTCAATCGTTAGAGAAATTTCTATAAATGCTAATACATGTTTTTTTTTTTTGAGCTTCTCTCGAGAGTCGAGATACGTAAAAATTTATTACCATTTTCACGAGTATTGCCCAAATAGAATAAAATGCAAATGGATTTATAAGAAGATTTGCACTTATAAAGAAACATATTTGTAATATTGTTTCAATTGAATTCTTTTCGTGCTAGTGATCAAAAATAGTGCAACTCGACATTTTCTTCTTTTGGGACACTTCAATCATTAGAGAAATTTCTATAAATGCTAATACATGTTTTTTTTTTTGAGCTTCTCTCGAGAGTCGAGATACGTAAAAATTTATTACCATTTTCACGAGTATTGCCCAAATAGAATAAAATGCAAATGGATCACTCTTAAAGAAACATATTTATAATTTTGTTTCAATTGGATTCTTTTCGTGCTAGCAATCGAAAATAGTGCAACTCGACATTTTCTTGTTTGGGACACTTCAATCGTTAGAGAAATTTCTATAAACGCTAATACACATTTCTTTTTTGAGCTTTTCTCGAGACTCGAGACACAATGCAAATTTATTACCATTTTCACGAGTATTGCCCAAATAGAATAAAATGCAAATGGACCACTTTTAAAGAAACATATTTGTAATTTTGTTTCAATTGGATTCTTTTCGTGCTAGCAATCGAAAGTAATGCAACTCGACATTTTCTTGTTTCGCGATATTTCAATCGTTAGAAAAATTTCTATAAACGTTAATACACGTTTCTCTTTTTTAGTTTCTCTCGAAACTCGAGACACAATGCAAATTTATTACCATTTTCACGAGTATTGCCCAAATAGAATAAATTGCAAATGGATCACTTATAAAGAAACGTATTTGTAATTTTGTTTCAATTGGATTCTTTTCGTGCTAGCAATCGAAAATAGTGCAACTCGACATTTTCTTGTTTCGCGATATTTCAATCGTTAGAAAAATTTCTATAAACGTTAATACACGTTTCTCTTTTTTAGTTTCTCTCGAAACTCGAGACACAATGCAAATTTATTACCATTTTCACGAGTATTGCCCAAATAGAATAAATTGCAAATGGATCACTTATAAAGAAACGTATTTGTAATTTTGTTTCAATTGGATTCTTTTCGTGCTAGCAATCGAAAATAGTGCAACTCGACATTTTCTTGTTTCGCGATATTTCAATCGTTAGAAAAATTTCTATAAACGTTAATACACGTTTCTCTTTTTTAGTTTCTCTCGAAACTCGAGACACAATGCAAATTTATTACCATTTTCACGAGTATTGCCCAAATAGAATAAATTGCAAATGGATCACTTATAAAGAAACGTATTTGTAATTTTGTTTCAATTGGATTCTTTTCGTGCTAGCAATCGAAAATAGTGCAACTCTACATTTTCTTGTTTCGCGATATTTCAATCGTTAGAATAATTTCTATAAACACGTTTTTTTTTAGCTTCTCTCGAGACTCGAGACACAATGCAAATTTATTATCATTTTCACGAGTATTGCCCAAATAGAATAAAATGCATTCAGTGACTGCAAATGGATCACTTATAAAGAAACATATTTATAATTCTCTTTCATTTGTATTCTTTTCGTGCTAGCAATCGAAAATAATGCAACTCTACATTTTCTTGTTTGGGATATTTCAATCGTTAGAAAAATATCCATAAACGCTAATACACGTTTCTTTTTTTATCTTCTCTCCAGACTCGAGACACAATGCAAATTCGAAACAATTCCCAGTGAAATCTCCGCACGAAGGAAAAACTTAATACCGTGAAAAATCGATCAGTCGCTCGGCTAATAGCTGTCTCATCAGTGGCTGGTCTGTTTCGCGAGACGTTTTTTGTCCGGTTTTTTTGTTTGTCAAATTATTTCCCATTGAAACGATACCGTTCTCCCGTCCTTACCACCGTGTATATACCTACACATGGAAACTAATTCCTGCGGCGATCTATCGGCGCTAATTAACCACCTATGCGTACGTTTTGTCGTTAGCTATGTTCCATCTAGCCACCATGGAAGCCGGGATAATGGAGGTTGTGGTGCAATCCCGATTTTGCATAAATCCCATCGGCGCGTCCTGAATTTCATTTCTTTCATTCCCGCGACAGAAACTCTCTGCCAACTAGGGACGGTGTGAATGTTCGGATGAGGATCGAATTTCGATCGGACGTCCGTACGCGTATGAACGTCAGATGCATATTTATCAGCAGTTTGATGAGAGTGTTGTTTCGTGTTCGTTTTCCGTTAAAAATGCTTTAGAAATACGCGAACGCCGGTTGTACACAAGCCGAAGCATTTATAGATTTCCAACGGTGTATTAATGTCGTTATTAACCGAAAATTGCTCGTGAAATACGGCCGTATGTAAAACACTGTTCCAGGAGTTTATTAAGTAATAGTTTACTACCGTATAAAATGATATTTTATGTATTATACAGGACTCGGTTTAAAGTCGTATCGTAAAATTTTCAGACGCATGAAAACGCCTCAGAACTAACAAAAACAGCATAATGCATACGAGCCCTAAAACTTTTTATTATCCGTGGTACAGGCTGTTCTCGTTTAAAGTATCCCTTCAACGAATGTTCGGTGTACGGTATCTTAATCAGGAATCTGATAAACGAATGTTACAAGCACGCCTATCTGTTTTATGCAATATGTTCTCGACACGATTATTCAATATTCGTATTCACTTGGTATACAAATTTCGAAGTCTTGCGTATAATTTTGCGGTACGATTCAATTGTTACTGTATTTAGAAAACGAACGACTCGAGTACGAAAGTTTTTGGTTAATTTCCAGCTGGAAAATACGGCCGTGGAATTGATAAAAAAATTTACTCCGAAACGAAGTAACGAAACTTGGTACACGAGTTTCGAAGTCTTGTGTATAATTTCGCGGTACGATTCAATTGTTACTCTATTTAGAAAACGAACGACTCGAGTACGAAAGTTTTTGGTTAATTTCCAGCTGGAAAATACGGCCGTGGAATTGATAAAAAAATTTACTCCGAAACGAAGTAACGAAACTTGGTACACGAGTTTCGAAGTCTTGTGTATAATTTCGCGGTACGATTCAATTGTTACTCTATTTAGAAAACGAACGACTCGAGTACGAAAGTTTTTGGTTAATTTCCAGCTGGAAAATACGGCCGTGGAATTGATAAAAAAATTTACTCCGAAACGAAGTAACGAAACTTGGTACACGAGTTTCGAAGTCTTGTGTATAATTTCGCGGTACGATTCAATTGTTACTCTATTTAGAAAACGAACGACTCGAGTACGAAAGTTTTTGGTTAATTTCCAGCTGGAAAATACGGCCGTGGAATTGATATAAAAATTTACTCCGAAACGAAGTAACGAAACTTGGTACACGAGTTTCGAAGTCTTGTGTATAATTTCGCGGTACGATTCAATTGTTACTCTATTTAGAAAACGAACGACTCGAGTACGAAAGTTTTTGGTTAATTTCCAGCTGGAAAATACGGCCGTGGAATTGATAAAAAAATTTACTCCGAAACGAAGTAACGAAACTTGGTACACGAGTTTCGAAGTCTTGTGTATAATTTCGCGGTACGATTCAATTGTTACTCTATTTAGAAAACGAACGACTCGAGTACGAAAGTTTTTGGTTAATTTCCAGCTGGAAAATACGGCCGTGGAATTGATATAAAAATTTACTCCGAAACGAAGTAACGAAACTTGGTACACGAGTTTCGAAGTCTTGTGTATAATTTCGCGGTACGATTCAATTGTTACTCTATTTAGAAAACGAACGACTCGAGTACGAAAGTTTTTGGTTAATTTCCAGCTGGAAAATACGGCCGTGGAATTGATAAAAAAATTTACTCCGAAACGAAGTAACGAAACTTGGTACACGAGTTTCGAAGTCTTGTGTATAATTTCGCGGTACGATTCAATTGTTACTCTATTTAGAAAACGAACGACTCGAGTACGAAAGTTTTTGGTTAATTTCCAGCTGGAAAATACGGCCGTGGAATTGATAAAAAAATTTACTCCGAAACGAAGTAACGAAACTTGGTACACGAGTTTCGAAGTCTTGTGTATAATTTCGCGGTACGATTCAATTGTTACCGTATTTAGAAAACGAACGACTCGAGTACGAAAGTTTTTGGTTAATATCCAGCTGGAAAATACGGCCGTGGAATTGATAAAAAAATTTACTCCGAAACGAAGTAACCCCGCACAATGTGATATTTCCGTGTTTTTCGTTTCTTCACTTCCTTCTATTTTCTCCCGCGCGAAACGTTGTTGTTCGAACGAAATAACAACCAACCGGGCAAGAATTGAACAATCCGATGCTTTCATAAAATATTACGACGCAATTAGACACGAGGACATAAAAACTCTAACTCCGGGGGAACGACGTCGTTTTTATTCCTCCGTAATCATCATAACCTGAGATTCTTGTTCAGTCGAAGACCACGTACACGCTAGGCCTGGCAAATTGTTCATTTCCACAATCACTCGCGGGCTGATGTCCAGGAATCCCGGAATGGGACGAGAAAGGAGGAACAGAAATTTTCTCTTTCCTTACTGGTAACGATAATAACAACATCTTTATTACGTCGCATAAAAAACCACATATACCGCAGAGTGATATAAAAAGTGAGGCTCACATTTGCTGCTATTAGGTCTAATTTGATACATGGTATGGTGTATAAGAAAAATGAAGAGAATAAAGAAAGTGGAATAGAAATTATATCAACGACGTATCGATGATTGAAATAAACTAATGATATATACCAGTTGGAATGAAGAAGATCTTGGAAGTTTGTTTGATAAAAGATAAATGGTGAATAAATATATTTTTATCATATAACGAAACAGAAGATTGAAGTAATAGAGTGCAGGACGCTTTTAACTTTGTTCTTGCGTAATAAGGTTAGTTACAAATGGAACAAGTTTGTAATTTTTCTGTGTCATTTGTCGAGAAGTGCACAAAGTATTTCACGATGAATAATGGAACTGAGATGAAGCACATGTGTAGAAATAAATCGAAAACAAACTGGAATTTCTATATAAGAGGCTTCCATCTCGAGGAAATCAATTTTGAAAATACGTCGGTTACACGTACTAAATTTCGATTTCAGAGTATTGGAAAGGTTCCATCAGATTTATCCATACATCTATGCATTGGAAATATGCCATAGGTGTTAGTTGAAACATGTCACACATGCATATACGAGATCGAAGAAGTAAGCCCTGAGTGTAGACCCCGATTCTGGGCCATAAACGTAAAATCGAAATTTAGACAATTGCACGTGTACCGGTAGAATTTTCGAACAATGTTTTCGTTTTTTATAAACTGAACCTCGTACGAAATATTTCAACTCTATTTCAGAGGGTTCTGTGTTTGATTTTTGTGTGTATTTAATTTCTGTGTATAGAATAATTCTTAGTCAAGGTGTCAATAGTTACTGGAACAATCTGCATATTCGAACGAAGTGTAATAAGTAAATTCACGTTCAATTGTAACGTTCGATTATTTTTTATACAGAAATAACTGCATATACGGTTAAGAGTGTGATTGCAATACGTGGATATAGATTTTTCGACAATTTCGTTGGAATCAAATTTTTCGATACTTTTTTTTTTCTTCAATGCCACGTTTCTGGTGTTTTTCTTTAATATTTAAAATATTTCTACGACGTGTTCCGCTGCACTGAATACGTGTCTATAAAAATCATGTAGCTGGTTAACTGTCACCGCGCGAACAAATTATTCACGAAGGAAAATATGCATACGATACGTTGTCCCATTCATAAATTGCAGCACAATCGAATCATGAATTATCATTTCGATGATTTAAACATGCACACGCAATCGATGATTGTAATTTGTGTTAAATGAAATGAATTTGCGATTGAAGCGTGCGGTACATTCGTTGCTAATTTATCGACGATTTGTAAGTGTAATGTAGCGTCATTTATCGCTGCAATTCAAACTGCAAAGCATACCTCGTATTCGAAACCACGAATTTACTTTGCAAGCGTAATAATTACAAGATACCTCGTTTCTAATTTTGGAAAATTATTTTCATTTAAATCGATATCGTTTTATCGACTTTAAGGACAATTTACTTTTGTCTTGAATTGCTACTTCAGACAAATTCGATAAAATATTTATCATTTCGTTGAATATCAATCCATTGCATCTCTAAACGCTGATATTAATAGTTTTGATATTAAAATCGGAAGATGGAGCACATGCTGTGTGGACAATTCTCTGTTTATATTTTTTAGACATTTTTTAAACGCCTATATGCGTTCACAGCACACAATTGAAGGTTTACAAGCATCTGTCGCAAGGATTAAATGGATGCATTACACCAATAACACAGGGATTAAAGGAGTTGCAATCGAAACGTTGGATTTACATTAAACCATCGTATTTGTAACTAAACTACATTTGATTAATTCATCATGGTGCTGCACTGGTGTTGGGTATACATATAGATGAATATAAATGATATGTATACATATATACAAGGATATGAAATTTACTCTTAGGCTTTAAGATTAAATGATTAAACTTGATTGATCTGCTAGATATTGTGGCTCCTTAAATAAATAGGATTAACGATAGGGTAATTTATTGTTGCTTACATAAATACGATATCGATACAACAATTTAGAAAGAGCGTTACTATTGGATCAACAGAGTGGTGATGTTAAGTTATCAAACCAAATTAAAATTAAAGTTAAACGAATAGAGTGGTGGTGTTCATTGAATGAGCTACTACTTATACAAATTTACTCCAAGTTGAAAAACATTTTTATAGCGACTGATCAATGATTAAACATTTCTTCTATACAACTTCCAGCAAATCGATTTACAATACTGTACACATAGATAGATTGAATTTCTAGATAACACGAAACCGTATTAATATTTGTACAATCGTAAAGTAAAATAATTTCTTCAATTCTATCGGCGAGTGTTGAGATGATAATTCTTTATGCAATATAACATGTAGTAAATTAATAATCACGATGATTTAACGAAAAAGACCATTACCAAATCTTCCGATACAAATTGCCCACAAAAGCCTCTATCGTATATTATGATCTTAATTATCTTTATTCAAAACATTTGCAAAAATTCGAATACCTTATCTACACCTTAAATCTCTCGATTGAACCAGAAAAAAAATGTTCGATCGAACTGGTCTTCGATGAAACCATTTCTTTCGCGATGGCGTCCATTTGTACGCGTCTAAGTATCAAACAGTTTATACAGTCAACTCAATTAATCTAAGTATCAAACATTTTATAGAGAGTCTAGTCATCTCAGTTAATCTAAGTATCGAACATTTTAGAGAGAGACTAGTCATCTCAGTTAATCTAAGTATCGAACATTTTATAGAGAGACTAGTCACTTCAGTTAATCTAACTATCAAACATTTTATAGAGAAACTAGTCAGTTCAGTCAATCTAAGTATTGAACATTTTATAGAGAGTCTAGTCAGTTCAGTTAATCCAAGTATCAAACATTTTATGGAGAGTCTAGTCATCTCAGTTAATCTAAATATCGAACATTTTATAGAGAGACTAGTCATCTCGATTAATCTAAGTATGGAACATTTTATAGAGAGTCTAGTCATCTCAATTAATCTAACTATCAAACATTTCATAGAGAGACTAGTCATTTCAGTTAATCTAAGTATCCAACATTTTATACAGAGACTAGTCATCTCAGTTAATCTAACTATCAAACATTTTATACAGAGACACTAGTCATCTCAGTTAATGCAAGTATCGAACATTTCATACAGAGACTAGTCATCTCGCTTAATCCAAGTATCGAACATTTTATAGAGACACAAGTCAGTATAAACATTTAATCGCGCCCCCTCGTATAATTTCACTTACTTTAAGGTCGTTACAGAGATTGAATCGAAGTGTGTGCAGGTTGTCGACGACGTAACAAGCGACTATCGTAGCTTCGAAACCGGAATTTCATTTCGCTTTAATTGAACGTGGTGTTGCGTTCCGGGGCACCAGTAACAATCCGCATCGAGTTACGAATCCACCTCCTTCCCGTATCCGCGTTTCCAGTGGTACACGCGTGCGGCTTTAAACGCGGGCCCTTGTGTGCATAAGCAGATGAGACAAACGTTTTCTGTGCATTACACAGCAAGGGGACTGCAAAGAGCGGACTGACAAGCAGGATATTTTACCATTTCAGTTCGAATCGAGTGGTAACGGGAGACAATTCCAAATAGTAATCGAATATACTCTGACATTTTCACTACAGCGAGACTATCAAGCTTATTTACAATTAAATTCAATATTTTACTACGTAACATAGTTATAAACGCATAGTTACTACATAACATAGTTATATATAGATATGTATCGCATAACTAGTCGATAACTATTGTATACGGTGTTGAAACAGAGAATCAAAAATTTGTATCTGTTGCGTAATGGTATAGATATACAAAGAGTGTCCCAATCGTTACCGGTTGATTTGCTTTTTGAATAAAACTTAAACGGTGTAGGTAATCTTGATATTTGTTTTCTTGTTTAAAAGTACAAACTCGGGAGTTAATAATGGAATAATATATCTTCCAAATGCATACCGCGACTCTTTTTTACTGACCATCGATCTTTTCGCAAAATTGTAAACCGAAGCTGAAAAGTAGCGCGAAATTCAAATCGACCGGTGATGATTGGGACACCCTGTGATATAGAAACGAATACTAGTAAAACGAAAAACTTCCCAGAAAATGTGATTAATCATTCTGTAATAGAAATATACAGATACAATGTGACAAATGTACTCTGATATTTATATTAACGATACCCTATTATTAGGGATATTGTACGATCTGAATTTTCGAGTATTTGGAGTTTTTATCATTTTTCATGCGAAGAAAAGATATCACTAGTTTCATTTCACCAATGAAATAACTGTAAGGTAGATTGTTCCGTTATTGCACAGAATATAATTGGGAAATAACAAGTATTTTTCAATAGAATAATTTGCACGAGGTGTGAATTATCCCCAAGAATGATTTTCTTTATTTTTGAATGAAATACCTTATATTTTACTATTTTACTTTTCGTAGCCAGAAGATATTAGCCACTCAAGGTCACTGAGTGGCTAACCTCAGCATACCATTTGGCTATTTGCCGCCTCATCTCTCTTTCCTCTTCCGCAACCTTGTGTTTAACCCTCTAACTGGAATATATACGTACTCGTATGTACACCTTCAAATTGTAGTAATTTATTTAGGAAAAGTATATAACTATGCAAATACGTTTTCACGTGTTGCTCATTATTTAGAAAAGATATATAATATACAGAGCGCGGTGCAAAATTCATAGTGCAATTGATAAGAGTGTAATTCTTCTCGTGAAAGTGAACAAAGTAACGTAGAATAAAATTATTTCCCACAGGGTTTCACTTTCAAATTATCACGTTTTAATGTTACTTACAAATTTGTCACGCGAAGGAACGTAACAAACAATATCAGAAATACAGAAGATTTAATAATTACACAGGGTTTTACGTCTATTATATACTTATACATTAAATATTATTTAATTCTATTTATACTAATTTCTATATTTAAATATTATTTCTTGAAGAATGTGCTCCGATTGACTAAAAATAAAACGTGGCACATTTTTACGATTATCCAAGTTTTTACTTCGTCTTTGTTCACTACCGTCAGTGTTCTTCGGTAATAACAGTGGTGTGATATCTGTTTTAACTGGTTCTAATTAGAAGACTTTAACTAGTTAATAAAATCAACGAAGAGTAAAATTACAAAGATACAAGTAGAAAGAATGAGTAATGATCAGACACAAGTAGTACTCGATCGCACGAGATGAATAAAAAAACGATCAGCCCCGGAGATTACGAATCGAAAACAGAATTTATTTAAAAGCGAAAAATTGAAGAAACTAAAATTCTCACACGATTGTTCAAAAAGTGTGATTCAAAGATCAGATTAATTTCTTCCAAAACATTCACGATCAATAAAACACTCGTTTATTATTAACTGTTCGTTAGTAAATTTTGGTGTATTTCTTATTTAAATATTAAATACTTAGTATTTTAATTTAAAGTAAATACAATTTAGTAAATACGAAAAGAAACATATTATTTAAAATTCTCCAATAACGAATATCATAAGATAGAAAAAGGAATTCGTTTCGATCCATCGACGTGCAATAAGAAAATTTATTTAACTTCCCGTGAACGAATAAGTCGTTTATACGTTTATGCCCGAAGAATGATTTTCCTTGCATGGACGTGCAATATCGAACCGATATTACATCCACGAACGTAGAGGAGGACAGTTTTTTACGTGGAGATCTTAACACGACGAATCTTCGAGCAATACGCTCATATGAAATTCTGTCCTCTTTCAGCGTGACGTGTTCTCGAGCTTAAGCTTTCATTGTGACTGTTGTCGCAGCGGAATGCGTTTCTCACGGTGTCTCGTGCAATAGAATATTGCGTCACGCTCCTCCACGCTAGCCAATCGCAGGGGCATAACAAGTCTAACGCGTGATACTGAAGGAGAAACCAATCTACTTCGATGAAAGGAGTGATTTTCATTATTGGGTTCTGCGCTACTGACTGCATCAACGGAACAGAATATTGGAAAGACTTCAAAGTCACTCGTTTTACGAACTCTTCTTTTGATTCCTTTCCTCTATATTTCGATCTTCCTTCTCGGGACCTCCATCAGGAAACTAGAATTTTTTACGATATTCTTTCATTTGCCCCGGGACCGTATAAATTATAATTAATTAAAAGCTCGGATGTACGTACGAAAGTGTACAAAAATTGAATTCATTTCGAAAGGCAACGCATCAGATACTGCGTCGGCATTTAGAAAAATTAATTTTTTCCATTTCTCCCATTTACGATTCAAACTAATTGGTTCTCTCGTGTTTACAATTACAACTGTTTTTTTTTTTGCGAGCACTATTCTTTCGCACGATTTTTTCCCGTTTTTGTCGCTTCAAACGGATAGTCAAATTATTATAAATATTATATTAAGTTTTGTGTATTCAAACTTTGAATGTATAGTAACTTATTACCTGTTCAATTACTATGTATCAACACAAACTTTTCCATCACAGATAAGAAATCTAAATCGTGCCAATATGCCAAACGGATAGTCAAATTATTATAAATATTGTATTAAGTTTTGTGTATTCGTCCTTGAATGTATAATAACTTATTACTCGTTAAATTAGTATTAATTAACATAAACTTTTCCATCAGAGATAAGAACTCTAAATTGTGCCAATATTGAGATTAACTCCATACAGGGCAGTTCATGATGGTAATTTTGTCGTACAGTGAGGTTTACAGATGTCCATTCCGATCGAACGTTAATCTTAACCAACAGTTCTGTGCTATCAGTTGGTTCTCGACGGAGCGTGTAAGTGGTTGCTTCGTGGCAATGGTTACAATCGATATAGAAGTCCCAAGTAATTTCCAATATTCAATTTTCCAACCCTCAATCGATGCGATCGATAATTATCGATCCGTGAGAAATTTACCAAACGAAGATCACTTTGTTACTTTACACCGTAACTATGTTTCCAAGATTGAAAAATAATCATGAAAATAAATATTTTTCTCGAATGAATTGTTTCACCTCGCAGGAAATTCATCAAATCGATTATATAGCAAAATATGGTGTACGGTTTAATTATCAATTGAAAATTTCGAAACTATCGTTCAGTATCTACAAAATCGAAGGATTATAAATTTATTGTAATTGATTAGAACATTTTGGATGAACATTAACAGAAATGGAGAAAAAAGTCTCTAATACTAAAAATGATCGTGTTTTAATTTCCAATCTCCTATTGGCGATAAAATATGAAACGTTTCGTTAAAAATTTTCAATTATATTTCCCATGGAAATTCTACGTCGGTGCAATCATGGTCTGTTCTTCCATCCAGTATGGTTTTTCTTCTGTATTTTTTCTTTTTTTTCAATTTCCGTTTAGCAATAGAAAAAATGGAAATGTTTGCGTTCGCTTTGAGGATACATTTTTGTTTCACGATACTCGTGCACGTATCGAGTGCTTCGAAAGCAACGCCACCGAATTCACAGGTAGTTCTTCGACATCAGAACCGTGAAAAATGTTCTAACAGGTGTCCGGAAAGTGTTTCTTTTCAAGTATCGAGAAACTGTCCTTCTTTCGATAGAAAATATTCCTTGAAAATATTCGCCAACGATGAACCAATCCAGGATAGCTATCGTCGAAGTATTAGTCGGTTCTAATGGAATAAATTCCACCGTAATAAAAAAAAAAAAAGAAAAACACTCCTGTCCCCCCCCCCCCCGCGAGATAAAAAATGCAAGGTTCTCGCGTCGAAACTCTGCGTATCCTAAATTAAAACTTGCCGCCCGACGTGCACACTTTGCCCGGGAGACGTTTCCGTTTACGTTACAACGAGCCGGGGAAATTACATTTACAACGTGAAAGCGATACGCGGTGCCGAGGCGAGTAGCGGCGGAAGATACGAAAGAAACGAGAGGGCTGATACGAGAAGAAAGAAACCGTTGGTGGTGGGGGGTGTATCAAAGTTGTCTAGGTGGAAACGCGCTCGATCTATCTCCGTCCCGGTCGCGGAGGTGCAATTCTGTCCGGCCCGGAGGGCAACGGTATGAAAATGAATTTAATTATCAGAGTGGCCGGACCGTTGGCCGAGCGTTCTTGGGACACGAGGTACCTATTAAATTTCGCGTCCGAAATCTGCCTCGGTGACTAGCACCGCCCCCTCGCTACCCCCACCACCGCGCCGTTCGCTATCGCTCGGTCGTCTCCGGGGAATAGCCGAATATGAGGGCGCCCGCGGGAAATCTTCCATCGTCTCGATGGTTGAATACGGGCCGCGCATGCGCGCAACCGACATCCCCACCGAGCCGAGCCGCGCCGCGCCGCACGGATACAACGAGATAACAAGGACGACGCGGAGATTGCTTCATTAGCTGAAACGCGTAATTGCGCCGTCTATTTGCCCTTACGCTTATCGCGGGGAAAATGTTTGCGCAAAGGACGCCCATAATTCGTTCATCATACGCCGCCCGAACGCTGCACTCTCGCGTTTTGAATAGACACCGACGCGACACGACTCGACTCGACTCGACTCGACGCGATGCGATGCGACGCGACTGGATTTCCCCGACGCTTTCAACCGGGACAAAAAGCAAACTTTCTCGCTACCCGGGATCACGATTGATTTCCTCGATGAAATGAATACTTTTGCGCGCGCATGTCCACAGAACCGTGTACGGAAGAACGGATTGTACCTACCATCCGGAATGAATAAAAAAACGCGGCGGACAAACGATACAACGAATAACGTATCAATTTTACGCAGTTAAGAGTCGATCTTTGAGCTGTGTAGCTGTTCGGTGCCCAATTGCTTAATTATTTATCGAAATACGGAATTTGATCATCGTGTGAAAGAAAACTTCGATGGGATCGGTTGTATCGTTCGTCGATTCGGAATTAAAATACAGGGGAGAACCTAGATAGCTCGCGGATAATGCTTCTCTCGCGATGCTTACTTTACAGTGTAAATATGATTTCGATCGTAATCTTTTGTCGCGCGTTTGAACAATTTGAACGGGTTCCTTCACTGTTTACTTTTCCCATCTGTCTAGACGACACACGACGAGTTTCAAGGGGATCGGTCGGACGCTTGAAAAATAATTCGAAATTCAAATCGACCGGTGATGATTGGAACACCCTATATCTTGTTATTCTGATTCATTCTCTAGAGTACTTTACATCTCTGCCAATTACAATGCACTCGATCTTGGTTCACGTTTGATCGTTCATGGAAGAGTACGTTTATGGTGTAACTCTAATTTTGGGAAACGGTCGATGCATTTCATAGTTTCCAAAAAAAAAACTCGTTTCGTCGTTACTTCGCTTTACTGCATCGTTTCATATCGCTCAATACTTCAGGTCGATTTCTAATTGTAATTCCATGGATTGTTTACGTGCTTCTGTAATTCCTAAAATATGGATCAAGGAAATATTCGATTAACTTCCTGTTAATTTTTAACTTGGGAATACGATTGGGATTCTCTGCTCCGAGAAAGAAACAATTAGAGAAACAACGAATTCTTCGTTTCTTCTGAGAAATAAAAAGTTTCTCAGACTGCGTAGAAAAATGAGAACTGTCGAATTAACAACTCGAAGATTTTATCGACCACGTGGTTCACGGAAAATATTTTATCTCGATTAGGATCTTGGCTGACTTTTTACGTGGAGCGTAAATATATACAGTGTGTATCGACTGCGAGGCGAATGAGCGAACAAACACTATACACTATCGGCGCCAAGAGCGTCGAAACGTCTAGACACTACCCGATTGAATACATACACATAGATATGTATAACAAAATTAGTCAGATAAGCCGACAATTCTGCAAAAGAGGTAATCTGCAGCTTAAACGTTGTTATCGACCTATCCTCGAAATTACTCGGGGTTTAATTATGCGATTGATCAATGATACCGTTGACAACCGAGAAGACTGGCCGTGTTATCATCCAGAACTATTGATTCTTTCCATTTGAACAGGAAGTTACCAGACACCTGTTAGGTGTTCGAAAGAAAGTAGTTGGTGCCTTCTTGCTCACGCGGAAAGAATGAATCGATTACGAGGTATTCAAGAGAACGAGCTTCGAAAAGAAATATTTGACGAGTAATGGTAATTTTTGCGGTAAATTTCACCGTTTTAAAATCCTTCCACACGAAGGAAATAATATATATGTAGGATTTTCTGTATCGGTGGATTCAACGTCCACTTGTTCCTCGGTCCAAGGATAAAGAAGAGATTAGGGTAACGCACTCCCGTGCATCGAGAGTCGTGAGTGACACTGCACGCTTGTACTCTAAAAGTTACCAGACACCTGTTAGGTGTCCGAAAGAAAAGGTCCTTTGGTCGTAGTTGGTGTCTTCTTGCTCACGTGGAAAGAATGAATCGATTACGAGGTATTCAAGAGAACGAGCTTCGAAAAGAAATATTTGACGAGTAATGGTAATTTTTGCGGTAAATTTCACCGTTTTAAAATCCTTCCACACGAAGGAAATAATATATATTTAGGATTTTCTGTATCGGTGGATTCAACGTCCACTTGTTCCTCGGTCCAAGGATAAAGAAGAGATTAGGGTAACACACTCCCGTGCATCGAGAGTCGTGGGTGACACTGCACGTTTGTACTCTAAAAGTTACCAGACACCTGTTAGGTGTCCGAAAGAAAAGGTCCTTTGGTCGTAGTTGGTGTCTTCTTGCTCACGTGGAAAGAATGAATCGATTACGAGGTATTCAAGAGAACGAGCTTCGAAAAGAAATATTTGACGAGTAATGGTAATTTTTGCGGTAAATTTCACCGTTTTAAAATCCTTCCACACGAAGGAAATAATATATATTTAGGATTTTCTGTATCGGTGGATTCAACGTCCACTTGTTCCTCGGTCCAAGGATAAAGAAGAGATTAGGGTAACGCACTCCCGTGCATTGAGAGTCGTGAGTGACACTGCACGCTTGTACTCTAAAAGTTACCAGACACCTGTTAGGTGTCCGAAAGAAAAGGTCCTTTGGTCGTAGTTGGTGTCTTCTTGCTCACGTGGAAAGAATGAATCGATTACGAGGTATTCAAGAGAACGAGCTTCGAAAAGAAATATTTGACGAGTAATGGTAATTTTTGCGGTAAATTTCACCGTTTTAAAATCCTTCCACACGAAGGAAATAATATATATTTAGGATTTTCTGTATCGGTGGATTCAACGTCCACTTGTTCCTCGGTCCAAGGATAAAGAAGAGATTAGGGTAACGCACTCCCGTGCATTGAGAGTCGTGGGTGACACTGCACGCTTGTACTCTAAAATTTATGCACCGAACTTCCCTCACCGCCTTCTATTCCTTTCAGAATTTCCATAAGATCGTCTTCCCTTAGAAACACTCTGCTCCGTTACAAGGTCGTAGCTTCCCACTGTCGCGGAGTGGCTTCGTCCTCTAGTCAATCGTACGCGAGAATATTTAACACCCGGTTTAACTACGCCCACCATTTGTTGCAACCGAAGTCAATCTTGTCCCAGGATTAACCGTGCGTTTCGTGCGTCGCGGAGTCTTGTTCCAGGAACTTGAACCGTTGTTGCGGATCGATCTACATAACGTTTCACGCGTGTCGAAGTTCTGTCCCAGGCAACCAAAAGTCGTACGAGACTTTCAAACTCGATGGAAATACTTAACAAGTGAACGCGTTGTACCGATTAAAACAAGCTGGTAACTCGAGAAATCGAAACTTTCATTTAACGACAGTGTTCGTTAATTTTGTACAGGGGTATTTTAACTCCAGGGGTGTGTTTCGATAAATGGAACAATACTTCTACTACTATGTAATATTTTTAAAGGAAAAATTAAGATTTATTTGTAGTCTTTAATTTCGGACGAAATATTTTTTAAAACAATCCATTTACTACGATGTAACATTCTTAAAGAAGGAATTAACATTTATTTGCTTGAAATATTGTAGAAAAATATTTACAACTTCGAATTCATATTTCTGTGCGCGAATGTTCTATTTGTAGTGTTTACATTCGGACGAAATATTTTTTAAAACAATCCATCTACTACGATGTAACATTCCTGAAGAAGAAATTAACATTTATTTGCTTGAAATATTACAGAAAAATATGTACAATTTCGAATTCATATTTCTGTGCGCGAATGTTCTATTTGTAGTCTTTAGTTTCGGATAAAATAATTTTGAAGGAAAGATAATGATTGCTGCCAAGTTGGAATAGCGATGAACTCCACTAAAGTCCTCAAGGTGCCTAAACAAGAGAAATAGATTTCATCTGTGGTTGAGAATTAATACCATCGAAGATGTTGGAAATCCTTCAAACAAGTGTCACAAGTTATGTGACTTTACATAGCTCGGTTGAACGCTTGGCTCGAATATGAACCCACCCTTAGGGTCGATGGCAGGGTTAAAACCTGTATAAGTCTGCAAGGAACTCGGTTGAGAATCTGAGAAAGTAAAGAGCAGGGAATAAAGGACAGAGTGTATAAAGCGCGATGAATTAGAATTGAAGAGTAGTTTAAAGCGTTTTATAAGAACGATTTAAACCTACTTTTGCGCAAAGTATTTTAAGGAAGTCCCGAGAATTTAATGGAAAGAATAGACCAAGATGTCCAGTTAACAAAAATTTGTTTATCGACTCTGATAAAGATTAAACGGAACGAAGATGCATGTTTATCACGAGTCAAATTTATCATTTTCTCAGCTTTTATTTACCTAATTTAATTTCAACACAAATTTAGAACATTTGTAGAAAACATAGAACAAAGTATTTTTTTATAAAAAAAACTACTTCGCAGTCATTTTGAATTTGTCATTGCAAATTTGTAGTTTCCACGATTGAAGTAAATTGCTCTTCGAGTGAATTTGCAATGACATTTGAAGGGTTCATTTTTATTAATTTGATACTTTATATGCAAATTTTTCGACCCTTTTCTTAGATCATCTTTCACGTTCGGTACGTGAACTCTGAGAATTTGCTTTTAATTCTTATATAAATTCATCATGTATTAATAACAGTGGTTAAGTTAGTAATAGCGTATAGCAAGGTTAGGTTAATAGTAGCATATAATTATATTATGTTTCACTCGTTCCGACGTTACGTTATTGTACACAATTCTGGTGTAATAAAGACATATTATTATTATTATTATTACTATTACTATTATTATTACTATTACTACATTTATTACTATTATTGTCACAAATTGTATACCCAGTGAGAAATTCACGTGAGTAAAGTGACAATACAAAGGCAATGTTTCCCTTGTTATAAATATTAAATGCTCCAGACAATTTTAATTTAAACCTCAATATGTTTCGTGGTTAGGCTAAAATACTACATGGATGCAATTGTTCGCTTTTCGAGATAGTGGAGGCAATACTTCCCTTGTTATAAATATTAAAATTTCCAGACAATTTTAATTTAAACCTCAATATATTTCGTGGTTAGGCTAAAATACTACACGAATGCAATTGTTCGCTCTTCCAGATAGTATAATACAGTGACTGAATCACTATTCTACATATTCTTAAGATTACTAACATTTGTATCGTTTACACCGTATATAAAATGTTCACCTTTTCAGTGCAAACATTTAAAAATCATTTACCTAATTTAATTTCAACATAAATTTAGAACATTTATAGAAAACATAGAACAAAGTATTCAACGTAACAATGTAATCTAATATTTCTCTTTTTTATCCTTTCAGGTACGTTCCTGTAACAGTGTAATAAAAATAAATACATCCCATCGAGTGAGTAACTGCACGAATCAAATTGTATTAACACTACAATTATTAACCACCTTCCAATTACTCACCATCGTTCAACGTCTACACGAATCAAATTGTATTACCACTACAATTATTAACCACCTTCCAATTACTCACCATCGTTCAACGTCTACACGAATCAAATAGTATTAACGCTACAATTATTAACCACCTTCCAATTACTCACTCTCGTTCAACGTCTACACGAATCAAATAGTATTAACGCTACAATTATTAACCACCTTCCAATTACTCAACATCGTTCAACTATTACACCGATCCAATTGTATTAACGCTACAATTATTAACCACCTTCCAATTACTCACTCTCGTTCAACGTCTACACGAATCAAATTGTATTAACGCTACAATTATTAACCACCTTCCAATTACTCACAATCATCCAACGTCTACACGAATCAAATTGTATTAACGCTACAATTATTAATCAGCTTCCAATTACTCACTATCGTTCCACGTCTACACGAATCAAATTGTACTAACACTACAAGTATTAACCACCTTCCAATTACTCACAATCATCCAACGTCTACACGAATCAAATAGTATTAACACTACAATTATTAACCACCTTCCAATTACTCACAATCATCCAACGTCTACACGAATCAAATTGTATTAACAATACAATTATTAACCACCTTCCAATTACTCACAATCATCCAACGTCTACACGAATCAAATTGTATTAACAATACAATTATTAACCACCTTCCAATTACTCACAATCATCCAACGTCTACACGAATCAAATTGTATTAACAATACAATTATTAACCACCTTCCAATTACTCACTCTCGTTCAACGTCTACACGAATCAAATTGTATTAACGCTACAATTATTAACCACCTTCCAATTACTCACAATCATCCAACGTCTACACGAATCAAATTGTATTAACGCTACAATTATTAATCAGCTTCCAATTACTCACTATCGTTCCACGTCTACACGAATCAAATTGTACTAACACTACAAGTATTAACCACCTTCCAATTACTCACAATCATCCAACGTCTACACGAATCAAATAGTATTAACACTACAATTATTAACCACCTTCCAATTACTCACAATCATCCAACGTCTACACGAATCAAATTGTATTAACAATACAATTATTAACCACCTTCCAATTACTCACAATCATCCAACGTCTACACGAATCAAATTGTATTAACAATACAATTATTAACCACCTTCCAATTACTCACCATCGTTCAACGTCTACACGAATCAAATTGTATTAACGCTACAATTATTAACCACCTTCCAATTACTCACTCTCGTTCAACGTCTACACGAATCAAATTGTCCAGCCATCGCCAATTAAAACACGAGTCTCGCGTTATCGAAGAAACGTGTCTCGTGACAATTGAAAAGAAGAAGACGAACCGTAAAGGTCCGAGGGTTCGTTGACAGGGAGAATCGTTGTTAAAGGTGGAATGAGAATTTCATTTTTCTCGAAGAATTTCATGCGTCCATGGGTCTCTCGACCGCAAAGCTAAAGGAATTCGCTAGGTAGAAGTTACGGCCATTTTGTAGATATCCTTCGAAACTTCTTGCTGGTCGCTAGTAGAGCCAAGCGAAAGACAGACGACGACTTCTTTCGTTTCTTCGGCGGAGGACTCCTTAATTAGGATCGAACGGTTCGGTAAACTGCTGCGGACAAATTTAATTATTCGTCGTTCCGTGACAGTGATTCTGACTCGAGCGTCGGGAGGTTTCCTTCAAAGACGGGAAGGTTTCCTTAACGTGGTGTTCCAAACTCGTATAGAGACGAGGGGAACGTTCCACGTTGGTTCGATGCCAGTAATCAGCGACGTGCAGTGCCGTTTGCCGATTGGTCGCGCGTACAGCGTCATTGTCACGTTGCAACAATACTCGACGGATAACAATAATGCACGCCCGGCTGTTTCGCGATGATACTTTACCGCTCATATTTCTATTCGTTTCTTTGGGTATGAACGTACTGCGAACACGAAACCGACCGAGCTCGTTGACGATGCACCGTGTCACTGGCCGAACACCATTCCATCGACACATTCGAAACAAAAGTTCGTTTCGAAACGCTAATCGCCAGCTGCGCGAACATCATCCCAATTGTCGAATTCTTGTTCCGTGCGATTGCGTAACCCAAACGCGTTTTCCCGCGGCGTGAAAGAATTTGCACGACAAATGTCATCGATATTTTTCTTTTATTCTTTTATTTGTTTTTTTTTTTTTTTTAATTTTGAAATATCACGCTGGGGTTTCAACGTTTATACGGGGTGGTTATTGAAAGACTGAACGATGTAAAAAATTATTTTTACAGACACATGTTTCTCTTCGATTTTTGATTATTTTATTTGGGAGTATATTTGATAGAATTTTTTTTTAATATTGTCGCGACGTGTGGTGCGAAAATGATAGTTGTCAGTGATAGAACTAGGTGAAAGATACTTTCAGATATCACTGCACTTCAACAAGTGAATGTTGAATCGAATCAGTCGAGTTGTATATTATACAATACTTTATGGATCAAGTCCCAAGTTTCACGTCTCTGTGCTTCTTAGAAAGAGTGTTCCAATCGTCACCGGTCGATTTACTTTTTGAATAAAATTCAAACGGTTTAAGTAATCTCGATATTTGGTCTTTTATTTAAAAGTACAAGCCTGGGAGTTAATAACCGTATGAGATATCTTCCGGATAGTCACCTCGGTTTGTTTTACAGACCACCGATCTTTTCCCAAAATTCTTCGTCTACGAAAGTTAGCGCTCCTTACACCACAGTGTGTTCCAATCGTCACCGGTCGATTTACTTTTCGAATAAAACTCGAACAGTTTAAATAATCTCGATATTTCTTTCTTCATTTAAAAGTACAAACCTGGAAGTTAATAACAGAACAAGAAACCTTCCAAATGGCCGCCTCGGCTTTTTCACAGTCCACCGATCTTTCCGCAAAACTGTAAACTGAAAGCTACGTTTACATTCTCTATAAAATATTGTCGTTCGGTAAATCATTTTATTTCCCAAAATGGAGAATATATAATCGAATAAAATGTTCATACATTGTAAAAAAAATCATGTTTCATTTTCACCAAAAAAAAAAAAACTAAATAACTTTCCAAAGAACCTAATACTACCTTTTCCATTTACCAAATTTACCCACATTTCTCCCAGAGTAATGTCCCTCGTTAACATCGGGAAAGATCGTTTGGCATCTGTTCTTCGACACGAAACCTACCAAATCGTCGATGTTGCGTCCACAAGTGACCAACCCTTCACCGATTCGAATTTCCGCGGGCGCGAGTCCGCACCGGTGAGCTATCGGTATGCAAAAACGCGTGCATTCCAGCGAACACGTTTCGCTTTGATCCGTTTCCGCGCGAGGCACCACGGCCGAGTCAGCGGGAAGTCTCATAAATCAGTGAAACGCGGCTTAAACTCCATAGGACGAAATTGTAGGGCATTTGGTGTCCGTGTACCCGAACTACCCGTGGCAACGTGGAACGGCCACGTTGGAAAGTAATGCGAGAAAGTTAGGCGGTTTTCTTCTGGCTGTCTCGCCCGTCCACCGCTCGACGACGCCTTTCTTCTCACGGACGATCGTCAGCTTTAGTGTCTTCCTCCGAGACTTCCACAGTGATTCCTCCACGTCGAGTTCTTTCCCCGCTAGTTGGCTCCGTGGCGTGGCAGCCGAGATGGGGTAATGCTCCGTTGCTTTTACCCCCGTATAACCGGGCTAGTCGGGGCTACGTTAGCTTCCTATCCGAGTGTCTCGCGCTTTTATCTCGAACCTTTTCGTCTCGAGGACATTTTCCCACACGTTTTCTTTTTTAATAGTCTTCTACGAACCGCGACGATCATTCCTTCGGTGGAACTTCGATTGACCCAGTTTATCCGGGGAAACGATCGTTGGTCGAATTGATATTGAGATTTTGGAGTGTCTGAGGCGAGACGAAGATGAGAGTAGTATTGAGAAAAAATGGACTTGGTAGAAATAGATCAGGGCTCGAGGTAGAATCGCGAAAATCGAAGTGAACCTTTTCATTTTGAGGACATTTTCTTTTTTAATAGTCTTCTACGAACTGTGACGATAATTCCTTTGGTGGAACTTCGATTGACCCAGTTTATCCGGGGAAACGATCGTTGGTCGAATTGATATTGAGATTTTGGAGTGTCTGAGGCGAGACGAAGATGAGAGTAGTATTGAGAAAAAATGGACTTGGTAGAAATAGATCAGGGCTCGAGGTAGAATCGCGAAAATCGAAGTGAACCTTTTCATTTCGAGGACATTTTCTTTTTTAATAGTCTCCTACGAACCACGACGATCATTCCTTTGGTGGAACTTCGATTGACCCAGTTTATCCGGGGAAACGATCGTTGGTCGAATTGATATTGAGATTTTGGAGTATCTGAGGCGAGACAAAGATGAGAGTAGTGTTGAGAGAAAAATGGACTTGGTAGAGATGGATCAGGGCTCGAAGAATCTTAAGTAGAGGAAGTGTCGCGAAAATCGAAGGGAGACATTGAGATTTTGGAGTATCTGAGTCGAGACAAATATGAGAGTAGTATTGAGAAAAACAGGGACTTGGTAGAGATGGATCAGGAAGATTCATCGTGGTTCGCGACACTTCCTCCCAATAATCAGGAAGATCAGGTAGTCTCCTACGATTCTCGACGTTAATTCCTTCGGTGCAACTTTGATTGACCCAATTCACAGGAGGAAACACAGACATTGAGATTGTGGAGTGTCCGAGTCGAGACAAAGGTGGGAGTAGTATTGAGAAAAAATGGACTTGGTAGAGATGGATCAAGTCTCGAGGAAGAATCGCGAAAATCGAAGTGAACCTTTTCGTCTTGAAGACATTTTCCCACCCATTTTCTGTTTTAATAGTCTCCTACGAACTGTGACGATCATTCCTTCGGTGCAATTTCGATTGACCCAGTTTATCCGGGGAAACCATCGTTGTTCGAATTGACATTGAGATTTTTGAGTGTCCTCTTTACCTTTGTCTCACCTTAGTCGAGACAAAGGTGAGCGTAGTATCCAGAAATAAATGGACACGGTAGAGATGGATCAGGACTCGAAGAATCTTAATTGGAGGAAGTGTCATGAAAATCGAAGCTAACCTTTTCGTCTCGAGGATATTTTCTTTTTTAATAGTCTCCTACGAACCACGACGATAATTCCTTCGGTACAACTTCGATTGACCCAATTCACCGGAGGAAACACAGACATTGAGATTTTGGAGTATCCGAGTGGAGACAAAGGTGAGAGTAGCATAAAAAAAAATGGATCGGGTCTCGAAGAATCCTAACTCGAGAAAGAGTCGCGAAAATCGAAGTGAACCATCCTTGGGTACAGAATATTTTCAAGAGGATTGGGTAACTCTAGGAGAGAATATTAAATTCCGGATCGTGTTCAATTAACGGTAGCTCGCAAGCTTCGTTTCTTCAAACTTTTACTTTTTACGAGTTACGATCGTATTTTCTTTAGACAAATTTTCTTCTGCGTGTTCGTACGCTTGACGAGACGACAGAACGAACTTGTCTTCTTCAAGACACAAACAATATCGATTTTACTTTGTACACGTAGACTCGCTGTACACACGAACACGACAATAAAATTATTCACTGCGAAAGGAAATTTTCTATTAATAGAAAGAACCTTCCGAAGGTGGAGTAGGTAAAGTTCTGATATAATTCTGTAATGAATCACGTTCTATAACGAAAGGACACGAATGAGTCGAAGATCAAGGGGGAAAGAAAACGAGACAGGCAGTCGGGCTGGTGTCGATTTTAATTAAACCGAATCGATACTTTTAACGGGCAGGCTGCGAAGTTTCCGGTGACTTGAGACTGGTTGTTTCGCTGTACGATTGTTTCGCGCTGGTATTCATCTTGTACATGGACGTGACAGCGCGTTGAAAACAAGGGGACGCGCTCGTTTGCGTGGAAACGATCGTTTGGTCCCTTTCCAACGGGCAGCCTGTATCTTCCGACGCTACTTCTCCACCTTGCGAATCGTATCCTCGTAATTACGCCCTCGTGGGACGCCGAGAATCAGACGGTCTTTGTATGCCAATTGCATCGCCAGTGTTCTCCGTTTACGGTGAGGATGGATTTGGTCGAGCACCAAATCGGTGTGCCACCTGTGAACCCACCAAATGCCCTGGAAACAAATTGCGGGATATGCTAATGGAGTCGTGGATAAGCTGTACTTGGTTCGTCTCGCACTCGTTGCGAGATTTCTTCTCGCGCGTAAGAACATTGGCTCGCGACTTCATTTTAAACGCCACTCTTTGCTCCCGAACGTTTCGTGCATCGTTTCGGTTAACGAGTTGCAAGACCGAGTTGCACTCTGCAGCGTAACGACACCGCGAATAAAGGGTGTCCCGATTGTCGCCGGTCGATTTGCTTTTCGAATAAAACTCAAACGGTTTAGGTAATCTTGATATTTTTCATTTTATTTAAAAGTAGAAACTTGGGAGTTAATAATGGAATGGGAGAGAAGTTGGTTATACGTGTCGAATTATGTGTCACTTGCATCGAGTTGTTTAGCATTGGCGTCGTCTGCACGGGATTTTGTAAGCTTGGCATCGTTCATGTTGGGTTTGAAGGTCCCGATCGTCACCGGTTGATTTGGTTTTTGAATGAAACTGAAACGGTTTAGGTAATCTTGATATTTTTCTTTTTATTTAAAAGTAGAAACTTGGGAGTTAATAATGGAACGAGAAAGAAGTTGGTTATACGTGTCGAATTATGTGTCACTTGCATCGAGTTGTTTAGCATTGGCGTCGTCTGCACGGGATTTTGTAAGCTTGGCATCGTTCATGTTGGGTTTGAAGGTCCCGATCGTCACCGGTTGATTTGGTTTTTGAATGAAACTGAAACGGTTTAGGTAATCTTGATATTTTTCTTTTTATTTAAAAGTAGAAACTTGGGAGTTAATAATGGAATGGGAGAGAAGTTGGTTATACGTGTCGAATTATGTGTCACTTGCATCGAGTTGTTTAGCATTGGCGTCGTCTGCACGGGATTTTGTAAGCTTGGCATCGTTCATGTTGGGTTTGAAGGTCCCAATCGTAACCGGTCGATTTGCTTTTTGAATAAAACTCAAACGGTTTAGGTAATCTTGATATTTTTCTTTTTATTTAAAAGTAGAAACTTGGGAGTTAATAATGGAACGAGAAAGAAGTTGGTTATACGTGTCGAATTATGTGTCACTTGCATCGAGTTGTTTAGCATTGGCGTCGTCTGCACGGGATTTTGCAGGTTTGACATTGTTCGTGTTGGGTTTGAAGGTCCCAATCGTCACCGGTTGATTTGGTTTTTGAATGAATCCCAAACGGTTTAGGTAATCTTGATATTTGTTTTTTTATTTAAATCGTCTGTAAGGGATTTTGCAAGTTTGACATCGTTCGAGTTGGGTTTAAATATATTCCACGTACGGTGTTAAAAGAGAGAATCATTCTTTCGGGTAAAAATTTGTATCTATTGCGTAATGGTGTAGATATACAAAGGCTGTCCCAATCGTCACTGGTTGATTTGGTTTCTGAATAAAACTCAAACGGTTTAGGTAATCTTGATATTTTTCTTTTTATTTAAAAGTAGAAACTTGGGAGTTAATAATGGAACGGGAGAGAAGTTGGTTATACGTGTCGAATTATGTGTCACTTGCATCGAGTTGTTTAGCATTGGCGTCGTCTGCACAGGAATTTGCAAGCTTGACATCGTTCGTGTTGGGTTTGAAGGTCCCAATCGTCACCGGTCGATTTACTTTTTCAATAAAATTCAAACCCTTTGGGTAATCTTGATATTTCTTGTTTTATTTAAAAATACAAAATCGGGAGTTAACAATGGAATAAGGTATATTCCAAATGGTACGCAGCGTATTTTAGCACATATTTCGATATTTCGTGGTAGCTCTCGCCTGTTTTCATACAATATCCACTTTTCGCTATTTGTTTCAGAAATTGATTATTTTCATTGCGTACGAGCAACGAGCTGCAAATTGTATAACGCGTTCGTTAAATTCGTACGGTGCATATTTGTATAACCTTTTCGCATCCTATTATAAATTTATCTCCGTAAATTTTCAACGATCGTTTTCCATTACACACGGTCGACAGATTTTCGGTAACAATTCGAATATAAGGTACATTTAAAAATAATTCGATTCGAGTCTCGTTTAGACTCATTTTCATCACCAAAATCTCACCGATCCATCGATAACGCTCTCGTAAAAATATTACAAACGATTTAAAAATTTCTAAACCTTGGTAGGAAGAAACAAACACTTATTTATTTCCTAATAACGCACTACCACCCGAACAATATTCAAATTAGCGTTACTTGGACCCTTTTGGTGCTTACAATCGCAAAAAGATTCTATTCCATGTTTTAAGCTCGTGTTTGACGCAGTTTAGCGTTATCCATCCATCCCGACTAAATCCAGCTTCCTGACGTTGTCTAGCAACAAATAATTCATTGTGTCTCACGGACGTATTATATGATACAAACTTTGATAATAAACTTCCACAATATTACAACACTTGGACACTTTAACCAGACTGTTCTTCGTTGACTGAAACAAGAATGTTGGACTTGGACTACTAATCCTTGTTTACGACGACCCAAGAGCTCATGGTTCTTCTGCTCCAAAATGTTTCCAATGAATTGTTCGATAAAAATGTTCAACGACCTAATTACTATACTTTTCTTCCAATTGTATACTCAATGCCTCTCGTAAAACCAAGTGAGACGTTTGTACAACAAACGCGGACGATATCAATCGAGAAAGCCATTTAACATAATTCTGTGATTAATTTTCCGTAATTGGATACCAGGAGCTAGGATGGACGAAATAAAGTAACTGGCGATATTACAACGCAGCTAGCCATCATAGTGAATTACACACGCTGTCGGTTACGGAAGGTTAGGTTTCTCAAGCATATCGATCCTGACCGGAGTAGCCATATTGTAACGCGGGAGTCGACGGTATTGCAAATTGAACCGTTTAGATTGATACTCTCGAACAAAGATAAACTCCTAATTTAATAAACGGTCCCGTGGAAGAGATCTGATCGTTCCTACGTCTCGATTGAGAATAATTTGCTTTAAAAGCGATTCTATTTGCAGATATCCGGGAACAGAGCGATTTACGTTTGCGTTTGTGTGTAGAACGTTTGCGTTTGTGTGTAGAACGTTTGCGTTTGACTACTCGTTGCGTCGCACGGACGTTTCACCTTGGAGCAACGATAAAAATCGTTCGCGACGATTAGAGAGGAAATTGGGTAAGCGTTTAAATAGCATCGGGTACGAACTGAATCCGTCGAAGCGTTCGTGCGTAACAACAAACCGACTGCAACGTTTAGTAGAGCGTGACGCGTTCGAGGTGTTTTACAGGGCACGTGTCTTGTACTATTTAACAACGCGACACTTGACTCGTGTGCGTCGATATGAAATACCGCGAGCTTCGATAATTCTCGTGCGCTCGCCGTAGGGAAGGTTAAAAAGCAGGATGACAAATGGGTGAAACAAATGAGAGGGAAATAAAGCGGGAAATAAACGACGATTTTCAGCTCGAAAAAAAGTAATTCGATTTCGCGATACCGTGTAACTGTACAATTTGCCCCGTTTCAAAAAGCAATTTCAGACTCACCTTTCTTTTTTTTCCCACGCTTTGCTTGCCTCGCTTTGCTTTCTTTCCTTTCTTTTTTCCTTTTTTCTTGTTTCTTTTCCGCCAGTTTGGGCGTCGCTTCCACGAAAAGATTATTATTATCCGTATCGGGGAATTACCGGGACACGAGTACGTAATTATCAGTTTCCAAATTGAATCGCTTCTTCGATTATAGTTCAAAGCACAGTACAACGCAAAGGACAATTTCCGATAACGGACAAAGAGACGGTGCCATCCCTATTTTAGTTAAATATCTTATTAGCACACGTACACCTGATACCTCTATCACCGTACGTTTCACTTTTCCTAAGCTGCATCTGGGTCAGGTGTGTCCTGACCTAACTCAGGAATTCCTGCCTCGTACACGGGTCAAGATAGCTTTGACACACAGAAGCCTTATCACCTTACAGGACGTGTGAGTGACAACCATTTCAGTTCCCGAGGAAACAGATGTACGTGTTAAAGAATCACCACGGATATTGCGAGCATTCGGTTCACATCGATCGTTAATCATGAAATTATATTTAACAACTATCGACGAATTTTCTGATCCGATTCCAACGATTCATCTTTTCGCGCTGGTTTCTCTCCAGTCAAACATTTCTTTCGTTATTTATCGTTCAATCTGTGCTTGGTTCGACACTTTTCCAACTCTTACGACTAGATGTTGTATTTAACAACTATTGTTGGAATGTAATATACTATCGATAAATTTTGAAAAGGATCGACGAGTTTCTCGTTTAGATTCGGACGATTTTATGCGGTTAATTTTACCAGTAATCGATGAATTTCTTAATTGTTCAGCGATTAATCGGAAAATATATTTCATCACTCGAGTGTTCTCAAATCAACCATTTGTTTCATTATTTATCGTTCAATCTGTGCTTGATCCAACACTTTTCCCACTCTTACAATTATATGTCATATTTAACAACTTTCATTGGAATATAATACATTGTACTGTTGATAAACTTCTGACAAAGATCAATGAGTTTCTCGTTCAGATTTCAACGATTCGTTCTAGTTAATTTTACCAGTAATCGACGAATTTCTTAATTGTTCACCGGTCAATCGGAAAATATATTTCATCACTCGAACGTTCTCAAATCAACCATTCCTTCGATTATTTATCATTCAATCTGTGCTTACTCCAACACTTTCCCAACTCCTACACCTATCTACTACATTTAGCAACCGTCATCAAAGTATAATATATATTTAACCGTCGATGAACTTTCGAAAAAGATCGACTAGTTTCTCGTACCGATTCCGAGGATTCTATTCAACTAAATGTTATATTTAACAACTGTCGTTGGAATATAATATACTGTCGATAAATTTTGAAAAAGATCGACGAGTTCCTCGTTCTGATGATTCTATCCGGTTAATTTTACCAGTAATCGACAAATTCCTTAATTGTTCAGCGGTTAATCGGAATATATATTTCCTCACTCGAGCGAACGAACGTTCTCAAATCAACCATTTCTTTCATTATTTATCATTCAATCTGCTCACTCCAACACTTTCCCAACTCCTACACCTATCTACTACATTTATCAACCATCGTCAAAGTATAATACATTTAACCGTCGATAAACTTCCAAAAAAGCTCAACAAATTTCTCGTTCAGATTTCGACGATTCGTTCCAATTAATTTGACCAGTAATCAACGAATTCCTTAATTGTTCACCGGTCAATCGGAAAATATATTTCAACACTCGAACATTCTCAAATCAATCATTTCTTTCATTATTTATCATTCAATCTCTGCTCACTTCAACACCTATCTACTACATTTAGCAACCGTCGTCAAAGTATAACATATATAACCGTCGATAAACTTCCAAAAAAGCTCAACGAATTTCTCGTTCAGATTCCGACGATTCTCTCCGGTTAATTTCCCCAGTAATCGATCCTTAATTGTTCACCGTTCAGTCAGAAAATATATTTCATCGCTCTCTCTCTCTAATATACCACTAGCGAAATACTTCCTAGCTCACGAACGGTATCTGAATAGTGACTCGCGCGTCAGCGTTAGCCGTCGAAGCGGACCGCTCTCGGGAACATTCATCTCGGGCACACGGCAAGCTGATCGATCGGGTGGGTCAGAAATCAATTTCACTTTTTACGATTCCCCGTGCCCGGGATTGAATTGTCCAGGAAAATATGCGATGCGCGTTAGTCGGCGGTCGCGATCAGCGTTAGACGCACGGCCCGCGTAAAAAACATCTACGGGCACGCGGGACCGGCCCTCGTTTAACGCTGCAAACCGCATTTCCATTTACGAGAGTGGCCAGGTTATCAAGGATTCATCGTAAATTTTTATTGGCCGAACTGTTCCGGATCCGACCGACGTTTTCCCGCGATTGTGAGGGGGGTTCGACGAACTCGTATTTTCGATCGGCTCGCGCCAACCGCCGAGCGGAACCAGGCGGAAAAAAACCAAGGGAAACGGAAAGAATTGTCGCCGAATCCGATCTAAGCGCTTCTCCGCCACTTTCCAATTGTTTTCGCGACCGTTCGAACCATCTGAATACAGCGTGGTATATCTCCCGAATCTTGGCGAGTCGGAACGAGGAGCGAAATTGTTATCGAGGAGGTCGAGCTAGCCAATCCTTTCCTCTTTTACTTTCTTTTTTTTTCTTTTTTTTTTTCTTTTTCACCACCACTGTCTCACCGAAATATTCGATACCCGTCCAATGGCACGACCACGACTCTATTAGCGATTCGACCGACGCGTGGGTTTATAAATCGGTGTGGAATCCGGATTGGAAATTAAATCGGGCCATTTTTTCCAGACATTAATTGTCTTTCTCATTTGGGCGCAGGATTATCTCTTCGGCAATACCAATTACACACGGATTCTTTTTTTTGTTTTTTTTTTTTTTCTTTTATTCAACGTTCCATATTACAATCGTACAGAGGTAAAGGTACAGCTTCCTGTGTCTTTTATTCCCCGACTTCCGTGGTTATTTAACTAATTGGAAATACGAGGGGAATTAATACTCCAATTGGCGATTATGAGAGATCGCGCGATCGAGTACGATGGGAACTGTCCCATGTTTGGGATTAATATGGTGTACATAAGTATGGAAAATGTTGCTTAGTTGCGCGAATGTAAGAAAACGTGGGTTTGTTTAAAAACTCGATTTTAGAATCTGGAAAATTGTACGTTTACAAAGAATTTGGGCAAATATTTGTACAATTGATAGAAACATAGAGGTTTGACGATGTAGCAACTATTATATTTATGGAGGTTTATTTTGTTGTAAAAGTGAAAATTGTACGTTTACAAAGAATTTGCGCAAACCTTTGTACAATTGATAAAAACGTAGAGGTTTGACGATGTAGCAACTATTATATTTATGGAGGTTTATTTTATTGTAAAAGTGTGGGAAAGATATTCGGTTAGATTGCCGATATCTCGGAAATTAATGTAAAAAAGTATAATGTCGTACTATCGTTCCAGCCAGAATTATTTAGATACATTTGATACTTTTTCATTACGGTTTAAGAAAATTGGAAAGTTATCACTGACAATCGAAACATTGTTAAATATTATTCTATCTTGTGTATCCTGGTCCGAACGATAATTTGAAAAAACTGTTGGGAAAAGAAATTTTACACACCGTATATATATATATGGCGATCTCTATCACCTACAAGTGTCACTTGTTCGAGATAATTATTTCAATTTTTCGTTACAATTGCTACTTGAAACGCTAATAAATAATGCGTGAGAATGACAGAGAATGAATATGTGTGAGGATGTAAGGTACGAGAGAAGAATGTTTAGTGCAGTGATTGTTGAAAAATTGTCGAAGCGTGTCGTGTCGCGCAAAATAAGAATAGCGGAGTCAGTGTGGTCAGAGTGGTTAGAGTAGTCAGAGTAGTCAGAGTAGTCACAGTAGTCAGACTAGTCAGCGGAGTCAGCGTAGTCAGCGGAGTCAGAGTAGTCAGCGTGGTCAGAGTGGTCAGAGTAGTTAGCGGAGTCAGCGGAGTCAGCGGAGTCAGAGTAATCAGTGTGGTCAGAGTAGTCAGAGTAGTCAGAGTAGTCAGCGTAGTCAGCGTAGTCAGCGTAGTCAGCGTAGTTACTAATTGTGTGCTTTGTTAGTGTTTCGTTTCTACTATTGGGTTGTTCGGAAAGTCATTTCGTTTTCCAAAATGAAGAATATATAATCTAATAAAATGTTTATATACTCTAAAAAAAATCGTGTTTCATTTTCACCAAAAAAAAAACGAAATGAGTTTCCAAACAACCCAATACTACCTCATTTAATACACGTATACCCTAGAACTTTATTCACCCTTATTTTATAACCACCAGTATTGAATAATTCCTACAATATTTGTAAAAATCTCAGTGACACGTACTAAAAAGTTTCGTTTTCGTTTAATTTGCAAGAATTCCCGAAAAAATGTCCCGTTTAGAATAAAATACTCCCTCGAACTTAACAATACGAACGCACACAATAACGTGCTCGATATCTCTTAATTAATGCAATATACACCACGCGATGGCCTAACAGTTCCCTATCCACGGTTTTATAAGTGTCATTTACAAGACCAGTTCTACAACTAATTACTCCCATCGTTCTATAAACTAGGTTAAGTAATTATCGATGTTTAACACGCAGAAATTGCAGGTAAGTTCTCAGCTTGCAGTCAACCCTAGACAGCTTCAAATTAATTGTCACGACGTGAAATAAATATTCTTCGACCTCTTAGGACTTCGATTATAACCAATAGCCACCCATAGAGCCATTTCTAGGTGCCCACGTACCTTAACATCGATCTTTTTGACAATTATTAGTCGCTTCAACAATTCCCGACAATTGTCCGTAATTTTCAAAAGCTTCGGAATAACCTATCAAAGAAACGCCAAGAAACCTCTCTATCCTTCAAAAACCAACGTTCAGGATACACAACATGCAAACTCGTAACTGACGAACGGAGTGGTAAATTCCAGCTAAACAATTTACCGAGACGTTCGATGAGCGACGTCGTTTCTCGAGAAACGTTGAATAAACGTAAATATCTTCTTTCCACGCACGTGAATAAACATCCCCTTTGAAAGGGCGATTCTTTCCTCGGCTCTGAATCGAGCATTTCGCGCAAGGTTGCTCCGTTATGAAATCCATGAAAGGAGTTTGAGAGTCGAAGACATAGTGTACATGGGTGTACAGACATGGAAGTACAGCTCTGGTAATTTCTCCGGTCGGTGTAGGCTACGTAAATCGTGTTGCTTAACGACGGTTAAAAATCACTGGGGATGTGGAGGGGGTCACAGCGATGGAATCCACGCGTCTGTAAAAAAGATCTGCATATCCGACGAGCCATCGGATTTCTCATCGTCGTGAAAGGAGCTTCGAGTGACCAAAAATATTTGCGACTACGATGATTTCGAATTTCTTTGCGAACCAGTTTGAAGTAAACGATGCGTCGTTTGAAGCAAATTATACGTGCGGTTGAATAATTTTTAATAATGACTCGTAGACTTTATAAATAAATACAATCGGAATAAGATCGTGTTTATTCTACAAGCACTCGAGTCGAAGAACATAGACAGTGTCCGTGAACGTGAACAGTAAACGGGAGTGATTCGTGATGCGTTTTATCGAGGACTGTACGCGACGTTTTAACGAGGAATCGCTGTAGCCGTTGAAGATGTTTTCTCATCGTCGTGAAAGGAGCCTCGAGTGACCAAAAATATTTGCGACTACGATGATTTCGAATTTCTTTGCGAACCAGTTCGAAGTAAACGATGCGTCGTTTGAAGTAAATTATATGTGCGGTTGAATAATTTGCAAAAATGACTCGTAGAATTTATAAATAAATACAATCGGAATAAGATCGTGTTTATTCTACGACCACTCGAGTCGAAGAACATAAACAGTGTCCGTGAACGTGAATAGTAACGGGAGTGATTCGTGATGCGTTTTATCGAGGACTGTACGCGACGTTTTAACGAGGAATCGCTGTAACCGTTGAACGTGACACGAATTCTTTAATCTTTCGAAACATCTGATCTGTGTATAACGAATCGTGTAGTGTCTTAATAGGCAAACTCTCATTTTTTATACTTGACATTGTATCTTCGCGAGAAATTCAATTTTTCGTTAGTATCAACGGATCGCTGAGATCGTTCGGTCGAAAATAAGTCCAAACACGACTTTGTGCATTCGGACTACTTTTATTGGGTTGTTCGAAAGTGATTTCGTTTTCCAAAATGGAGAATATAGAATTTAATCAAATGTTTATATGCTCTAAAAAAAATCGTGTTTCATTTCCACCACAAAAAATGAAATTACTTTCCGAACAATCCAAATTATACATGCAGTTGAATAATTTTCAAAAATGACTCGTAGAATTTACAAATAAATACAATCGGAATAAGATCGTGTTTATTCTACGACCACTCGAGTCGAAGAACATGAACAGTGTCCGTGAACGTGAATAGTAACGGGAGTGATTCGTGATGCGTTTTATCGAGGACTGTACGCGACGTTTTAACGAGGAATCGCTGTAGCCGTTGAACGTGACACGAATTCTTTAATCTTTCGAAACATCTGATCTATGTACAACGAATCGTGTAGTGTCTTAATAGGTAAACTCTCATTTTTTATACTTGACATTGTATCTTCGCGAGAAGTTCAATTTTTCGTTAGTATCAACGGATTGCTGAGATAATTTAATAAAAATAAATTCCTAGAATTTATAAATAAATACAATTGGAATAAGATCGTGTTTATTCTACGACTACTCGAGTCGAAGAACATAAACAGTGTCCGTGAAAAAGATCTGCATATCCGACGAGCCGGTAACACGGCGAGCAAAAGGTCTCGAAATAAGGAATGTACGTATGCACGCGTGGCCCGGACAAAGTTATCGAGCATGTAAATCCATGCAGATAGAAGTGCTCGCGGCGCTCTTAGACTCGAGGGATGGCAAAAGGATCAGGAGTGTAGGTCGATGGCGCGGGCCTCGGAGCTCACCCGGAAGATACTTCGGGGATTCCGAATCACTTGGAACGATTACTTCAGCAGTTACACGAGACGGTCCTGCGCGAACCTACTGCATCATGCGCGATACCTATGTACGGTGCACATAATGTAGCCGGTTACGTCCAAGTATACGAGCACGACGACGAAGACCGATCGCCGACGTCCTCACGAATACCCTCCACGATTCAGTTCGTCCTTTATCTATTTACTCTAGCTACCCCTTAGACTTTGCTTCACGATTCGCCCACCCCCACGATTCTCCCGTTTGTTCGCTCGTGATCAATTTTAGGGAGACTCGCCACCTTGGCGAGTCGAAAAAATTCAATTCTTCGACTTCTCGTTTCTCTTGACGAAACGAAACATTAATAAAGCACACAATTGTAGTATCGGATTTTCGGCGTCCGCTTAGGCCTGCTTCGAACGTAGGCCTAAACAAGATAACGCGCGCGGTCGGACTTGAGTTAACCTAAACATTTGGCGGCGATCGGTCCGCTAGCTTTCCTGGAAGGCACGAGTATCCTTTACAGGGTGTCTTGCTCTTGCGCGACGACCGAGCGTGAAAATGCATGGGGATGAAAGGGAATAGATGTGGTGCGGAGAAAGTGAAGAGTGTTTGGGAAAGACAAACGATTAGGATGGCCGAACGTGACCGAATGTCTCAAGTGAGAGAGACCGAAGATTGGAATGAAAGAGAACGAATGGGAATGACTATATAGAGCGCAAGAAGAACGTTAAGAGAGACAGTAAGACGGTGTCACGCAGTATGGGACAGTATGACAAAGTATGACGACGAGAGTATGTCCGAAGAGTTTGTCGCGGACAGTATGACTGAAAAGACGATAAGACGAGACAATTGAAAGACGTACCAAGCGAAACTAACCACCGACACTACATCTAACACTATTATCACTGTAATTTATAATAAATATACATATATCCATAAACCACCCACGAGGACAACAGTTATTTGGGGGCTCGTACGGGGATCGATCACTCAAAGATCTCTTCTCAAGTGATAGGAAGAGGGAAAACAACACAATTAATTCCCTTCCCTAAACGATTAACCACTTACGATTCGCCCCTTACGATAACCCCTTAGCCCTACGAGTTACAGTCTGTCTAACAAGAGCGTGGACGGCAAAACTCGAAAACTATTTGGGATATTGAGTTGAAAAAAAATACACATATTCTTCACGATACGGACCAAGACGCTTTATTATTAATATGGTGTCCAATCGCCCTCGTTATCGATAATTAATTTACATCTCCGAGGCATACTTTCTGCTAGTTTGATTGCACAATTTTGGGACAAAGATCTCCACACCGGTCGAATTTGTCGGATCAGCTGCTCAACTGTGTAGATTTTCTTTCTCCTGAGCTTGAATTTTATAACAGCCCAAACATTTTCGATCGTATTTGCATCTGGCGATCGTGAAGGCCAATCGAGCACATCGACACCATTTTCTTCGTTCCACGCAGTGCACGGTCGGCTTCGATGCTTCGGGTCGTTGTCTTCTTGTAATAACCAATTTTCATTTCTCCTTGTAAACCAGCTTTGGGCAGACGGTAATAAAGCCCTCTGGTAGATTTTCACCATTTTGGCAGCATTCAGGTTGTCCGTAAACATGTGTAAAGTCCCGAATCCCTGTTTCGAGAAACAACCCCAAACGTGCACCTTTACCGAGTGTTTAACGGTCCGTTGCACGAGTCTGTTTGCAGGAGTACACCAGGTACGAGTTACCGAAGAATCTGCCCAAAAAGAATCCTCCTCGGAAAAAATCACGTTGTCCCAATCGCGTTTCGAATTTCCTCTCGCCCAAGCGAGTCTTTTTTCGACACGTTTGTCGCACAGTAGCGTTTTTTTTAACGTGCTACGAAATTTCACATTACTGGCCAATAAACGTCTTCTTATGGTTTCGCGTGATATATTCACACCTTTCTTTCCCGGCCGGTGTTACGATACATCCCACACGGAGAAAGTACGAAGACATTTGTACAGGACGAGCGGCTAGGGCAAAAAGGAACCAGTTACGTCGAGTTGTCGGTTTTTTTCCACATAGACGTTGGAACAAGGAAGAGCGAATCGGTGCCGACGAGAAAATTGCCGCGTTAGACGCGTACGAGTGTCCGTTCCCACGACGTGCACGCTCGTATTTATATGTAATGTTCGCATCAAATCCTTGTTTTCCGTTTCGTTTACCGGAAATTGATTTTCGATCTCGCATTCTGGAAGTGACACGCATCGTGAGCATCGCTCGTCTCGAGGGCGTCTCTCGAAGGAAATTGTCTGCCATGTGCCCGAAGCTATATCGTTTTATCTTGTATGCTCGCTGCGAGTTTATTCGCGCGTTGCCCTTCAAGAATTCCCGATTCGCGGCAGACATACTCGATCGCGAATTTCACCGAGGAGAATTTCTTTCTCTGCGCATCGTTCGATATAATTGTGGAAGACACCGAATTAATCATTTTTGCGACACGTGTAGTCGAGGACATACAAGGTTATACGTTGGAGACTGTTTCGAAAGATACCACACAATGGAAAATTATAAAATATAATTTTTATATAAAAACATTACATTAAAATACATTGTTGTGGAAGACACCAAACTAATTATTTTTGCGACACGTGTAGTCGAAGAGGACATATAAGGTTATATGTTGGAGACTATTTTGAAAGGTACCACACGATGGAAAATTATAAAATATAATTTTTACATAAAAACATTACATTAAAACACATTGTTGTGGAAGACACCAAACTAATTATTTTTGCGATACGTGTAATCGAAAAGGACATACAAGGTTGTACGTTGGAGACTTTTGAAAAATACCACACGATGGAAAATTATAAAATATAATTTTTACATAAAAACATTACATTAAAACACATTGTTGTACGATCATGTATCTGAGGTTCACGAAAGAATTAATAAATCTTGTTTATCCTTCGTAATTTTAAATGATACGTATCACTGCTTTTGTTTATGTATCACTGTCTATACTTTAATAACTTTCTAAGAATGTACTTTATTAATTAGTTCAGGTAGGACACCCATGTTCAAATTTAATACGATCGCAAAGGGTTAAAACAAGTTACTACAAATATTAGGTTGTTCGTAAAGTCATATCGTTTTCCAAAATGGAGAATATATAATTTAATAAAATGTTTGTACACTCTAAAAAAATCGTGTTCCCTTTTCACCAAAAAAAAAAAAAACGAAATTACTTACAGAACAATCCAATATATACCGTCCCATCATTAATGCCTGCACCAAGCTAAGTAGAAACAACGAGCATTGGTCAGACATGTCCGACGAATCGTATCGAATAGCGCTCGATGAATTATCAGATAATCGAAACCGTCTCTTAAACGAAACCTCTGGAAAAAAAAACCTGTTCTCCAGATTTTCGAGATCCTGTACAATCACCGAATAACCTCTCGCGATCCATCCATCCTCTCGCCATTGACCCATTGAACGCGTCCTGGCAAGTTTCGAAGTAAAGATTTTTCTCCTTTTTTCGAAACTTTCACCCCGAGATTCGGTTTCAGGCTGCTCGTATAAAATCGTGGGCACAAAAGTCGCGTGGAAATTCCTATTTCACGACAAACGCGGAACCGTGGCTGACACAATATTCACGTTGCGCACGCACACGTGTGCAACGTTGATGTCGTTTCCGTGTTTCTCTCGGCTACCGGGGTCCGTTAAAATGTTTCTTTGTCTGAAAATGAAATATCCAAAGAAAACGTACCTCGTCTCTCGCGTAGTTTCTCGCGAGTACACCGTCGTGTACACACAATGTGTGTACAAATATACGTACACGCGTTTAATGACCACACCCTTTATGCGACAGCTGAAACGTTTTTCCATGCGTCTTCTTCCCGCGTGGTAGCTGTATTCGTTCAACCACGAGCGAAGCAACGAAGAAAGAAGTTTAACCGCGGAATAAGATGCACGTCTTGCCTTCAAGCAGCGTGCTTTTCCGGTCATTAGACACCGTCTGCTCGCGCGATGAAAGACCACCGAGAGAGAATAGCCGAGAGATCGTTAGCGGGATCCCCCCTTTGCTGGAACACCGATAAAAGATCGCGTAAAGACCGTGGAGTAACGGTTCCGTGGCAGCTTGTTCTCGCGGGTTAACTTGTAAGGTGCTTTAGATTGAAACTTACCGCTTTTCCTCGATACTTCTTCGACCAACGTCTCGCGATCGAATTGCTGTTGCGGTCCGTGTGTACGAAAACCTTTCCGAATCCTGGCAACCAGCGTTGCACGTGGCGCGACAAATAATTCTCCAGGTGCCTACGCCAATGGATAACACGATCATCTTGGATTCTCGAACCGATCAAGCTTTGTGTTTCGTTCACTCGACGTTCGCGAGTAAACGAAACATTAGGGTTACTTGGAAGTTTGCGAGGGGGAAATTTTGAATGTCTTTGTGAACCAGTTCGAAGGAAACGATGCGTCGTTTGAAGCAAATTATACGTGCGGTTGAATAATTTTTAATAATGACTCGTAGAATTTATAAATAAATACAATTGGAATAAGATAGGGTTTATTCTACGACCACTCAAGTCGAAGAACATGGACAGTGTCCGTGAATGTGAATAGTAACGGGAGTGATTCGTGATGCGTTTTATCGAGGACTGTACGCGACGTTTTAACGAGGAATCGCTGTAACCGTTGAAGAAATTTTCTCATCGTTGTGGAAGGAGCCTCGAGTGACCAAAAATATTTGGGACTACTATGATTTCGAATTTCTTTGCGAACCAGTTCGCAGGAAACGATGCGTCGTTTGAAGCAAATTATACGTGCGGTTGTATAATTTTCAAAAATGACTCGTAGAATTTATAAATAAATCAATTGGAATAAGATCGTGTTTGTTCTACGACCACTCGAGTCGAAGGACATAGACAGTGTCCGTGAACGTGAACAGTAAACGGGAGTGATTCGTGATGCGTTTTATCGAGGACTGTACGCGACGTTTTAACGAGGAATCGCTGTAGCCGTTGATCGTGACACGAATTCTTTAATCTTTCGAAACATCTGATCTGTGTATAACGAATCGTGTAGTGTCTGAATAAGAAAACTCTCGTTTTTTTATACTTGACATCGTATCTTTGCGAGAAATTCAGTTTTTCGTTACTATCAACGGATTGCTGAGATCGTTCGGTCGAAAATAGGTCCAAACACGACTTTGTGCATTCGGACTAATTTTATTAGGTTGTTCGGAAAGTGATTTTGTTTTCCAAAATGGAGAATATAGAATTTAATAAAATGTTTATATGCTCTAAAAAAATCGTGTTTCATTTAGACCACAAAAAATGAAATTACTTTCCGAACAACCCAAATTATACATACAGTTGAATAATTTTCAAAAATGACTCGTAGAATTTATAAATAAATACAATCGGAATAAGATCGTGTTTATTCTACGACCACTCGAGTCGAAGAACATGAACAGTGTCTATGAACGTGAACAGTAACCGGAAATGATTCGTGATGCGTTTTATCGAGGACTGTACGCGACGTTTTAACGAGGAATCGCTGTAACCGTTGAAGAAATTTTCTCATCGTTGTGAAAGGAGCCTAGTGACCAAAAATATTTACGACCACGATGATTTCGCCTATTTCCATCGGCAGCGTTTTAAACGTGGGATTATTATCGCGAAAGTAACGCAAAGTCGCATGCACGAGTTCAAATTCTCGAACCGCAATTTCCCTTCCTCTTCCCTTTTAGCCACTTCCTGCGCTCTTTCCTGCCAATTCGAACCGTTTCCTCCTAGACTGCTTATCTGGTCTCTTCGTGCAGTTCGGATTTCGCCGATCCGAAACAGAACTCATCGTCAGCTTATTTGCTCCGTGGCTAGGCTGATCGATATTTTCCGTTCGTACGAGAGAAGTAGCTGCGCCTCAATGGTTCTCGGTATACGAGCCACAGTCGCCTCCTTTCCACATATTATTATAGAAATTAGATCGTTCGACGTGAGAGCGATAACAGGTCCATTTCGAAATCGAGCAGGCCATTCGCCGAGTATGTGTGCGCGTGTCTGCCCACGTGTGCGTCTGTGGAAGGATTTTATGCTCCGCGTAATTTAACTAGGGCAAACGTTTCCCCGAGTTGGCTGAAACAATTTCGGCTGTAAAAATTTCGCCGATACGACGCTACGGGAACTTTTGAGAAGATTATTATTGAATAAATCGAGGCGTTTATATCGGACTCGTTTCAACGAGAATTAGAATAAACGTTCTTCTCTGGAACTGACGTTCGATTCTTTAATTAAAATCGAACTACTTATTCGCTATTTATTTCAGGGCGTACGATCGTTCTTATTTAAAATTCTATTTCAACGAAGACGTGAACAGATAAGATGTTCGATTTGCCTTATATTTCGTCGTAAAGGAACAAAAGTACCCAAGTATCCGTGGTTATTTTATTTCCATAGTCCTCGTTTACTTTAACGATGAGGAGTTTCCTTGACCGCGAGGAGTCGAGTTGAAAGAATCAAATCCTTCTCGATCTTCGTTCCTCTACCTGTAAAACGATGGAAGACGTAGAACTTTTACAATGATTATTACGCCCACTGAACTTGTTCGATCGTTATGTGACAAATACGTTATTGTACCATTTCGTTAAATTTTAGAATTACTCTTTACACGCAGTTGCACTGTGCAGGTATACTAAATAATATCGTTAATCGAAAGTATAAGGATAGGGACAAATCAATTGTGTGGAAAGAATTCTTAAACGTTAATCGTTCGAATTTAAATAAAATTGATTTCTATTTTCATTAATTTAAAGATTTTCCGTTAGATTAAAATACAGATTACATACGTCGTTTAAACAAAAATGATTGATTCATGGTTAGATACTCGATTGGTGTAGCAGTGACACGTTGGTTGCAAGAAAACGGGGTTGGAAAGTCTTGAGAGTATCGAGACTCGTGTAATTATTGAGGTTATCGATCCAATAAAAAGCAATTACATTCACACGGTACATCTTCACTACGTATAGTCATTACCAGGTTACCTGTTCCTTTCACCTCCAATTTCACTCGTTACTAAGTGAACATTTCTTTCACCAGTCAACTTGGTACGATAAACGAGGTTCTCGAACAATCGAAAAGGTTACCATTATCGAGGTTTTACCGATTCTCGTTTATTTTTCTGTTAATAACAATGAACAAATCTGTCAGTACTTAAGCTAACATGTACGACGATCATCGTGAATATTTACAGCTTCTTTAATCTGAATTATTATTAAAAAATTATTATTAATTCACCGAAACCAATATTCTGGTTCCAGAATTAATTCTCCATCAATGCCTTTGATTTTCCAAGCCCTTAGAAATTCTACTCCATTCACGATGAATTCTCTGTTATACGATCTTTAAATTGACATTCCATTACACTGGAAAACATTTACATAATTCTCTTGAATCGACTCTCAACTTGTATTTTCAATTTATGTTACGTGAAGTAACCTGTACAACTTCCATCGAAGTTCGTTCTTACCCGAATATTGAAATGAAAATATTTTTCAATAGCGTAAGTACTTTGAAACGAACTTGCTTTCAAGTTTCACCAACTTTGTGTTGCCGAATCGAAATAACAAATGTTTAATAGAATTCTCACAACGGAAAGAGTATTATGTTTTTCTTATTACTTTTTCAAATTCTGCGTGTCTCGTTTCGTTTGTGTTACGAACAAATTTCGCGAAAATGTTCGTTTAATGAATTGTAATTGTGTACGTCGGTCTTTAAAAGGTTGTATTTTGCTTTTGTATTTTCAGCTTGTAATATTTTCAGAGCTGCAGGAACATGTCTTAAATAGTTAAAATATGGGAAATGGGTTTGGTCCAAACTCACATTTTATTCTACCGTACATAATACTCTGCAACAATCGGAGAACAAAACGTAATTAAGTGAAGTACACTTTTACGTCACTTTACGAATGGGGACATGAATTTGAAGTATCAAGCATAACGATAAAATATACTCGTGGACGACAATGTATTCGAATTAAACGTTTTATCTTGAAATAAATTTATACATTGTTGTCGATATTTAACGATTTTTCAATATTTCATTTCTTGGAAGAACGTTGAATGGTTGATTCATTGAACGTTGTTTGTTCAAGAAATACAATACGAACAAAAGCTATCAATTAAAAAGTGTATCGTGTATTTCTAAATAAAAACTGTAAAATTTATATTTCCTTCGTCGATATATCAAGCTATATTTTGTCGAACAGTGAATACAAAATTTTCAGATAAATCCACGTTATTTATGATGTATGTAGAGGTAAACAATTTCTATAATAATAAAAATTCTGATGTACAAACGATTATTATTTTTCAAAGGTCGCATCGAATAACTAACTATTCCCCTCTATTGTTTCACCGATTGCGTCTGAGTACCTTTTATCTTCAATTTTTTATTACATTTGAAGCTTCAAAGTGCGACGAAGTGAACTGCTAAAGTAACTCCGGTTGGAACTGTCTTTCATATATCAAATTCTAGTTCGGCGTAGTCCCAAGGGTTAACCTGCATCATCTTCAATTTTAGATATACAACTTTCACGTACCCTAACGCAATCGAGACAGGATATGGAGCAGTCAGTAAAATGGAGCGACAGATATGAAAATATTTAATGTTGCAAATTTTTCTGCTCTTTAAACCACGTACGTTTGTTCACAAGTAATTGTTCTCAACAGCCAATCGTGTTACGATTTCAATTTAAACACGAGTTTAAACTAATTGCACGTGGATGCAGTATTGCACAATTTTTGCAATCGAAGAACACTTGGTTCTAAAATTATTCCTAATGGAAAATGTTTCATCAAACATGTATATTGAGAAATTGAAACTTATACCTCATTTCTGCAGTAAAATTGCCAATTCTAATTTGCACTCAACATTAATTATTAATACATCCTTAAAAAGGAAATTGACTCTCTTTTCCTCTCTTTCTGTCTCTTCTAGGTGGATTAAATAATAACCAATTTTACTTTCTGCAATTTTCAACCGTCATATCTGTGTATAAATTGTTATTATACGTTAAGTAGGATAAAATATCCATTCAATGAAAATTATACACCTGAATGTATTATAAGGGTCAGGTTAAGGAGATTCGATGAAACTTTCATTGAAATTAAACTATATGAATAAAAATTATATTCCAGAAACTTTTTTATTTTATAATTATTATTTAAAGATAACCGTGGAGTATAGTCACTTCTAGGATTAAGTAAAATATAATCAGTTCCTTGTTTCAATTTTTTGAAGCTTTTGCAACTAATTCCTTTGACAGTGTCATCGACCCACCTGAAATATGTATGCGTCGATTTATTTTCGGATTCGCGCACGTTCTCTTCATTTTTTGTTAATTTATTCACTTTCTATGTAAATAACTCGCTTGAAAAGGCGAAAAGCCACAGAAATCGCATCACTCCACGTCGTGTTTACCATGACAAATGTCATGATATGAAACTACGCGAGGACTCTTGTCGTGATTTTAAAATGCCGCAACTTTAATGCCACGTGAACACGCATCTCCGCGCTGATTTAAAACTTCTCCTTTTTTTTTTATATATACCGTTGATGATATATTTAACAAATTTCGGTAAATTGTAAAAATGAAGATTATATTCCGTTTTAATTTTCTAGCGCATAAATCCGTAATAACGTTTGCATAAAAATTTTGAAACTTTTGACATACTTTTGTTCTGCTCGTTCGGAGCAAATACCGGTAAACTGAACCAGTATTAATTATAAAATATTATTATCTATCGATTATATAATATTATTATATATCGATTATATAATATTATTATATATCAATTACATAATATGATTATATATCGATTATATAATATGACTATATATCGATTAGATAATTATTATAATTAAAGTTATTATAATATAATTATAATACAATTATTAAAATTAAAATTAATTATACAATTAAAGTTTACTCTCACTTCTGTCGAAGTTAGGTTTAGAAACAGCACTTCAGCCACACTTTGTCTCATTTGCACACTTATTTTCGTATCTTTGCTTTCCACTGTAAACAAATGTGTACCTTCTATTTATGTTCGTTCGAATCGTGCAACGTTGTGCAACGAACAGGTTAAATAAAGAAAGAAAAAATAAAATAAAGCACGTAAATATTTTCTATTCGTAAATATATCATATTCTATACAATTTTGTACATATTAGTAACCTTGGAAATTGTACTCAAATTTTATAAGATGTCATACACGTACATACATCTACGTTCAAACGTGTATCAATATCAAGATATTGAGTAAACATTCCCAAAGATTGTTATAGGTCTATTTTTGTCTATTTATACTTGTCTATTTTGTTCCCCAGGATAGTTGTAGTTTCTTGTATCAGCATCGAATCGTATAAGTTAAGAGTTGCATTGTGAATAAATCATCGTTGTTCCAATTCACGTATTCCCTGGCCAGGACTTCGTAGAATCGGCCACTTTAAGTTATTGCATTAGTTTATAGTAGGTGTTCTTTGATCATAGCCACACACGCGTCGATACGCTGCATCGTTGACTGTCTCGTACGTTTGAACACTCCCAGCTGATTTCAAATTCAATCACCATGTATTGTTCGTGCGTTTCTGCAATTCCTAAAGAGTTTATATCGAGAGACGGCCAGACAAGCTTATTAGCATTCGTTCTAATACAGTAGACCTTGGTATAACAGAGAGAATGCGTTACATATGTAAGCAAATTATACGAGACACAGATCGTACGAAATAAGAACAAGAAAAGAGAGAATAAAATAAATTAACAAGAGAAGTTCTCCACGTAACAAAATATTTTCAATCTCGTTTCAAAATATACGCCAAATTTTGCAAACTTTAAATACGACGACCTGTTTAAAACAACGTATAATTCCTTACCAGTAAAGCTATAATTTAATATTTCTAAGCGTTAAGAAACATTCGTTTCGATATCACACTAATCCAATACTCTTGTATCAAATCTGGTTAAACGTCGACTCGTATATACGATACTTTTCTCTAGAACCCTAAGTTGCCACTTTCTTTTCTACATATAATCTTACCATTGATTTTTATATCCAGTGGAAAAAATATACAAACAATAAAGAACGTTACCAAAGACGTTACCTCGCGAGAGAACAGACGAGTAATTATCTGTCTTGTTTACTCGCGCGCAACGGTATTTATGAATGATATTTAACGCGAATTAGCCTTTTCTCTGTACAAAAATGTTCTTGTTATGGATATTAAGTTCCTTACGGCCACGGCACGCCGTAATGCCATCCGCGTTAATAACCGCCGCGAAAAATGCATTAACTCATTATAAAGTAAGCCCCCCGGTCTTTGTACCGTGTTAACTGTACGAGTATCGTTACCTTCATCGCTCCCTCTAGTTTGCTCCCCTAACGAACACGAATGAACGCGATCGTCTTACACTGTCAATTAAATTGGTAATCCGGTTATTGTTATATTAGCTACAGAAACGGTGCCTACACGTGCATAATGGTGTCTAGCACGCGTCTGGTGCATCGAGTCTCTTTAAGTGTGAATTCTTTGGTTCGAAAGCGAAGAGAATCGTGGAGATTCGATGGAAAATATACGATATAGAAATTAGTTCTTTCGTATCGTATTTATTCGCTGATACGAGCGAGTAAATAAACGATCAATGCGCCACTCGCAAATAAATCCTCCCTCTGTCTGGAATTATTCAAATTACGTTCGCTCTATCGTATTTTCAATTAAGCGTAGCGTGCGTGGATAGAGAAAAAATATCGAATTTAAAAGGAGAAGGAAACACGGGAATGAAAACGAAGTTGGAACGTTTTTAGAAACGTTTCGTAGCGAAGAAACAAATTGATCGTCGATTCAACGTGTTCATTTGCACGATCGTTACCAAATCTGTCCCGTTGATATTTTTTTACTTCTGACGGAATGCTTCGCCGCGCTCATGCTCGTTCCCGTATCGACAGAAGTGACCTATCGCAAGTGCCTCTTCGAAACAACAATACCGCGGACAGTTAGCCAACGTTCGTGGCTCGTTGCATCCATTGTTGCAGCTGGTGTACGTTTATGAATTGGCAGCCTCGATCGAAAAATGTACACGGTGATGCCGAATTCATAACGGAACCGGTAATAGGTCGTTCCCTCGTGCAGAAATAAATCGAAGATGAATTTCTCTCGAACGATTCACGGGCATCTAATTCAATTTCTTATGCGACACGTTCTAGGTTTTCACTCTGTTAGCTATTCTAGTGTTTAGGTATTTCATAGTTGTAACTCGAAGCTATTTTTTCCCACCGACTTGGTTTTAGTAACCGAAGAATAATTGTATGGATGATAAAAATATCGATGAAATTTGACGTAGTAATTATACTTGGGATTAGTTTTTCATCACTGTAGGACTATCTTGATCGATTCCAAAGACCTTGCAGGTGCTAATCTTGTGTTTTGTAAAGGAACAGTGTAACGATAACAGTGGCTCAAATTTCAAATAACATTATGATCATTTAATCTGCGATGGATATAATTTCTCATTGAATCTATACAGTTCTCGATGGTTTTCCAAGAATCTCGTATTATGGTGTTTCGAAGACTAAAATTCGAGAGTCCTCGCAATTCAATTCGTCATTTACCTCGATAAAAGTAACTTGATCTGCCCAAGTGCGAGGAAATCCAGAAAAATCCAAGGAAATTCCAGGTGTTAACCTTACAATTTGTACACAAACAGTGTAACAATAACAGTGACTCAAATTTCAAATAACATTATAATAAATTAATCTACGATTAAAGAAAAAATATCTATCTACCGATGGATATAATTTCTCATCGAATCCAAACAGATCTCGATGGTTTTCCAAGAATCTCGTACTATAGTGTTTCGAAGACTAAAATTCGAGGTCCTCGCAATTCAATTCGTTATTTACCTCGATAAAAGTCACTTGATTTGAATCCAGGAAAATCCATGGAAATTCCAGGTGCTAACCTTACAATTTGTAAACGAACAGTATAACGATAACAATGGTTCAAATTTCAAATAACATTATAATAATTTAATCTACGATTAAAGAAAAAATATCCATCTACCGATGGATATAATTTCTCATCGAATCCAAACAATTCTCAATGGTTTTCCAAGAATCTCGTACTATAGTGTTTCGAAGACTAAAATTCGAGGTCCTCGCAATTCAATTCGTCATTCACCTCGATAAAAGTAACTTGATCTGCCCAAGTGCGAAGAAATCCAGAAAAATCCAAGGAAATTCCAGGTGTTAACCTTACAATTTGTACACAAACAGTGTAACAATAACAGTGACTCAAATTTCAAATAACATTATAATAATTTAATCTACGATCGATGGATGTAATTTCTCATCGAATCCAAACAATTCTCAATGATTTACCAAGAATCTCGTACTATAGTGTTTCGTAGACTAAAATTCGAGGTCCTCGCAATTCAATTCGTCATTCACCTCGATAAAAGTCACTTGATTTGCCCAAGTGCGAGGAAATCGTAATAAAAGTTCGAACAGAACGAGAGTGTGGCATTCGAAAGGATTACAAAGTTGTTGTCGTTCCGTTAGAAACCCACCTTTACGGTAGATCGTGACGTTTGTGTTTTCATGTGGAACAGGGGATGGTTTACTGATCAACGCAGCGGTACGGTTTTATTTCTCGGTAGTCGGCACGCTTCTCGTTTCTCGATGTATCGAGTCACGCGGTTAGAGAAACGCGAATGCTGGGCATTCGTTGCCTATATCCGGTCTGGCAAAGAGGGTGAGGCCATGATATCGGTGTTACGTGTTCAGCATTGTGGAGAGGCAAATCGACGATCGTGGAGGTTCCACGGTTTCGAATTAAACGCGAACCGATGACGAAGTCGTTGCTCCGAAAACGCGTTCTTCTCTACGAAGTTAAGTAAATATTTCAACGTTCGAGCCAGTTTTCTCGTTTTCGTTTTTCGTGACGTTGGCCCGTGACACATTCTTCGGTATTATTTACAAATATTAGCTCGTATTGACACTGTACAATATTCGCACTTGTCGAGACTGGTGCAAAATATTGGAATCATTCAAAACGCTGAAACAATATTCCGTTCACGAAACAGTATTATGCAATTTCTTTGATCTCAGCTTGTTAATGATCGATAGCAAAATTGTTTGGGGAGTGGCGGAAGCAGGAATGTAAATATTGCAAGGAACCGGGGACAGTTGAGGTCTCTCAGCTGTCAAGATTCAATTCGAGGACTGTATTGTAATTTCTTGGCTCGTTGAAACGCGTGCACTTGTCTCGAATTTACTATTGGGTTGTTCGGAAAGTGATTTCGTTCTCCAAAACAGAGAATATATAATTTAATCAAATGTTTATGCGCTCTAAAATTATCGTGTTTCATTTTCACCAGAAAAAAAAAAATGAAACGACTTTCCGACCAATCCAATATTTACCATTTCGTAATTGTGTATATACCAGTTGCGCAAAGGTCACCGTTTTCCAACCGAAATTACAGCCACGACTTCCGGGTGATTACTGAATTTTTTAACGCTCAGAAAGTTCTCTAACGATGGAAACAGATGCTACCGTGTCAGGAGAATACAGCGAATGATTAATTGCTTTCCAGCCCCAGTCGTGGACTGCTTTTTGAATCGCGATGCGGTCTGGTACTGTGTTACTCTCGTGCATTGTCTCGTACTCTTTCCTTCTCCTGAAATACAAAAATGAAATACAAAAATTGAGTTTCCTTCCTTCGTCCCTTCTCTTTTGATATTTCAAAATTGAATTTCGATTCGAATCTTGGTAATCTTGGAATAAAAGAACGAAGGAAGATAAGTCGCGTGAGAAAATGATAAAAGACACGTTGATGAATTGAAACTGTTCCACACGTTTAATTTTATATTTACAACAGTATTATATTAGCGCGTAGAAACGATTGTTTACGAGACAGTATTAGTGTGTACATTGTTTACGAGACAAATACGAATTCGTGGAAGTATTCTTCAACAAGTACCACGAACTTTCATTTTTATCCGTAGATATATCTTGTTCGTTAACTTTCTCGATTTCAAGTCTTGGAATACTTACTCGAACAGATACTTACAAGCAGACGATTATTCACGAGACAAATACGAATTCGTCAAAGTATTCTTCAACGAGTACTACAAATGTTCATTTTCACTCTTAGAAATACCTTGTTCGTTAATCTTCTCGATTCCAAGTCTTGGAATACTTACTCGAATTGAGAGCAGACGATTGTTTACGAGACAAATACAAATTCATGGAAATATTCTTCAACAAGTACCACGAACGTTCATTTTCACCCATAGATATACCTTGTTCGTTAACCCTCTCGATTCCAATTCTCATAATACTCACACAAACCAAGCGTAGACTCACTTCCACAGAAACGATTCTTCACAAGACGAATACAAATTCGTAGAAGTATTCTTCAACCACGAACCTTCATTTTCATCCATAGATAAAATGTTACGATACCTTGTTCGTTAACCCTCTCGATTCCAACTCTCTTAATACTCACTCAAACCAAGAGTAGACTCACTTCCACAGAAACGATTCTTCACAAGACAAATACAAATTCGTAGAAGTATTCTTCAACCAAGAACGTTCATTTTCACCCATAAATATACCTCGTTCGTTAACCTTCTCGATTCCAATTCTCTTAATACTCACTCAAACCAAGAGTAGACTCACTTCCACAGAAACGATTCTTCACAAGACGAATACAAATTCGTAGAAGTATTCTTCAACCACGAACCTTCATTTTCATCCATAGATAAAATGTTACGATACCTTGTTCGTTAACCCTCTCGATTCCAACTCTCTTAATACTCACTCAAACCAAGAGTAGACTCACTTCCACAGAAACGATTCTTCACAAGACGAATACAAATTCGTAGAAGTATTCTTCAACCAAGAACATTCATTTTCACCCTCAGACTTACCTTGTTCGTTAACCCTCTAGATTCCAATTCTCTTAATACTCACACGAACCACTGCATGCTACGCAGCTTGTCCACGAGTTTCATCGGAGCCATCCGTGATACCTTACTGCATCGAGCTTAAGCGTAGGGTACTTAACGCAAATTCCGTTCCCACTCTCAGACCTTAAACTCCCGGCGAGCCTCCTATTACCTTAATTCGGTCCTGTCCTACGACGATAATGCGGGTAAAGCGACTAGGCGAAGGACGCTCGCTAACCAACAGACCGATGACCCGTGGTATGCGGGGAGGTTATCGTAAGGCATTCTTGGCTGGTTTGATTTAGTGGTTTCCCCTTAGTTGCTGTGGTAACTTACCCGTTATCTGGTCCGGTATGCACCTATATTCCGGTTTCGGTACTCGGACTCGTTTTCGAGCCACGCTCGACGACCATACACGCCCATGGATCTTCACACGGTAACGTAGACACACGCGCCACCACACGAAGACACGTTTCAGTGGTAACCTTGTTTCGGCTTTAGGGTGATAAACCATCCCTGTCTCGACCCCGTCTATCCTCTTTTCGCGCGTCCCGACCCGCTTCTCTCCGATAATTGATTCGGTTCCTCTCTCGCCCTCGGATCTCTATCTACGTGCCATTTTTCCCTTTCGAGAAAAAATTTCCTTACTCCTGTAATGCACCGTGCACCAATTAAGAACGTGTACGCTCGGTTATTTCGGGAAGAAGGCTCGTAGAAGTGGTTCAATTCGTGAAAATGAACAACTGCACACAACCGTGGTGCATCTCTAAGTGCAACGCAATGCCTAGAACGTAGAATTTCTCCAAACTTCTCGTTAAGGCTTGTGGTCGATCTCACACTGATCGGTCGAGCATTGGATGTGTTTGCACGTGGTGTGTTGTCTATTACCCTTCTCGAAGGACCACACCTTCCCCAATGGAAGTTTGACGGCTCTAGGTTTGAAAATGTATGAGAAGGGAATAGAAGTAGGGGAGAACGTTTCATCCCGGGCCTGTTAGTGGACTCGTCAGTAAGGCATCCTAGCAGGCCCTGTCTTACACGCCGGGACATTGGAAGATCGGTAAGGGATCGTATATATACCGATCGGAGCAGGTACGGGAACTTGCGGGAAACGGTTGGTGGTGAGTTTCCCTCTGGTGGCAAGCGTGGGTAGCGCCGCCACAGAAGGACACAATATACAACTGGAGTTGTCCGTAATGTAACTCGAAGGACCCTGTCCGTTTCGAGGAGTACTCAATGCTAGTGAAGACCTACGAAACCGTTGATGATTCGTAGCTGTAGCAATCGAAGGAACTAACTCGAAGGGACGTCACTCAGTGCACACGTCACCTCGGTACACCCTACTACTTCTAAGTCAGGGTGGGAGGCAACGCGTCACTGACCAATCGTGACGGGCCCAAGGCCAACTTGATCTAGATATTTATAAAACGTAGGCGGAAATTAGTGACATCTCTCGAACCGACCAACGACGCGAACTCTACGTAGAATTTAAACAACACTGTGGCGGCTAGCAAAAATATCCGCGCGGTCCGTACGCGCCTTATCGTTTATGGCTGGGTATCGAATACGTCCTCGACACGCGTGCGATTCATTATCAAGCTAACAACTGTACCTGGGTTCTTGGAGGTATTCTCATCTTTACGATTTTTAACCTGGGTTCTTGGAGGTCTTCTCATCTTTACGATTTTTAACCTGGGTTCTTGGAGATCTTCTCATCTTTACGATTTTTAACCATTTTGACTCCCAAGAACCTTTGGTTACTAACTAACATTCCCACTCCAGGTTTCCCTTTCCACCGACACAACTGTCCACCTCCCAGATTTCTCGACCAATAGCATTTCGAACCACACATATAAAACGAAGGGTTGAGGAAGAAAGGAGAAAGAGATACACTCAGTTTAGATTCACACAGTTTACAACACAATTTTTCCACTCAGTTTCAGACACAATTTGATACACAAGCATAGACACAGAGACGTAACAGTTTGACACAGTACAGTTTGAGACACAAGTTCGACAGTTACACGAGACCCATGAGCTCAATACAAGTTACAAGAGCTCAACACAAGAGCTCGACACAAGTTACAAGAGCTCGACACAAGTTACAAGAGCTCAACACAAGTCATAACAGCTCGACACAAGTTACAAGAGCTCGACACAGGTTACAAGAGCTCAACACAAGTTACAAGTGCTCGACACAAGTTACAAGAGCTCAACACAACTTACAAGAGTTTGACACAAGTTACAAGTGCTCGACACAAGTTACAAGAGCTCGACACAAGTTACAAGAGCTCAACACAAGTTACAAGAGTTCGACACAAGTTACAAGAGCTCAACACAAACTACAAGAGCTCGACACAAGTTACAAGAGCTCAACACAAGCTACAAGAGTTCAACACAAGAGCTCGACACAAGTTACAAGAGCTCAACACAAGTTACAAGAGTTCAACACAAGAGCTCGACACAAGTTACAAGAGCTCGACACAAGTTACAAGAGCTCAACACAAGCTACAAGAGTTCAACACAAGAGCTCGACACAAGTTACAAGAGCTCAACACAAGCTACAAGAGTTCAACACAAGAGCTCGACACAAGTTACAAGAGCTCAACACAAGTTACAAGAGTTCAACACAAGAGCTCGACACAAGTTACAAGAGCTCAACACAAGTTACAAGAGTTCGACATACAGATTTCGACAAGCACAGTTCGGTGGCTGGACTTCCGTGGCCAATCTTCACAAAACATTCAACTTGCCAACTTTCGCCAACACTACGATAAATACACCATTGTCAAACACCATCGACAACACTCATTTCTTTAAATATCCAACGATCTCGATACTCGTAAAAAGTTGTCGGACAACAAGACACTCCAATTCAACACCTCCAGTCGTCCAATGCGCTACAAACACACTTCATAATACAAAACCTATAAATTTCTTTGCCCGCATAGTTTACAGAACGACGAAAAACTGTTCTCGATATCTATAATTCCATCTTGAAAGAAAATCCCACACACAATCCAGATCTTCCAATGAAAAACGTAAAAAAGATCCAGTAATCCATTAAACCAACCCAAACTAAAAAAATACCAACAACCACGTTACTCCGTAACCAAATACCCGTCCATCGATAATTCCGTACGAAACTCTCCTTCAAACACTCGAAGAATTCGTACAGGTTTGAATTCCGTGTGAACCGTCATAAAAATGACAAACTCTCGTTGTACTTTCCGTTTCGGTGTCCCCATTCTGGAGAATTTCCTCCATCTTCTTCGTTCGCTTTTATACTATCGTTCTTTCGACGCGCGTCACCGCTCGCGCGAATATCCGCTCGAGATTACCTGTTCGTCGAGGCGTAGCTGGTCGCAGAGAGGACGTTGGCGCTCGCCACCGAAAAGCCACAGCCGGGATTTCGAGATCCGAGGATAGCCCGCGGCCGAGCTGCCTTAAATCAGCGTCAGAGCGAAAACAATATCGGCGTTTCTCGAGGTTGCGTTCCGTACCTGAAATGGGATTCTCGTGCACGTTGGGAAATCAAGCCAACAACTTGCAACGACGGTATCGGGTTAGCTTTTTACCGGTTCACGGGATGGGATCGATCCCAACCCAGGCTGTGCAAAAACGTGTAACGACTTTGCTACCACCCCACCTTCTCTCCCCGCAACTAACCAAGACCCATCGAAACGGTTGTAACGCCGACTGGTTAAACTCCGACCGCGATGGAAACGCGTCACGTTCGTACGCTGCGGCACGAAAAGGCCGCGTCGCTGACTGCACGGAGGATCTTCCGACAGATGCCAATACTGTCACATTTGTTCCGTAATTTCTGACAGTCTGACAGTCGGTTCTTCCGATCGCGAACTCTGCCTGGAAGAACGGTATGTACAACCACGTCTGGATGTATTAGGACCACGGACGTGATATAAGATAGACGTTTCATCTTGGGAGTCGGTGCCATACCGAAATACCAATCTCGTGAAATATCGCTGCTTTTCGAGGGACTTGTTCACCGTTCGAGTATTGGCTGATCCCGCAGGGTACCGGGATCAACCGAAATCGGGACACTTCGCGAACGCGGTTTCGAAACCAACCACACGATCGCGACAACTTTTGTTTAACGTTTTTTTTTTTTTAGTATTTTTTGGAGAGTGATCGTGGCAGGACTTGGTGTTAAAATGGTGGTAAAATAAATACAATCGGAATAAGATCGTGTTTATTCTACGACCACTCGAGTCGAAGAACATAAACAGCGTCCGTGAACGTGAATAGTAACGGGAGTGATTCGTGATGCGTTTTATCGAGGGATGTACGCGACGTTTTAACGAGGAATCGCTGTAGCCGTTGAAGAAATTTTCTCATCGTCGTGAAAGGAGCCTCGAGTGACCAAAAATATTTGCGACTACGATGATTTCGAATTTCTTTGCGAACCAGTTCGAAGGAAACGATGCGTCGTTTGAAACAAATTATACGTGCGGTTGAATAATTTTCAAAAGTGATTCGTAGAATTTATAAATAAATACAATCGGAATAAGATCGTGTTTATTCTACGACCACTCGAGTCGAAGAACATAAACAGTGTCCGTGAACGTGAATAGTAACGGGAGTGATTCGTGATGCGTTTTATCAAGGACTGTATACGACGTTTTAACGAGGAATCGCTGTAGCCGTTGAAGAAATTTTCTCATCGTTGTGAAAGGAGCCTCGAGTAACCCTCTTTGTATACCGAAGGTGGATTAATTGTAACAGCTTGTTGGATAAGTTTTCTCATTGTAAAAAATATTGTGTTTCGTTAAAAATATTGTAGCTTCTAGGCTTGCACTCGAAGCAAGTGGGAACGAAAAATTCTGATTTCATAACAAGTACACAAATCTATCGAGTGAAATAGTTAACGTCAACACATCGATTCGTGTTAATATTATATATTGGGTTGTTTGGAAAGTCATTTCGTTTTCCAAAATGGAGATTATGCAATTTAATAAAATGTTTGTACGCTCTGGAAAAATCGTGTTTCGTTTTCACCAAAAAAAAAACGAAATCACTTTCCGAACACTTTCCATGTTTTGAACTTTATCGTACCAAACTTGATTCTGAATATCGTATTCGGCTTTAAATACTTTAGTAATTTCGTTATATTGTATTAAAAAATATTACACGAGCATTGTAATATAATATGTATAAAAAAGGAAATTACGATTGTAAAGTTTTATATTTTATAAAGTAAAATGGTATCACCAAATATAAGAAATATCATTGTGAAATTTCGAGTACAAGAAACGACTTCTACTTACTTCGTAGCATTTTGTACCTCATTGTCAACTACTCACTAATGCACTCAACTGTACAGCTATCACATTTTGTCACAAGCCCTCCATAGCGAAAGGATTAAACTCTGAACAACTGTGAATATACGAATGAGTCGACAGATAATCTTTCGCAAAATAAAACAATGAATAAAATAAAACGAAACTTATGTAGCAACCTATTTAGCGACTAGTGACGAACCACTGGTAAATTATTTAAACCCCAACACGTGGAATACCTCTTACTCAAGAGTTACCCTAAGATCGAGATTTTTTTTGTTTTCTTTACGCGGAGGAAATCTTCGAAAGACTCCCCCGATCTCTCATAGAGGAGTGTGGGATTCCCCGCACCCGGATGCGGGATCTACCCGCTAAAACCCACCACAACCCACCACGGTGGTCGTCCTCGCGCTTTATCGGGGAACTAAAAGCATCCAAGCTTCCGGTGCAACCCTAAGATCGAGCTGCCAATGCGAACGTTGATTTTCGAGACGAACGAGTAATCATTGAAGATTCGAGGAGTGTGCGCGCACCAGATGAATAAAAAGAATTTTTCAATTGGAAAAGAACATTACGTATTGGGCTCTGCAACCAAAGGAACAAATGTATCTAACCAAGGTGAATAATCAACCTTTTCGATTAATTATGAAACTGTAACGACTCGGTGAATAGGAGTAAAATGATCAGAATTTGACAAGCAAGTTCCTTGGAAAAACTGGATCAGATATTTATGAAATATTGTGTACCGGATCTCGATACGTTCTTCGATTCTTCGAATGTTATCGGTCGAGTAAATATGACGCGCTACAAAAGAAGCACTCGAACGTCGAGGTAAACAGGAATACCCTCGACCAACTACGTTTCAGATAGGATAGACACTTGTCGAGGAATATCAATGTTGATACAAGACGTTTTCATTGTTGTCTTCCATTCCCCGATCAATAATATCGAGTTATCAAACCACTACTGAAAAGAAAACGGATATGCTCTTTAAAGTGCTTTTCCGTATGATATTCTTTATTCTGCTCTTTAGAGAGGACGCAAACAAACCTACACAGTCCTTCAAACGTACCATTAAGTTCCATTAAGAGATGTAACGAACACCTTGGTTAGCGACACCACAGCAAATTGACGTATTATATCGTTCCGATACGTATGACGTTACAGTAGCAATAATATTGTCTTTGTTGTATCTTATTTGCAGTGATGTATGGTATATAGTTGTTCAGAAAGTCATTTCTTTTTTTTTCAGAACGTACAAACATTTTATTAAGTTACATATTCTCCATTTTGGAAAACGAAATCACTTTACGAACAACCCAATGTAACGAAACTGATTCTTCGAAGGTTTCTAATTTTATAACTCTCTATTCGATGTATAAAATATATTAGGTTGTTCGGAAAGTGATTTCGTTTTCCAAAATGGAGAATATATAATTTAATAAAATGTTTATGCGCTCCAAAAAAATCGTGTTTCCCAGTAAAATAAAAAAAAGATCTAGGAGACTTACTCAGACAGTGTCACTTCCTCTTCGATAAGCAACGTCATGTTTCGAAAGAAGAAAGAAAAAGAAAGATTTCCTTTTAAATAAACATTCACGAAATAAATATCCAAAGTCTATGCTTCCTTAAACCTAAATTTCTGTAACGTGTAATATATCCTGATACTCACCTATCTAATAGAGAACATATTTTGAGACCGAATTAGCATTCTTCACTGGAAGTTGAGTTACATTATCTTAAACTATCCAATTCTGATATAAACGCTCTCTAAGCTAGCTTTTTCTCCCATAGTGTCCTTATTTTCATGGTCTGGGTACATTGATAGCTCTACAAACATGATACAGCATGAAAATGGGGGACAAAGCCGCATAAGGGATTCCATCAGTGGAGAGCACTGTCTTAAACCAAATATCTATTTTCCTAAACCGTATAGACATGATAGAGATATACCACGAAAATCATTATACTCGGTTGTTACGTGCCGGTTCTGTGAAGACGAAGCTGATGCGATTATCAGCACTGTAGTAGTATAATGCGAGATGTTGTGCTCATTTCACAATTAATGCGATAGAACTACGTTGGGACGATTCGGTTGCGTTACGTACTAATCGAATGAATAAATAATCTTTATGTAATTCGAATGTACGTTTAAAAAAAGTAGAAAGTAACTGGTAATGAAAGCTTGAGAAAGTTGATGTATCACCAGCGACAATTGGAACGTTGATACTCGACGACGATTAACAATACTTGTTTCTCTATAGAGGGTGTCTCAATTATCACCGGTCGATTTGAATTTCGCGCTGTTTTTAAAACGTCTAACCGATTAACCCGAAACTTGGCATACGTTATCTAGACAGATGGGAAATTAATCGTGGAAAACTACACGGTGAAAGAACGCGTGTAAATTATTTAGGCGTATTACGAAAAATCACGATCTTTGACGCTAAAGATTCGAGAACTTTGTAATCGTTTCCATTTTGAGAAAAGATCGATCGTCTGTAAAAAAACCTGAGGCGATCATTTGGGAGATATCTTGTTCCTTTATTAACTCCCAAGTTTGTACTTTCAAATAAGAAAAAGAATATCAAGATTACTTGAACCTTTTGAGTTTTATTCCAAAATTAAATCGACCGGTTACGATTGGGACATCTTTTGGTAGAAACAAAATGAATTGGTCGTTCAAGGTCACCGATCGGTAGAGCGTGTATTCTGCTGTGTTTCATCATTTGAAAACCTCTTGTGGTCCATACGTCTATAGATACCATTAACCAAGCGTACATCGTTATCGATTTTCCACTCGAAATCGGGAATTACTGTATTCGCTTTATTTCCCAAAATGTTAGGCAAGTTGGAATAGTCTTAAAGCGAGAGTTGTGTTTAGCTCGATGCACAAGAGGATAAATGGCCTTGAGCGGCCAATTAAGTTCAATCCAACTGCAGTTGAATTCACGGATGCTCAAATCGTGTTATTCGCGGTGCTATCAGAATTTCCATCATCCATCTGGTACAAGCGTTAGCCTGTTTTACGACCATCTATTTTACAACGATCCGCATTTACGACGCATTTCAATTATACCCAACATTCCGTACTTACGACACACGATCTGCAAATACGACGTGCCAACGAGAAATCCATCGGGACACGTGATATACAAATTGAACCAAGACGAAGAAAATATTATAACAAAGATCGGACACGATTTAATCACTTTCTCAGAAATTTCTCACCGTTCAGGGTTTGAATTTTTTTTTTTTTCTCTCAATTGTGTAAGTTGTTGCATTGGTATCCTTATTTACTTCGGTTCGAGAAGTACTAATGTGCAAAACAAAATCACTTTCTCATAAATTCAGGGTTTGAATTTTTTTTTTTTGTTTTCTCAATTGTGTAAGTTGTTGCATTGGTATCCTTATTTACTTCGGTTCGAGAAGTACTAATCTACAAAATAAGAATATTAACGAAGCTTGGAAAATTTCGAAAGAAATTCCCTTCGTTCAAACATCGATTAAAGATACCCCACGTTTCACGCGTTCCATTAGAACGACGAGGACAAGAACAAAGAGAATCACTCTTATTTGTTTAATTGTAACATTAATATTTAATTGCAGTGTTCCACTTTACGACGGCGGCCCAGAACTTAACTCAACGTGACCTGCATACGTTGTAAATGTAAATGGTCGAGTAATTATTTGCGGAAGAATTAATGTATCGTCTGAAATTGTTTTTTTTTTTATCAGAGTTACTTAAATCGGTGGCAAATTCGAGCAGAGGACAGGCCGAGTCTTGAAAGCGATTTTTCTTCTCGTCCCTGATCTATCGTAGAATTTGCACACTTGAGAACGAATCGAGCACAAAAATTATCTGCAACGAAAAATAAAATATGTCAAATATGTCACATAAGTTAATGTATCGTAATATCACTGATGAGGTTAGCGAAGTATGCCCCATAAAACTACAAATATCTCGAAATGATCGAAATTCAAATTCTCTCCTCTCCTTTTTCTGTCATTTACCTCGTTTTTTATCTTTTCTCTTATTTCCTATTTTTCTTCGTACTTTTTTCTATCTCCATCCGCCATTTTCCACACGGACTTAACAGTAACGATTACAACGATAAAAGCAATTGTAGGTTAAACCAATACCAAAATTCTAAAATCCAATTCTTTTTTAAATTTCTCAATTTTATCTTGAAAATAGAAAGTAGATAATCGATCGACGAGTACAAAGGTCGACGTTTATTAATTTCTTAATTTTAGTTACAAACTTCATCGTAATAAAAGAACTAAGGTATATCGAAGTAAGACAGTTATTTAAAATGGAAGTTACAAGAGGATGCATCGTTTCTTGTGCAAGTTTCGAGCGTTGCAGCTCGAATGAAATCGTTTCTTAAGCATGAATAATTTCGAATCTAAATTCGAAAAGTTAAACTTACCTCGAAACCGATTAATTTTACTTTTATCGACGTTTGCTGAGCGTGTCGTTGAGAGAAAACCTCGTGCATATTGATGTATCTCTACTGTATATAATACAGAAAATTCTAAAACAATGTATCACTCCAAGATGAAATTTTACACTATTGGAAGAATTGTTTATCTTTATGATAATACAGATACAGAATATCGTGTGTTTCCTGGAAAAAGAACAGTTTAAGGGGTTGTTTAAGTAGAATAGCATCGTATCGTTTTATCTCACAATGTCTGACAATAACATCAGCTCCAATAGCTTTACGCAGAAACTATTTTTTCCTTGGTAAAATACCAATGGTGATTCCTTAGAGATCGAAACGCAACTGTAATATTCGAATTTCGTCGAGGAGTAAATGAAACCACGATCGATGAACAAACATTGCTCGTGGTTCTCGAAAGACGATCGTTACGAACCAGTTGCTCGAAATGGCGAACAGATGAGTACGATCGATCGTCGAATTGTCGAGATCTCCTGGAAAGAAGGAAAAAGAACAATTTAAAGAGAACACGGTGCTAGAACGTGGCCAATAATGTCGAATCATTTCAACCTCGCGAATGATGACCGGTTACGCCCGATCCAATACACGCGTACGATATTTTTTTCTTTTTTTTTTTTTCTTTCTTCTTCTTCTTCTACTTTTCCTCCGCGGAATACGAATCGCTGGGGATCGGTTGGTGGAGACGTTCCGTTTCTTTACGAGAATCGCGAAGTCGTGGATTCCGAGAATTATTCGAGGAATTGAACGCGAATGTCGTCCAAGTGTCGCCTGGAGGTGGCGGTTTATGGCACCGGCTGGAAAAAGGTTCAACGAAACGTGGCTCGCTCGTGTGTTTTTCTTTATTAATGCACATATATCAAAAGATTTCTAGTCTCGCGGTGCGACAAACTCATTTCATTGAAACGAGTGTTCCGCGTACGACGCTCGGTAGGTGTCTCTTAAACGATGTCGCTCATCGGGGATCAACGACCCCTTTTAACGGTCACAACCCCTATAGTTACGTGTCTCGATTTTTTTTTTTTTTTTGATAACAGAGGAAGTATACCTACCTAACAATTTGCATAAAAGAATCGAAATTAGAATCGTAAACGAACAGTAGCGATAGAACTTTGGTGATTTTTAGCGAACGATTGATTCCATTTCTAGTATAGTTATCGTTGCGTTGCAAGTGTACAGGTCATTATTAAACATTTTTTTTTTCTCAATTGTATAAGATAATAATTGTTGCATTGGTATCCTTATTTACTTCGGTTGCCATATTATTAGAAAGAAACTGTTTTGAAATATTAATACTACAGTGAGTGTGAGTGTTCCTTGAGAAGATAGTTCGATCTCGGTGTGACTCTATTATTATAGATTATTTTGTAACAGAGATGGAGTATTCGCTATAAAATGTTGATCGGTGTTAGAGTTAATAGAAACGACGCTCAACGATTATGGTTCATTCTTCAAGTATCATCGTTTTCATCGCACCACTATTTAGTGACATATCAACGTTCTTAAGGGTTTATTGTTAAGTATAGTGTAATTTAGGCACACGACAGATACGAGCAAGATTTTATTTGTATAATGAATAACGAAAATCAACGACTTAACAATTAAATTTTGATTCGTTGATCGTACAATATTTCGTTTTGCAAGTCGAGTCAATTTTGCATTTGACGAGTAACGGACGAGTAGTTGTTTATCTTTTACCCTTTAACTAAATGGTAATTCTTAAGTATTTTAATATCTTAATTTTTAATTTAAGTATTTAATTTTAAATTTGAGTATCTTAATTCTTAAGAATTCGACATTTTTAAGTATTTCGTTTATTTTGGGTATACGGTTTTTAAGTTTTGTAATTAACGTGGAATCAACACGGTACATCAAGATGGTTTCTTCTTTCACTCGCATGTAACGTATCTGTACCATCCCATCGCAGCTTTATCGCATTAATTTAGCACAGAGGTAGCATGGCGGCAACATCTCGCATTATACTGCAGTGTCGGTAATCACATCAGCTTCATCTTCGCAGGACCAACACTCAACAACTAGATTTAACGATTCTAGCAATATATATCCATTATGGTTTTACGTTGAGAATATACATATTTAATTTAACACAATGCATAGTTATTGAAACTATGCGTAGATAGATAGAATAATTATACGTAGATACAAAGTGTGACGTATGGTTTTCGATCAAAGTATGACTTTACGTTGGGAATATACATATTTAATTTAACACAGGGCATAGTTATTGAAACTATGCATAGATAGATAGAATAATTATACGTAGAAACAAACTGTGACGTATGGTTTTCGACCAAAGTATTAACACAATTCATTTAATTTAACACAATACATAGTTATTGATACTATGTGTAGATAGATAGAATAATTATACGTAGATAGAATGTGTGACGTATGGTTTTCGATCAAAGTATGACTTTACGTTGGGAATATACATATTTAATTTAACAAAGTGCATAGTTATTGAAACAATAACTATACGTAGAAACAAACTGTGACGTATGCTTTTCGATCAAAGTATGACTTTACGTTGGGAATATACATATTTAATTTAACACAGTGCATAGTTACTGAAACAATAACTATACGTAGAAACAAACTGTGACGAATGCTTTTCGATCAAAGTATGTATTTACGTTGGGAATAAACATTTAATTTAACACAATTGCATAGTTATTGAAACTATGCGTAGATAGATAGAATAATTATACGTAGATACAAAGTGTAACGTATGGTTTTCGATCAAAGTATGTCTTTACGTTGGGAATATACATATTTAATTTAACACAATGCATAATTACTGAAACAATAATTATACGTAGAAATAAATTGTGACGTATGGTTTTCAATCAAAATATGTCTTTACGTTGGAAATGTACATATTTAATTTAACACAGAGCATAGTTACTGAAACAATAACTATACGTAGAAACAAACTGTGGCGTATGGTTTTCGATCAAAGTATGACTTTACGTTAGGAATATACATATTTAATTTAACACAATTGCATAGTTATTGAAACTATACGTAGATTGATAGAATAATTATAGATAGAAACAAACTGTGACGAATAGTTTTCGATTAAAATATGTCTTTACGTTGGGAATATACATATTTAATTTAACACAATGCATAATTATTCAAACAATAACGATTTTTTTAGAGTGTATAAATATTTTATTAAATTATATATTCTCCATTTTGAAGAACGAAATGACTTTCCGAACAATCTTATAAAATTCAAGAGTTATTTGCTAGAGATATATTAGAGAAGGAATATCATTGAATATCCTTCATTTTTTCAAATTGTAGGTATTGGAAGATGAGAGGAAAAGAATAGATAATTACGATTTACTTTGAAGATTGAATTGTTCATTCGTCCTTTATTATCTTTACAAATACTCTTCCCGCCCATTGCAATCTGTAAGGCCGTTAATACTGTAAATAATATTGCAAATTAATTGCTTAAGCTTCGTGTTACCATTCCCTGTAAATCATTGACAAGTATTCCATCGTAAGAGTGTAAGAAAATTGTGAAACAGCTGAAAATATTACACGAAACACTTCCAGGGTCACCCGCTCCATAAATCCAAGTGCATGAGTATTTCATAACTGATAGAATATTGCCTCGAAGAGGAAGTGGGGGGATTTATCAGATGTCCCAAAAGGTAAACTGTCCTTGCAAATATTTGTACGATATTCCATCTAAAAGCGGGACAGTTTTCGCATCGAGAAGTCTCGGTAAATATCTTTCTGTAACTTCAATTCGAACACGTATTTTGAACTCGTTTCTGGTCACAGCGTCTCCTCGAAGGAGCATAGAATTTTGAAAAATATCCTTCGATTCTCAAGGTGTCCCGGCGCAATTCAAATAACCGATCGATGGAAATGACACATCCTTAAAAAAGGTCCGTTTCGTATACTCGGTTTAGCGCTGTAAAAGCGCGACATTTTATTGAGGATACATGGAACATACATACATACATAGACACATACATACATATATATATATATATATATATATAACACTACGTATACACCGAGAATCATAGATACGAGCAAAATCCACGATAGAAATTTAACTAACGTCACGAAGCTTGCATACATTATCGAGGTGTCATTGAGCAGCGTAAATTTTCGTCCAAGTTGTCTCGAGAGCTTCTTTAAGGTCCATTCAGAACTAACGATGTGTCAGTCCATCCAGATCGCGATACATTTCGAATCAATTCAGGCTGTCGAATTACTCAAGTATCTTTCACGTGGAGAATCACCGAGTCTGCAGTCCGAAATTCACTGCTACGAAATCGAAGTAAAAATTTCGAGCTGGTTCGTCAATTTTTCCACGATTAATTCTCCATCCGTCTAAATAACACATGGCAAATTTCCCGAAAATCTATTGAATGATTGAAAAACAATTCGAAATTGAAATCGACCGGTGATTATTGGGACACCGTACACGATTTCGATCTACGTTCTCTTCGTCACGAGCAATGGAAAAGTTAACAAAAGTTTCTCTTTTCTTTTTTGCAGATCGGAGCACTGAAGGAATACTTCTTATTTGCTGACAAACGACTTCACAAGAGGTCACTCTCTACCAGCGAATCACACCATAAGACGCTGAGGGATGAGCCAAGGGTAAGTGATTCCATCTTCGAAGTCTCAGGGTTAAGACGTGCTCATCAAACTCTAACAGTAAACCCAAACCCCGGGAACAGGTGCAAAACATAGAAGCCACGTAATTTCACGGCGTCTGTTATAGGGCAACCCGCATTGTTTACTTGGCATTCTAATTTTCTCCCGTTCGCGAATAGCGAATAGCTTCTTGAAACAAATGACGAAGTCACGCAGTTACGTAATGCCGTACGTGTCCCGGTGTAATTCAACGGAAGTATTCTCAAGGATTAAATATCATCTTGATATTTTTCCACTGAAAATTATTTCCGTCCGGATAACGTCGGTCATTTGTTTCCTTGCGGTAGAGGGGAACGTTACAACTCGCGTGACTTACGAATAACCCTGGGACAATTTATTTTCTTTTTTTTTTTTTTTTTCTTCTAGACTCGTTTACATCTATACGATTACTCGTTTGTATTTGTAATCTGTACTCTGTAATTTATATATTTTAATTACGATTCAAGCTGTCGATAACAGTAAGTTGTATAAACATATTTTAAACAATTTATTTTCTATTTTTTTTTTTCTTCTAGACTCGTTTACATCTATACGATTACTCGTTTGTATTTGTAATCTGTACTCTGTAATTTATATATTTTAATTACGATTCAAGCTGTCGATAACAGTAAGTTATATAAACATATTTTAAACAATTTATTTTCTATTTTTTTTTTTCTTCTAGACTCGTTTACATCTATACGATTACTCGTTTGTATTTGTATTCTGTACTCTATAATTTATATATTTTAATTACGATTCAAGCTGTCGATAACAGTAAGTTGTATAAACATATTTTAAACCGAGTTTCACACTCGTGTACTAACTTTTCCATGAACAGTATTTTTTGTTTTTCTGTATTATTTTATACAATTACTCGAAATGCACAACAAGGTATTTGGACGACTTGCATTTTAACGACCTTTTAATCATTCTTGCACGCGCACGTATAACAATCGATGCACGTTTCAATTACAACATTTGAATGTATTTCTATTAGAGAACACGTTAATTATTTGTATCGAATATTCTGTTTGTAGTATTATATAAATAAAACACGGTGTCACTTCTCAAATTGTCACTGGCTTGCTCGTTCCAAAAAATTGTGGAAATAATAATGCGATAATTAGGATTGGCGAATTAACTCAATCTCTATGTAACTTTATTGTTATCGATTTGTAACAGAAGAATATATTTGTGACATTTTCACACACTATTTCTTGGATGGTGTTACCCTAATGACACTCCTAACATATTTGATTGCTTCTTCCACTATTGTTCCTAATTGTAAAATAGGATACAAAATTATATTCGTAGGAAAATTCTGTAATTGTTCTCGTATACGAACGAATATGAGATCTATTTATATTGCAATATTGATCATTTATGAAGACTATTTACCAATTTGTAAGCAGTTCGTTTATCTTTTACTCGAACGTTCAGATTACTATCATTGCCTGTTACTGTTATAATACTGTTGTCCTTACGTTGAAAATAATATTCGTAAGAAAATTCTACAATTGTTCTCGTTCATATTTTACTGTATCATTTTACGTACGAATAATGAGATCTATTTATATTCCAATATTGATCGTTTATGAAGACTATTTACCAATTTGTAAGCAGTTCGTTTATCTGTTACTCGAACGTTCGGATTACTATCATTACCTGTATAAAGCAATGAACTGTTTTCAATCTAACAATACTGTTATCCTTACGTTGAAAATAATATTCCTAGGAAAATTCTACAATTGTTCTCGTTCATATTTTGCTGTGTCATGATACGCAGGAATAATAAAATCTATTTATATTCCAATATTGATCATTTATGAAGACTATTTTCCTATTTACCAATTTGTAACCAGTTCGTTTATCTGTTACTCGAACGTTCGGATTACTATGATTGCCTGTATAAAGCAATGAACTGTTTTCAATCTGACGATACTTGTCCTTACGTTGAAAAACACTCAGTCGTAAGACTATTGTGGTCGACGTCAATTATAACGTGCTTCAATTAAAGCTCTCCTCGACTGTTCAATCCGTTTCGGATCGAGTTGTTCGCTCGTGGTACGGTACATCAAAACAACCGTAAACTCGATCAATCGAGAGAAAAGAAGAAGTAGCTTTAATGTCGAACGCGTCATTGAAGCAGAAGTGGCCATCCGGTAACCATCTGAAACCGTCGGCAGAGGCTTTCTCTGCGAGCAAAAACACGGTAGACTATCACCGTGTTTCCAGAGACAATATTGTGCTTGGCCCATCTTTCCAGCCACGGTTGCTGTCTTTTTCTCATCGATAAAGCACTTCGACTTTGGACGAAACGGGAGTCAAAAGGTTGATTCGGCAAATACCAAAGCTAGACTGTTACAAGTTACGTATAAAGGTTCGAAAAATAATAAAAAAGAGGAAATAATCTCTGAAAATAGTCCTCTGCTAAAAACACACACTTATTCGAACATGCAATAAATCATGGAACACGAAAATTCAAAGGTAGACTGTTACAAATTACGTATAAAGGTTCGAAAAATAATAAAAAAAGAAAATAATCTCTGAAAATAGTCCTCTGCTGAGAACACACAATTATTTGAACATACTCTATCACTTGAAAACACTGCTGATTGTAATAAATCATCAAACACGAAAATTCAAAGGTAGACTGTTGCAAGTTACGTATAAAGGTTCGAAAAATAATAAAAAAAAGAAAATAATCTCTGAAAATAGTCCTCTGCTAAGAACACACACTTATTCGAACATGCTCCATCAATTGAAAACACTGCTGATTGTAATAAATGATCGAACACGAAAATTCAAAGGTAGACTGTTACAAATTACGTATAAAGGTTCGAAAAATAATAAAAAAAAGAAAATAATCTCTGAAAATAGTCCTCTGCTGAGAACACACAATTATTTGAACATACTCTATCACTTGAAAACACTGCTGATTGTAATAAATCATCAAACATGAAAATTCAAAGCTAGACTGTTACAAGTTACACATAAAGTTTGCAAAAATAATAAAAAAAAATAATCTCTCTTTGAAAATAGTCCTCTGCTAAGAACACACACTTATTCGAACATGCTCCACCAATTGAAAACACTGTTGATTGTAATAAATGATCGAACATGAAAATTCAAAACTAGACTGTTACAAGTTACGTATAAAGATTCGAAAAATAATAAAAAAGAGAAAATAATCTCTGAAAATAGTCCTCTGCTAAGAACACACAATTATTCGAGCATACACCAATTGAAAACACTGCTGATTGTAATAAATGATCGAACATGAAAATTCAAAGCTAAACTGTTGCAAGTTACACATAAAGGTTGAAAAAATAATTAAAAAAAATAATCTTTCTTTGAAAATAGTCCTCTACTGAGAACACACAATTAATCCAATATGCTCCACCAATTGAAAACACTGCTGATTGTAATAAATCATCGAACACGAAAATTCAAGAAGCTGTCATTATTGACACTGTATAATATTCGTATAATACTTATCGAGACTGGTGCAAAATATTGGAATCATTCAAAATTCTGAAACAATATTCCGTTCACGAAACAGTATTACGCAATTTCTTTGATCTCAGCTTGTTAATGATCGATAACAAAATTGTTTCGGGAGTGGCGGAAGCAAGAGTGTAAATATTGCAATGAACCGAGGACAATTGAGGTCTCTCAGCTGTCAAGATTCGCTTCGAGGACTATATTTTATTTTCTTGACTCGTTGAGTCGCGTGCACTTGTCTCGAATTTACTATTGGATAGTTCGAAAAGTAATTTTGTTCTCCAAAACGGAGAATATATAATTTAATAAAATATTTATACTCTCTAAAAAAAATCGTGTTTCATTTTCACCAAAAAAAAAAAACGAAATGACTTTCCGAACAACCCAATACATTTACAGTTGTTCAAAGTTGAAGTGTGATAGTAAAAAAAAGTGTCAAAGTCGAAGTTCCATTTTTACAATGGAAAATGTTTGTACACTTTAAAGAAACTCGAAAAAAAAAACGAAATGACTTTCCAAACAACCCAATATATTTACAGTTGTTCAAAGTTGAAGTGTGATAGTAAAAAAAAGTGTCAAAGTCGAAGTTCCATTTTTACAATGGAAAATGTATGTACACTCCAAAGAAACTCGAAAAAAAGAACGAAATGACTTTCCAAACAACCCAATACATTTACAGTTGTTCAAAGTTGAAGTGTGATAGTAAAAAAAAGTGTCAAAGTCGAAGTTCCATTTTTACAATGGAAAATGTATGTACACTCCAAAGAAACTCGAAAAAAAAAACGAAATGATTTTCCAAACAACCCAATATATTTACAGTTGTTCAAAGTTGAAGTGTGATAGTAAAAAAAAGTGTCAAAGTCGAAGTTCCATTTTTACAATGGAAAATGTTTGTACACTTTAAAGAAACTCGAAAAAAAAAACGAAATGACTTTCCGAACAACCCAATACATTTACAGTTGTTCAAAGTTGAAGTGTGATAGTAAAAAAAAGTGTCAAAGTCGAAGTTCCATTTTTACAATGGAAAATGTATGTACACTCCAAAGAAACTCGAAAAAAAAAACGAAATGATTTTCCAAACAACCCAATATATTTACAGTTGTTCAAAGTTGAAGTGTGATAGTAAAAAAAAGTGTCAAAGTCGAAGTTCCATTTTTACAATGTAAAATGTTTGTACACTCCAAAGAAACTCGAAAAAAAGAACGAAATGACTTTCCAAACAACCCAATACATTTACAGTTGTTCAAAGTTGAAGTGTGATAGTAAAAAAAAGTGTCAAAGTCGAAGTTCCATTTTTACAATGGAAAATGTTTGTACACTTTAAAGAAACTCGAAAAAAAAAACGAAATGACTTTCCAAACAACCCAATATATTTACAGTTGTTCAAAGTTGAAGTGTGATAGTAAAAAAAAGTGTCAAAGTCGAAGTTCCATTTTTACAATGGAAAATGTTTGTACACTCCAAAGAAACTCGAAAAAAAAAACGAAATGATTTTCCAAACAACCCAATATATTTACAGTTGTTCAAAGTTGAAGTGTGATAGTAAAAAAAAGTGTCAAAGTCGAAGTTCCATTTTTACAATGTAAAATGTTTGTACACTCCAAAGAAACTCGAAAAAAAAAACGAAATGACTTTCCAAACAACCCGATATAACATCGCGAGAACCGCACGAAAAGCGCATCGATTAAAATCGATGTTTACCGGAAATTTCGTGAGCGAAACATTCCACAAATTGGAATATATTGGATAATCGACACACTTGTACGTACTGTTGTCCATTTAAATTTATAGAACGCACACGAACTCTTAAATCCAACGTAACAATAGTTTCACGGAGGCGCTTCGACGTAAACGAATGTTTGCGGAATCAATTAACGAATTTGAAGAAAAAATCGATATTCGTTGGCAAAATTTTGTAATCTCGACAAATGACCTTCTTTCGTTATCTAATTCGCGTTTGTTACGTAATGGAGGCGTTGAGGTTTTAACGAACGATGCTTTTAGTGAGTTATCCCACTTTGAAACACTTTCGCAGCAATTATCGCGCAAATAGTGGAAACGCATTTTCATGGGTCCGAAATTATTGAACGAACAATTACGTTGAACGAAGAAGAACGCGTGCGTGACAGATAACTGTCGTGCACCACGTAACAGCGCATAATTACAATTTTCTGATTCGGAAAGTGTCAGCTCTTGCCAATTGACGAAATGTTTCCGCGTTAAAGTACTGCATAATGGAAGCACGCCCCCGAAAGGCTTTACGCAATCAGATTACGCGGGAAGGGTGTTACATGCAATCTAATCAGATTTAACGTCAAATGACAAATCATGTAACGTCATTACACCCTTGACTTATAATAACTTTTGTCACGCGTTCGCAATTTGCGTGATACGCGCGCGTCACCGCAAACCCCCTTTTAAATTAGATATTTCACTTAACGCGATGTAATATTGTGGCAGCGGAACGGTTGTCAATCATTGCATTGTGCACGCAGATTCATGAAAATTTTGCTTGTCGAAATACATTATCGTTTCCTAAATATACTCTAATTGGCAACGGTGCACTCTGATGGATTTTCATATCAAACGTGTGTTTTCATTTGTCTCGATTATTTCGTTTCAATTTCACGTTTTTTTTTTCTAAAAGTCACGGTGATTTAACAATTATAATCAACGACCGATAAAAATCGCTTAATTCTTCAACAGCAAATTTTGTACCAGAATATCTGTTTCCATGTAGTCTCCATAAAAATATTTCCTATATTCACCTATAATTAATAAATGTAATCGTCATCGGTCGATTTACTTTTCGAATAAAACTCAAACGGTGTAAGTAATCTTGGTATTTTTTTTTTTTATTTAAAAGTACAAACTTGGGAGTTAACAACGGAGCAAGATATATTCCAAATGGTCGCCTCGGATTTTTTTTACAGACCTCCTTTTCCAAAATGGAAACGATTACGAAGTTCAATTGTTAGCGCAAAGATCGCGATTTTTCGTAATACACCTGAATAATTTCCACGCGTTCTTTCACCCTGTACTTTTCCATGATTAATTTCCCATCTGTCTAGATGACACATGTCAAGTTTCAGGTTAATCGGTTCGACGTTTCAAAAATAACGCAAAATTCAAATCCACCGGTGACAATTGGGACACCCTGTGTACTAAGATTTCCGCTGCATTTAATCTAACGAATGAATTCTCCTCCATTATTTTTTTACTCATTGTTACGTGACGCTTCTATATAAAATAAGCTAAGAATGTTCATTACGTTATTAAATTATATTAATTATTGTAAGAGCGAAACAGAGCCGTACTCCAAATGTACACTCCAAATGTGGAGTCTTTGTAATTGAACTAACAAAGAGAGCCTTTTTTAACTTTTCTTTTTCGACTTAGGTCGAGTTTCAGGTGAATCGGTACGTTTGAAAAGTAGCGCGAAATTCAAATCGACCGGTGATGATTGGGACACCCTGTGTACTAAAGTTTCCACTGCGTTTAATCTAAAGAAATGAATTCTCCTCCATTATTTGTTTACTCATTGTTACGTGACGCTTCTATATAAAATAAGCTAAAAATGTTCATTACGTTATTAAATTATATTAATTATTGTAAGAACGAAACAGAGCCGTACTCCAAATGTACACTCCAAATGTGGAGTCTTTGTAATTCAACTAACAAAGGGACCCCTTTTGAACTTTTCTTTTTTGTAGTAGGTCGAGTTTCAGGTGAATCGGTAGGTTTGAAAAGTAGCGCGAAATTCAAATCGACCGGTGATGATTGGGACACCCTGTGTACTAAAGTTTCCACTGCGTTTAATCTAAGGAAATGAATTCTCCTCCATTATTTGTTTACTCATTGTTACCTGACGCTTCTATATAAAATAAGCTAAAAATGTTCATTACGTTATTAAATTATATTAATTATTGTAAGAACGAAACAGAGCCGTACTCTAAATGTACACTCCAAATGTACACTCCAAATGTACACTCCAAATGTGGAGTCTTTGTAATTCAACTAACAAAGGGACCCCTTTTTAACTTTTCTTTTTTATAGTAGGTCGAGTTTCAGGTGAATCGGTAGGTTTGAAAAGTAGCGCGAAATTCAAATCGACCGGTGACGATTGGGACACTCGGTCCAATTGATCAAGAGAACCGATCGGAAGAAATTCGATAGATCCTTGGAATTTCCGATTGGATGGGTTTCGACATCGCTCGATGCGTTCGAACGACTCGTTCACGGATTTAATGTCGTATTTTTTCAAGCGTTGTGACGCACGTGGCGGCACGGCCGTGACACTTATCGACGCGGAACGCGGCGGACGAAATCTAGGGATTTTGGAGTCAGGCCAGAAATTCGGGGGCCGTGAATTTCACCGTGAGGGTTTAACGTCGAGTCGAGCAGCGATATGAATGAAACGATGACCGAGGCGTCGCGCGTTTCACGCTCAACCGAGTTGAAGCCCGGCCGCGAAAACGTTTCTCGTTGATGGCACAGTTTACAAGGCGCCATACGGGGAGACCCGTATACGCGGAATTTTCGTTTCGTCGGCGTCGATCCCGCCCTCGTGAATATTCCACGATAAATCGGAGCTCGATCGCGTATGCGTGCCGGATTACTCGAAAATGCATCGGCGCGCGAAAAGTGACCGCGTACGGGCAGACGTTTTTAACCGAACGAACCGAGCCTGATGGCTACGCGACCACGGGAACGTGACGGTGCATTCTAAACAGCCCGCAGGAAATCATTTTGTTGCTACAATTCGGCTAGTCCTACGCCTCCGTGGTTCGCGATTTCGCGCCACGTTGCGTCCCGCCGGTTTCGAATCGAGTTAAGACGAACTTACGAATACGGAACGTGTTTCAGTTATTATCAAACTCGGAATCTGTTTAGCGGGGAATATGTGTACTCGTGGTGTTTCGGTTGAACGGTACTTTGTTTTTTCAGGGAGAATATTATTGGGTGTACAACCTTTCTGTACTAATTTTTCTTAAGAGGAAATTCGTGTTTGAGTTATTATCAAACTTGGAACCTGTTTAGAGGAGAATATGTGTACTCGTGGTGTTTCGGTTGAATAGTACTTTATTTTTTAGGGAGAATATTATTGGGTGTATAACCTTTCTGTACTAATTTTTCTTAAGAGGAACTTTGTGTTTGAGTTATTATCAAATTCGAAACCTGTACCTAAACCTGTTTAGGGAGGAATATGTGTACTAATGGTGTTTCGGTTGAATAGTACTTTATTTTTTCAGGGAGAATATTATTGGGTGTACAGATTTTCTGTACTAATTTTTCTTAAGAAGAAATTCGTGTTTGAGTTATTATCAAACTCGAAACCTGTTTAGCGAGGAATATGTGTATTAATAGTGTTTCGGTTGAACAATAAAATTTTTCAGGGAGAATATTATTGGATGTACAACTTTTCTGTACTAATTTTTCTTAACAGGAACTTTGTGTTTGAGTTATTACCAAACTCGAAACATGTACCTAAACCTGTTCAGGGAGGAATATGTGTACTAATGGTGTTTCGGTTGAACAGTACTTTGTTTTGTCAGGCAGAATATTATTGCGTGTACAACTTTCCTGTACTAATTTTTCTTAAGACGAATTTCGTATTTGAGTTATTATCAAACTCGAAACCTGTTTAGGGAGGAATATGTGTACTAATGGTGTTTCGGTTGAACAGTACATTATTTTTCAGGGAGAATATTATCAGGTCTACAACTTTTCTGTACTAATTTTTCTTAAGACGAATTTGGTGTGTGACTTATTATCAAACTCGAAACCTGTACCTAAATCTGTTTAGTGAGGAATATGTGTACTAATGGTGTTTCGGTTGAACAGTACTTTGTTTTCTTAGGGAGAATATTATTGGGTGTACACCTTTTCTGTACTAATTTTTCTTAAGATGAACTTTGTATTTGAGTTATTATCAAACTCAAAACCTGTACCTAAACCTATTTAGAGGGGAATATGTGTACTAATGATGTTTCGGTTGAATAGTACTTTGTTTTGTCAGGAAGAATATTATTGGGTGTACAACTTTTGTGTACTAATTTTTCTTAAGACGAAATTTGTGTTTCAGTTATTATCAAACTCGAAACCTGTACCTAAACCTGTTTAGGGAGGAATATGTGTATTAATAGTGTTTCGGTTGAACAATAAAATTTTTCAGGGAGAATATTTTTGGGTGTACAACTTTTCTGTACTAATTTTTCTTAAGACGAAATTCGTGTTTGACTTTCACGAGGAGTGGTTTTGTTCTTACACCTAAACATTATCCAAAAATACTAGTTCAGCGTGCGCTGAAACACCCAAAGAAGCCATCATCGTCTACAGAGAACCTCTTGGTGTTTTTCCAGGTGCGATGGTTTCAGCAGCAGCACGAGAAGAAACGCAAGAAGAGGGACTTCGCGCCTACTTCGTTCGCGTTCAGCGATTATCCAGCATTTTTCGACGAGTTCGGTCCCCGTCCTCGGCAGGCCACGTACCATCGGCAAAGAAATAGGGGTGTACCCATCCAGAACCTGTTCACGGATCCGCTCTTCAAGGAACAGTGGTACCTGGTAAGTGGGCCTTTCGATTCTACTACCTTCGAACCAACCAAAACGAACTACATACGTGACGCGACTGCATCCCCAACGTGGCAGACTTAATGACATCCGATAACGCTTATAACGTATTCGAGATCCAGTTCCTACCATTTTGTGCCATTTCGATTCCTCCCGATTTTACTCGCACTTCACCGGTGTACGTGTCGCCCCGAATCGACGTCTGCGGGAATTACGATCGATAACCACACGTGACTGAATAACACATTGACTGCCACGTGAAGGTTTCAGCGGGACACTACCGTTCAAAAGTTTCCGGCCACGTGCGTATCAGAAAGAAATTCGACGATCTCGTTGATATTGGGACACGATGGGCGCACCAAGGTGAATTAAATTCATTCCGGACTATCCTGTTCGTCGTTAAACGTCTCATCGGATGTTTTGTAATAACGACCACTGTGAAAAGATTTAGATAATCTTTTGAGATAAATTTAAAAATTTTCAAGATAAACAACGTACACAGAGCGTCACTTCGAATGTCACTTTATTGGATGCTTTGTAATAACGATCACTGTGAGAAGATTTAGATAATCTTTTAAGATAAATTTAAAAACTTCTAAGATAAACAACGCACACAGAGTGTCACTTCGGATGTTTTGTAATAACGACCACTGTAAAAACTTTTAGATAATCTTTTGAGATAAATTTAAAAATTTTTTAAGATAAACAACGCACACAGAGCGTCACTTCGAATGTCACTTCATCGGATGTTTTGTAATAACGACCACTGTAAAAAGTTTTAGATAATCTTTTAAGATAAATTTAAAAACTTTCAAGATAAACAACGCACACAGAGCGTCACTTCGTCAAAACTTGGACACTGTATACGTTCGTCTCGGGGTTTTAGATTTCAAATTGTAAATGTTTGTGGATCCAGATAGTGAAAAAACACACACTCGAGGTTTATCGAACGAAGGAGAATAACGATTGGAATTTAATTATGTAAATTTAATTTACATAATTTACAGCGAACTTTAATTAAGATAGGAACGTACGTGCTAGGTTGTTCGATAAGTTTTGTCGATTTTTCCATTGTAAAAAAATACTATGACTATTCAACTTTGAAGTAAATATACGATCTACATGCAACTTCACACATGTTCATCAAACGGTTCACACATGTTCATCAAACACATGTTCATCAAACACAGGTTCATCAAACACATGTTCATCAAACACAGGTTCATCAAACACATGTTCATCAAACTCATGTTCATCAACACACATGTACATCAAACACATGTTCATCAAACACATGTTCATCAAACACATGTTCATCAAACACATGTTCATCAAACATATGTTCATCAACACATATGTTCATCAAACACATGTTCATCAACACACATATTCATCAAACACATGTTCATCAAATACATGTTCATCAAACACATGTTCATCAACACACATGTTCATCAACACACATGTTCATCAAACATATGTTCATCAAACATATGTTCATCAAACCATCTTTCGAAAAATAAAACGACGAACCTAATAGCTCCGTTTCTTATCAAACGACAAAACTTATCGAGCAACCTATTATATGTACAGCTCGGTCGGAGATCGAGTTAATAGGATTTGGTTACGAGGTTCTTTTAGGAATTCCAGGAAAACTCGATAAGAGGTTCGAGGTGAAAAATCGTTGAATTGGAACTGGTCAATCCGCGAAGGGACTGTCGACACCATGAAGATATCAAAAGTAGAAATAGGAATAGAGAAACGTGTCGGTCAATCCGCAAAGGGAGTGCCGTTTCTTTGACGAGAATCGATCGTAGAGAAATCGAATAGAAATCCGCGAAGAGACTCCAAGTGTTACATCGGTATGTGTTCGCTGAACCTGCTAATAACGATTCTGTGGGAAAAATCGGTCAATTTTTGAAGGAACCATGTGATACCGTTAGGTTTGCTGACTTTGTTTTTGCTGTCTTCGAGGACGACTCGAGCTCATACTTGTATCGATAAACTGAGTACACGATATCCCAATTTGTACGCGTTCTTTCAACGTGTGCTTTTCCACGATTAATTCCCCATCTATCTAAATGACACTTGTCAAGTTTCAGCTTAATCGGTTGGACGTTCGAAAAATAACGCGAAATTCAAATTCACCGGTAACGATTGGGACACCCTGTGTACTAAGCTTTTCGTTGCATTTAATCTTACGAATGAATACTCCTCCGTTATTATTTTACTCATTGTAAAATGACGTTGTATTTATCGACGCTTCTATGTACAATAAGCTAAAAATGTTCATTACGTTATTAAATTATATTACTTATTGTAAGAGCGAAACAGAGCCGCACAAACGTGGAGTCTTTGTAGCTGAAGTAACAAAGGGAGCCTTTTTTAACTTCTCTTATTTTCAACCTTTTCAAACGAGTTTTTGTCGAACGTAACAGAGCGCACGTTCAATGAATTTTTGAAGCATGCTTTTCTCCATCGGAACATTATTCCCGCGTTACGTTTGTTGATTTTCGAGATCTTCCAATTCGTGATATTTTTTGTCCTGGTGGAAATTTTCCTTCGTGTTCGCGGAGTGAAGAGAACCACGTGCATCAGAATTGCATTGTGTAATTTCGTTTGATTCAATGGTTTCACTTATGAAATGAAATGTTACGATTCATTTCTCGCGGCTCGATTTACGGACATTATTCGGCTAGGCGCGATAACAATACGTTGAATTTCTCTCGCCGTATTACCATAACTATTTTCTATTTACGACCGGCTCAAACCTTTTCAAGCAACGTGTCACGTATCGGAGAAAAGAAGTAAAGTCTGAGTGGAAGGAATACTTATGAGCGGCAGTGTGTGATCTCCAACGTGAAAAGACTTCTACGAGTACAAGGAAAAACGCGTCCAGACCTCCGATTGGTCGAACACAAGTTACCAGTCTCATTCTATCAATCACGAGTAGAATGAGCCAAACACGTTTCAACTACCTTTCCAACACCGAGTGCACCACTACATATACAAATGAATAAACTGATTAAAAATACCGATAAACTGATAAAAATAATCGTGACACCGTAAAAATTGTAACTTTATTATACTGACAAAGAGAAAAAAAAATATGACTCAATATAAATAGAAAAAGTAAGTTTGTATTCAATCTTACGTGCAATTTGATTCTTTAAAGAGATATTCATCTTTTCCAGGAAAAAAGAACTATTTTTCTTTTAAAATTTTCTATAAGTGTATAGTATCTATCATAGGCTAATTTTAAATGTCGATATTTAATTTGTGTAAAAATTTTAACGTATTCCAAGAGCGAATTACCGATTGAAATATTTTTTAGTTTGAAATAAAGTTTGAAATAAAATTACAATTATTGCTAGTTGAGTAGTGGCGCGTTAAATGGTTAAATCATTGACTAACAATTCGACGTACACGCAGGCCGGAATTATCCATAGGACGTGCTTGTTTTCGGGCCCAAAATCCTATTTGCGAAGGAAAAACATCTCATTGTTGATACCGTGCTCGTATATCGTGTACCGCCGTTAATCCTAGAAATGACAAGAGCAGCGATCGCCGTTGTCTATACCCGAAAACGATCGTTCGAGGCGACACGTAGAGAATTATGAACAACAACGCATAGTTAAAGGAGGATTTCTCGCGTTGCGTGCAAATTTCTTCTTTTAACAAAGCACGAGTTGTTCTTGCACCAGTACTCGTAAAATAATTGTACAGGGCAGATTACACGAAACGTTGCAATGAAAAACTAAGGCTCTTGTTCGAAAGTGAGTTGAAAATTTATAGTTTAATAAAAACGTATCTAAGCCGTGCAAACAATCTGAAATTAAATATTATTGAAAAGTATAATATATTTATCTTGCTGGATTTATCAAATAAGAAGTGGTAACAGAATTCGATATTTTGTTTGTAATAATCTTGGAAATATTGCAGCTTGTGAATAGTACCATAGTATAAATATTAAAACTATCAATTTTTATAGAATTATCAATTTTTAACTTAAAAAGAGGTACTGAGAGGATTTCATCACTTATTTTGTATTATATTGATCCACATTGTAATAATATGTGGAGAGTGGGGGGAGTATTCAAAAATACAGAGTTACTTTTATAGTTATCGATACAAATATAGTGATCGCGTCCGATGGCGAACAAATGGATCTAATTTGGTAATATCGCCTTTTGTCAGAAACGAAATATCAGATATTCGGTATTTGAAATTAATTAACTTCTCTAATAGACGCACACGCATAACAGAATTCTTCCATGCGTCGAACTCGGCAATCACTATTGTATATTTCACAATGTCGGATTAATGAATTTATTGGACGGTGCCGTTGAAATTTTTCAATATGATTTTAATAAAATATTTGTCCAATTGACGAATAGCCATCGAAAATGGCTCAGATACGTTTCCATTGTCACCCATTGATCGTAGACAATTTATGGAGCAAACGTAAACATTCAATTACAGACTTCCTGTGCTGATCGAGCGATTATAAGCGCCATAACATAAATCCCTGTCGTAAAAAATCGACTTTGTCACGGATCTTTCACGAGCAGCGATTGCATTCGTGCTTGAAATATGTTTTTTCTCCGTGTCCAGGATCACTGATAACGACATTACAAAAACATCTGATAAATTCTCTCCATAGATAAAAGAAAGAAATACTGGTCGTGAATGTTTTTGCGAATTGTATTAGGTCAAATGGTTTAATCGACGTTCGTAAGGTCTGAGATTAATTGTAAACAAAACTTAATCGACACTGTCCACATTCTACTTACTCCAACATACTCCAACATACTCCAACATACTCCAACGTACTCCAACATACTCCAACATACTCCACTTGATCCAGGATTGATATTTCTTTCTTTTTGCAATAGTTCCTAGTATAGGGTTGAATATACAGTAACGCATATGCAGTCATAGTGCGTGTTCAAGTAAAGATGTTTTAAGAAATAAACAAGAAAAATAATCCTCGAAACGAAATCTTTTGGCGAGTGTACCGACTTTTTCATAAAATCATCACCATTTGCCATACACTTCTGCCAACGATGGTCATGTTTCTCCAAACCGGTTACAAAAAGAACTTCATAGTTTGTTCTCCTAACTAGGTTCTGACAATTTTTTCAGTTCCTTCATTTTGAAACGACTCCAAGTTTTTTCATAATTTATATATATTTTTTTTTCATAAAAAGTTTGATGAAAACTGAGCTTGAGCATCATTCTTCTTTATTGCTACATTTGTCCCTTGAATAGTGTAACTTTGTTCCAAGGAGTTTTCTTCTACTATCGTAAATAACGAAAATGTGTAGAAGCTTCCATTTAAATGTTCAACTCTACATATGCACGACGTGGCAGTCGACATGTTAAGAAACAATTGGAGACGTAAAAAAGAAACTTTCGTGTACAATTATCAATCCAAAACCAAGGCTTTTGTACGAAAATGAGTTAGAAATTTATATTTTATCCCATGTACCTAAACCGTGCAAACAATCTGAAAGTAAATATTATTGAAAAGTATAACATATCAAAGCTTGCTGGATTTATCAAATAAAAAGAAATAACAGAATTTAATATTTCGTTTCTAATAATCTTGGAAATATTACAGTCTGTGAACAGTACTATAGAATAAATATTAGAACGATTCATTGAATACGATACGAACGATTACTAAAATTATCAATTTTTAACTTAAAAAGAGGCATTGAGAAGAATTCTCCCTTTGAAAACTCAACGAAACTATTTCACTCAAATTCTGTCTTTTCAAAATTAAAATATACTTTTCACAAATTTGTTCTTCGTGTAATCGAAAAATCGTGCATTTTATTCAATGATAAAAGCTTTGTAATTTTTACTATTAAAATACTATTCGCACTGTATTTCAACACCTCAAAATTCGATTGAGAATAATTTACGCGGCATACATTTAAACCCAACACGAACGATGTAAAACTTGCAAAATCCCGTACAGACGATTTAAATATAAAAAAAAAAAAATATATCAAGACCGTTTGAGTTTTATTCGACCGTTACTCAAACCGTTTGAGTTTTATTCGAAAAGTAAATCGACCGGTGACGATCAAATAAACGTCACATATACCTCGATTATAGTTTTGTGTTGCAATGACAGTACAAAAAAGAGACGAAACGTGTGCGATCTTAGACTCGTAACGCCATCTGTATCAGGCAGTAGAGACACATTTTTATCTATACCCAGGACTCGGTCATGGGTGTACCATACGAGACAAGTGAATAGGACACAACGAGAGCGAGCGAGACGAAGCAACAGCGAGCGTGTCTCGGATTACGTGAGCTCGATGACCGAAACTTTAAAACGATGCTACCCGCGTATCGATCTATTCAACCTTACTCAAAAGCGCGCGTACGCGCGGAATTCGAAAGCATTCGTATAACACGTGATGAAAAATGATTCAAATAAGATACTTTCATCGAAAAAATATCACCGATCGATTGATAATACTATCGCGAAGTTGCAGTGAGAAATATGAAACTTTTAATTTTCTCAATTTAATTTTCTTTAACTTCTAACTTTCAATTTTTATATTTCAAAATGAAATGAGATTCGATTTCACTTGTAAACCTTGCGAACACAAACTATAGACGAACGATTAAGTTTCTTGTATCCGAGGTAAAAGTCGTTACTCGAAAGCGAGACTTACTGGACTTCAACGTCCGAAATAACAAAGTGTGTCGTAAAGTTCAGATTATAATATCCAGTTTATTATAATATGCAGGTATCTCGCTTGTCTAGTAGTATAGTAATTGTATATATAGTTATAGTTATAATATAGTTATATTATATATACAGTGTATATAGTATAAAATATAGTTTTCACAAATTTGTTCCTCGTGTAATCGAAAAATCGTGTATTGTGCTCAACGATGAAAGCTTCACCATTTCTACTTTATAATGTTTACTATTAAAATACTATTCCCACTGTATTCTGACACCGACATCTGGCACCCTTAAGATCGTTGTTGCATTCGTTTCAAGAAAGTGAAAGACGGTTATTATCGAAACTAATAATCGTTAATAACGATTACTCGTCGTTAATAACGATAACAAACACCAATGATCATGGTGTTTGATAAATCGAATGGAGAAGTTGCGTAGAAACGACACTGTTCTTGTTCCAGAACGGGGGGGCCAAAGATGGCTACGATATGAGTCTCGGTCCAGCGTGGCAGAAGGGATACACCGGTAAGGGTGTTGTCGTGTCGATCCTCGACGATGGCATACAAACGAATCATCCCGACCTGGCACTGAATTACGATCACCAGGCCAGCTGGGATATCAACGACAACGACAACGACCCGATGCCAAGGGACAACGGTGACAACAAGCATGGTACCCGATGCGCGGGCGAGGTTGCCGCAGTTGCTTTCAACCAATACTGCGGCGTTGGCGTCGCCTACAACGCCAGTATCGGAGGTAAGAAATTGCAATTTTTCGAGCGAACGTAGACGGGTGAGAAACACCGCACCGTGAAACAGACGAAGGTCCTGGTCACTTCAGGACACCCTATAAATAATAGCGTCGCTATCCGTGTACCGTTACGAAATGAAAACGCGACTACAACGAATTAAATTTCTCCCCGGATACATGATCCTCTTTATTAGGGACGACTTCTGTTATCCAGTGATACGAATTACAGTTCCTTCACCGATGAGATGGTTTATGGATCTTTGAAGTAAAGAGGATAGTTTCTAAAATTATCGCGTCAACGACAGTCTTACGAAACAACGATTAAATAATAGGGGAGAGTTACAAATGTCATTTATTTGAAATGTTTTGTGATGTGTTTCTTATTTGGCGATAATTTATACGCGAATTGATATTGAAAATTGTAGCTCGATGTTTGAGATGATTGTTAATGGGAGTCGAAGCTTTTATCTGAGAGAAATTAATTTATTGTGAATTTTTTCGTAACACTGTGTCAAAGGTACCATTTTGTAACTTATAATATTAGAGTGTCGATGTAGGAAAGTCATTTGGTTTTTTGTTGGTGATTATGAAACATGATTTTTTTAGTATAAACATTTTATTAAATTGTATATTCTCCATTTTGGAGAACGAAATGACTTTCCGAACAACTCAATAAATTGATGCTTTATTTTTCTAAAGATGGTACTACTGTTCGATAAACATGTATAAAAATTTCTTCAAAGTGTCATAATATTTCTTTACAATGGAAACAACGACGAAACTTATCGAACAAGCTATTATTAATCCGATACTATTATTAGTCTGATGGAATACTACTTAGCTAACGTGTCTGACCATAGCTCGTTCTTTCTACTTCAAAGAAACTTAAATCAACGCAATGGTGCCTTCCATAATGATCATTTAAAATCGAATCAAACGTATCAATATTTACAAAATCTCCAATATTCACTAAAATATAAACATTATTTCCCCAAAAAATCCTACAAGAATCGAAATCGATCTACCAAAGTATCTCTAATGGAGATTTATTAGTTTCGCAAACCCGGCGAAGGAACGCAACAAACTAAACAATCAGATATATTTCTTAACTATTAAACAACACTTTCCTATTTCAGAATTATTGATTCGTGAATCGTTGACGACACGATTTCATGTTTCGTGTTCTTTCGTTTTAATTGCGCGTCGACAACTTGATTACCGACGCGACGTTCTCCTTACCGTTCAATTTTTATTTTCACGTCTCTTCCGTCCGCAGTAACAATGATTAAAATGTCAATCACTTCCAAGCACCGAGTCGTTATAAGTCGTTCCACCGTGGAACTGTTTCTCCCCGTGAAATATCGGGTTCCGATAATTTTACCGGCTCGTTTCCATTAAAATGCGTATTAATGATCCGGGCGCGATTTAACCTGTCCGGAATACCTGTCGCGAGATTCCGTGCGAAAAGAAACGTAATTAGAAATCACGGTTAAGGAGAACGTGGAACGTGGACGTACACGGGGGCCTCTTTCGTAGAAACGTACCGAATTCTCGTAGAAATCACGACGCATCGGCAACGAGAAGGAAAGCTATCTGATGCTCATACCTTCCGTGTTCTCAGGCGTGCGAATGCTCGATGGCCCGGTAAACGATGCCGTCGAAGCCAGAGCGCTGGGATTGAATCCTGATCACATCGATATATATAGCGCTTCTTGGGGCCCCGAGGACGATGGTAAAACCGTCGACGGTCCTGGCCCTCTTGCCAGGAGGGCGTTTATTTACGGTGTAACCAGCGTAAGTTGCATAATACCAGTTTTATTTATTCTCGACGCTTTGAGTTCTTAGTGTACGATTCTCGGTTCTATGAGATTCTGGTCAATGACGCGTCGACTTCGGACATCGTACACGAGTAACTTGCGTAGTGTTTTGAGTTAGTCTTTCGGTCGAATTTAGTTTTGCTACTATACGAAAATTATCTATTTATTCGAGAAACGTATCGGATCGAATTTACTTAAGAGGGACACGAGTATATTTTTTTGGTTTATTTAGAATTTACTTAAGAGGAACACGAGTATAAATTTTGAATTTACTTGCGAGGAACACGAGTATAAATTTTGAATTTACTTGCGAGGAACACGAGTATAAATTTTGAATTTACTTGCGAGGAACACGAGTATAATATTCTTTTGGTTTATTTTGAATTTACTTGTGAGTAACACGAGTATAATATTTTTTTGGTTTATTTTGAATTTACTTGTGAGTAACACGAGTATAATATTCTTTTGGTTAATTTTGAATTTACTTAAGAGTAACACAAGTATAATATTCTTTTGGTTAATTTTGAATTTACTTAAGAGGAACACGAGTATAATATTCTTTTAGTTCATTTAGAATTTACTTAAGAGGAACACGAATATAATATTATATTCTTTTAGCTCATTTAGAATTTACTTAAGAGGAACACGAGTATACTATAATATTCTTTTGGTTCATTTTGAATTTACTTAAAAGGAACACGAGTATAATATTCTTTTGGTTTACTTGGAATTTACTTAAGAGGGACACAAGTATAATATTCTTTTGGTTTATTTTGAATTTACTTAAGAGGGACACGAGTATAATACTTTTTTGGTTAATTTTGAATTTACTTGCGAGGAACACGAATATAATATTTTTTTGGTCGATTTAGAAAATTAAAGAAAGCAGTTTATGTTGAAGCCAGGTAAATTGTTTCATTTTTATCATTCATTTTTTCATTTGAACTAAACGTTTGAATAAAGTAATATTCGATCTCGAGTTAAAAAGGTTATAATTGCAAAGTAACGTTTGTACTTGTACGTCACGTTTTAATATCTCCATGGTGTTTTAGTGGCGAGACTAGTGCTTATTGAAACAAACAATACATTTGTTTCTCTTAAATGGAAGTTTATTAATGATTTTTAGTTTCAGCTTAAAATGTGACTATTTTTTCTTAATGTAACATATTCTTCGATAAGCACTACACGTTGAATTTGCTGCATTGAGTATTCCGATTTCGATGACTATTTCTAGAACTCGTTTGCAAGAGAATGTCAAATTGATTGTTGTTCGCATCTTCTTTAACATACCGTCATAGAACCACCCTTCATAGTGCAACATGTCTTGTTAAATTTTCATTCTCGCGTCCCTGTACCGATTGATTCGCACGAAATGACGGATCGAGTAATTTTCGAAATTCGAAGAAACATTACAAAAATACTATCCAGATAAAAGATTTCGTTCAATCGTTTGTTTCGAAACGAAACATTGTACAGTGATTTGTGTAAAATAAAAAGATTGTGTCATACATTAAATAATATCTGCAGCAAAGCTTTGTAACCACTTTATTTGAAAGAATATCGAGATTATTAGGTTATTAGAAGGTTGGAGCTACTATATAAATTATAGTTTTAGAGATATTCAGCTCCCGGAGTAGCATTACAATACTGTCTGTTGTTGGCGATAAAACATATTTACACAGAACATAGCAGACCAAAGATCACAATTGTAATACCGTGATAGTCCACTAGTTGGAAGACCATTAGTCTCGGGATAAATGTACCATAATATATACCTAACCCAGAGTTGTCACAGAGATATCTCGAAACATTGGCCAACTGTATCCCACTAGTGTCTCCGATCTATGCACAGTCGAGCCGGAGAAATAACACCGATTAAGATTCCATTTACCTGTCTCTCAAATCGTCAGATCTCCGATACTTGTATCCTTAATATCTCTCGTAAACCGATCCCTAGGTCCCCCAGTTCCTCATTCGAAGATCCTCCACGTATCCCTTCGAGTTTCGAATCTACCTCGATCGTTGTTCATTTCGCACGAATCGTCTCGTACACCTCCGCATCTGTCACTTCCGTTGAACGCGTAATTTATTTGAAAGAATATCGAGATTATTAGATTATCAGAATGTTGGAGCTACTATATAAATCTCGTAATCTTTCGTGAGCTCTTATCAAACCTCCAAAGTCGCTATATACGAAAACAATTTTGTAGTACGTGTATCGAGAACTTTGACGAACGAAAACTCGTGAACAATTTATTTGAAAGAATATCGAGATTATTAGATTATCAGAATGTTGGAGCTACTATATAAATCTCGTAATCTTTCGTGAGCTCTTCTCGAACCTCCAAAGTCGCTATATACGAAAACACTTTTGTAGTACGTGTATCGAGAACTTTGACGAACGAAAACTCGTGAACAATTTATTTGAAAGAATATCGAGATTATTAGATCATTAGAAGGTTGGAGCTACTATATAAATCTCGTAATCTTTAGTGAGCTCTTCTCGAACCTCCAAAGTCGCTATATACGAAAACACTTTTGTAGTACGTGTATCGAGAACTTTGACGAACGAAAACTCGTGAACAATTTATTTGAAAGAATATCGAGATTATTAGATTATCAGAATGTTGGAGCTACTATATAAATCTCGTAATCTTTCGTGAGCTCTTCTCGAACCTCCAAAGTCGCTATATACGAAAACACTTTTGTAGTACGTGTATCGAGAACTTTGACGAACGAGAACCCGTGAGATTAATTAAGAAAACTAAAAGTTGTGCAAACTTCGCAAACCGGTGTCACCTTAGCGCGTTCCCATCGAGGAGAGTCGAGGTCGAGATACCGCATTCGCGATAGAGAATCACCGCGCGAACCGTTTCCCAAAAGTAAAACTCGATGGCGCATTGATTAGCAACCGGGGGGCCAAATATTTGTAAGAAAACAAGTCCGGGTTGCGCGATACGCAAACGTTTAAGCGAGCGAGGTAGCAACGAGTTAACGATATCCAAATAAACGTCAAAAGGGTCGCAAGGGCAAGGGTTCGATCTTCGTGTGGGCATCGGGCAACGGTGGACGTCACACGGACTCTTGCAACTGCGACGGCTACACGAACAGTATTTTCACGTTATCCATATCGAGCGCCACCCAGGGTGGTTACAAGCCGTGGTATCTCGAGGAATGCAGCTCGACCCTCGCCTCGACTTATTCATCGGGGACACCGGGCAACGACAAAAGCGTCGCGACCGTGGACATGGACGCGAAACTACGACCGGATCATATTTGCACCGTCGAGCACACCGGGACATCGGCCTCGGCACCCTTGGCAGCTGGTATCGCAGCGTTGGCCCTCGAGGCCAACCCCAGCCTCACCTGGAGGGACATGCAGTACCTGGTGGTGCTCACGTCGAGATCCGGGCCCCTCGAGAAGGAACCCGGTTGGATACTGAACGGTGTCAAGAGAAAAGTCTCCCACAAATTCGGTTACGGACTGATGGACGCCGGCGATATGGTCAGCCTGGCCGAACAGTGGACCAACGTGCCACCTCAACATATCTGCAAGTCAGACGAGATCAACGAGGAGAGACGCATCGATCCGACCTACGGTTACACCCTCACCGTTTACATGGACGTCACCGGTTGCGCTGGTTCCTTGAACGAGGTTCGGTTCCTCGAGCACGTGCAGTGCAAGGTAAGAACACACGTTACATATCCGGGACACGATTACTTTGTACCATTTGTATCTATAGGTTTCCTTTCTCTTAAGTTTTCGATTGACGTGAATACCGAGGGCTTGAGATACTAGATAAATCTAGGAGTATTTTGTGAGATATTTGTCGAAGTTAGAGAGTCGATGTATAGGAAAACGTCGAAAGGAAGAATAATAGTTCTTTCTGGAAACATTTTTGTAGTATTGTATCGAGAACTTTGACGAACGAAAACTCGTGAACAATTTATTTGAAAGAATATCGAGATTATTAGAAGGTTGGAGCTACTATATAAATATCGTAATCTTTTGTGAGCTCTTGTCGAAGTTCCAAAGTTGCTATATACGAAAACACTTTTGTAGTACGTGTATCGAGAACTTCGACGAAGGAAAACTCGTGAACAATTTATTTGAAAGAATATAGAGATTATTAGATTATTAGAAGGTTGGAGCTACTATATAAATCTCGTAATCTTTGATGAGCTCTCATCGAACCTCTAGAGTCATTGTATACGAAAATGTCGAAAGGAAGAACAGTTCTTTCTTGAAAACATTTTTGTAGTATTGTATCGAGAACTTTGACGAACGAAAACTCGTGAACACGTAATTTATTTGAAAGAATATCGAGATTATTAGAAGATTATTAAAAGGTTGGAGCTACTATATAAATATCTTAATCTTTGGTGAGCTCTCATCGAACCTCCAGAGTCGTTATATACGAAAACGTCAAAAGAAAGAACAGTTTTTTCCTAAAACACTTTTATAATATGTGTATAGAGAATTTTACTTTGACAAACGAAAACTCGTGAACACGTAATTTATTTTAAAGAATATCACACCGCACACATACTCCGTTTCCAATACTTTTCGAGAGAGTATGCAACGTAGCTTTACCAGCACGATCTTTAAAATAATTATTCAGAAGTAATAATAGAATCATCGAAAGAAAAAATCTCTCGAAACGCTTCGAGGTTTGAATAATTACATTAAACAGAGTTTCCGTATTCGACAGTTTTTCCAATGATTCGCCAATTAACGAAACAAACGAAAATTAAATATTAATTCGTATTTTATTCAACTGCGCTCAATGTTAACTGTAGCGCAATTTGTGAATAAAATCGTTCGATTTGGTAAGCAGATGCACCGTGTGTTTTCAAAATCGACTTTCTCCGAGGCGGAGCCGTATTCGAAAAAATATTATTCTACATTTTTAATTCACTCTCTCGTGAAGTGTCCCACCTACTTTCCAACTAGGTTCATTACTGGTTATCCTGTATAAATACCAACTTCGTTATCGAATCGACACAAAAATATTAAAAGCGAACAAATATTTATAAAGGTTAAAAAGGATAATGTTATCGTATGGTTAACAATGAGGTGTTGACCAACTTTCCTCCAAAGAGGTTACAAACATTTTTTAAGTAGATGTCAAACAATTGTCCAACAGGTTTCGTTAAGGTTCTTTCCACGAGGAAATTTGAGATTACTGTTGACCTCACCGATGGGTACTACATCGACTTTACTGTTCGAGAGGCCGCGGGACGTCCTTAGCTCGAACTTCGATGACTGGCCCTTCCTCAGCGTGCACTTCTGGGGTGAAAAAGCGGATGGTCGATGGACTTTACAGATCATTAATGCCGGAAACCGTCACGTTAACTCACCAGGCAAGTCTTAATACCCCGTTTCATCGTCAAGAACCGAGTTTGGCTTTGATCGAACTCTGTGAACTAATAGTCGCTTAGCACCAAAGCCAAACCTTGGTTAAACGCGAGCTCCATACGAGACAGATGCATTTTAAAATGTTCAGAAATTTTGAGACTATTGGAAACAATTCGTCTTGAATGTTTTAACAAAATAATTTTATATTACGCGATTCGACACACAAGAAAGAAATTCCTCTTGAAAAAATATAAATTTTCGTATTGCAAGCTCTCATTTTCAAGATGATGCATTTTGGGAATACTTGGTTAAACGCGAACTGCATACGAGACAGATGCATTTTAAAATGTTTCGAAATTTTCCGACTATTGGAAACGATTCGTCTCGAATGTTTTAACAAAATAATTTTACATTACGCGATTCGGTACGTAAGAAAGAAATTCCTCTTGAAAAAATATAAATTTTCGTATTGCAAGCTCTCATTTTCAAGATGATGCATTTTGAGAGTATTTGGTTAAACATACGAGATAGATGCATTCTAAAATGCTTAGAAATTTTCAGACTATTCGAAACAATTCGTCTTGAATGTTTTAACAAAATAATTTTATATTACGCGATTCGGCACACAAGAAAGAAATTCCTCTTGAAAGAATATAAATTTTCAAATTGCAAGGTCTCATTTTCAAGATGATGCATTTTGAGAGTACTTGGTTAAACGTGAGCTCCATACGAGACAGATGCATTTTAAAATGTTCACAAATTTTCAGACTATTGGAAACGATTCGTCTCGAATTTTTTAACAACATAATTTTACATTACGCGATTTGACACGCAAGAAAAAAATTCCTCTTGAAAGAATATAAATTTTCGTATTGCAAGCTCTCATTTTCAAGATGATGCATTTTGAGAATACTTGGAGTACGCGTGCATTCGATCGACACAATGCATATTTCTCTCGTGTTCGTATGCGAGGTCTCCAAATTTTCAGCTTTGCGTCGGTCGATAAAATACGACTAAATATTTAATTTTATTCATTTATGCAAATCGAGGTCGTAAGAAATCTCGCTAACTATAGCATTAGTGTAATAATTAAAACAGTAATGCATTACTAATTGTGTTTGCGCGCAACTAATTAATATTTCTCTTTCTCTGCACGTGTGATATAACGACGAACATTAATATACAGGATGTACCTAAAATAAGTGGCCAAAATTTGGAAACGTTTTCTACTCGTTGTAATGATAAAAAATAACACATTTTCTTTTCGAGTAGTCATTTACAGTTACATATTAGAGAAAGTATTTGAGGAGGGTAACTGTTTTAAATTAAATTTACTTATAAAATTATTAATATTATTTGGTTTCTAACTGAGAGTATTTACATTCCACTAACCCATCTAAATGACACTAAATAATGTTTTACACCCTATACGATACTTTCTTACAGTATACTTCACAGTTGCACGTTAGGGAAAGTATTTGAGAAAGTATTTAACTATTTTAAATGAAATTTACTTATAAAATTATTAACAATATTTAGTTTGTAACTGAGAGTGTTTACATTCCACTAATCCATCTGAACGATACCAAATAATGTTTAACGCCCTACACGATACTTTCTCACTAATATAACGAGTAGAATACATTCCTTAAACTTAGGCCGTTTATTTCAGGAGCGCCGTGTACAGTTTATTCGAATTAGCACAGTTGAATTACACTTAATTGACAGCTCAAGGCTGGTTCATCGTCTTCGCCGTACCAGATTACCTTCTGTTTGAGTGACAGCGTGTACACACGGTGGAAGAAGTGTAATCAGATCTTAAGAACAGTAGTATGGTGAAAAGGATCCTTGTCAAGCACTAAGTATCGCGTGGAGTGTCTTGATGCACCGAAAGGCCAGATGCTTCGGGTTAATGCGATCAACGTAATGAGTGACGAAAAACGGATTTAGCGATTTAGAATTTCAAGGATATCGCTTTACACAACACTTAAATGTAACTCGAGCAACCTCGCTGTTTCCTTCCGCTAAGTACATGTATAGTGGCTGGAACAAATACAGGGAGGTACTTGAGGCATACTCGAGTGGTCTGTTAAGCGATACCCTTACTCGGTACAAGAGACCAAATTGTGTTTTTCCTTACTGAAAAGCTATCTGTTGGATACAGGGACGTACTTAATGGGTATGTGTTAGATTCCCTTATACTCTTTTATCGTCAAACTTTGTTTTCTCGTACTTTTAAGGTTAGTATTTTTTCTTAGCAATGATACGTGGTAATGCGTGAGAATGAAAGGGATTGCGTATGGTTTGGAGAGAATCTGAGGTGTTTGGAACAGACGAGCGAGTGAAGTGTGAAGGAAGAGCGATTGAGATGGCGTTAGGCTAGAAAATTTTGGTCGAACGTGACGCGTGGGATGATCGGGGACAGATCCATGGGGTGAGAAAGATTAAGGATTAGAATGAAGGGAATGAATGAGTGTGAGGATATAAGATGTGAGAGAAGAGTGTTTAGGGCAGCAGTTACTGTTGGAAAATTGTCGAAGCATGTCGTGTCACGTACAATAAGAATAGCGTGGTCAGTGTAGTCAGCGTGGTCAGTGTAGTGAGTGTAGTCAGCGCGGTTAGCGCGGTCAGCGTGGTCAGCGTAGTGAGTATAGTCAGCGCGGTTAGCGCGGTCAGCGTGGTCAGCGTAGTGAGTGTAGTCAGCGCAGTCAGCGCGGTCAGCGTGGTCACCGCAGTCAGCGCAGTCAACGTGGTCAGTATGGTAAGCGTAATCAGCGCGGTCAGCGTGGTCAGCGCAGTCAGCGTGGTCAGTATAGTAAGTGTAATCAGCGCGGTCAGCGTGGTCAGTGTAGTAAGTGTAGTCAGCGTGGTCAGCGTGGTCAGCATAGTTATTAATTGTGTGCTTTGTTAATGTTTTGTTCCTACTACTACCTCATTCAATACACATATATCCTAGAACTTTATTCACCCTTATTTTATAACCACCAGTATTAGATAATTCCTACAGATATGAAAATACTATACAAGCTCTTAAAGTCTCCAATAACGATCGTTCCGTATAAACTGATATCTCCAAACAAATTGCTGTCACTCTACCCTGAAAAACGACACCGTCTTCAACATTTACAATTTTTATCATCTCGCTGTATTCGTTCAACTCTACCATGTTTGCACGCAGACTAAAGATACTCGACAACTATAGTGGGGATAAATCCTCGATGGCCTTGAGCAGCCAATTGGGTTCAATTCAGCCAGTGTGACGCACGCTTATTAAAACCGATAACTCTGCAAGTTTGTATGCGTTCTAACAAATCAAATAACACTTTGTCGACGTATGGTTTTACAAAAACTCATAGAGGGGTGTAATACAGTATATCTTATACTAAAACCATAGTAACAATTACGGTCCATGTATTTAAAAATGTTATATTATACAGATTGGAGGGTTTTGAAATATGTACAACCAAGTGCGAAACGTTCCTCTCTTTAATTTGATATTTATTTTTTCAGGAATCGGATGTAATTCGCGTTCGCTTCACCATGCAACTATATCTGAGGATAAAAGTGGCGAATAAGTAGATAAAACTTGTTCGTTTAGCGCAGGAAAAGTACAGATATAAGAAGTATTATTAAAGAAATACGTCGGTGGTATTCAATAAATAAATTCTGATATCCAATCGGGTCATTTCATAGGATTTTGCAATGGTTCGTACAAATGTGCTTTCCAATGGATTTAAATATTACTATTTTACATCTTAATTATGGATAAAAGGATTTCAGATTTTTCATTTGTAACAATTCGCTCGATGAAACACGCAAAGACTTACGAAATGACCCAACATATCGGATATTTAAATTCGTCAAATTATTAAAATACAGTAGTCCTTTGGTTATTCGATTTAATAGGAGCGAGAAGTTTGTTGGATAATCGAGGACGTCGGAAAATTTCCTATTATTTTTTTAGGACAATTGGTAGGTATGTACACAATTTCCTGGGAAGATATTCCCGAAATTCCCAAATCGTCAGCGTTGAAAATTACAATTTTTCGTCGTGCTCTTGAATAATTTTCACGCGTCTTCAAACCGTGTACTTTTCCCTAATTAATTTCCCATCCGTCTAGACGACACTTGTAAAGTTTCAGCTCAATCGGTTGTACATTTTAAAAATAATAGTAAATTCAAATCGACCGGTGACGCTCGGGACACTCGGTGGACCAAGTTAACGAATAGTTCAAATTCGTTCAGAGTTGCGTATTTTCCAATCGTATAACTGTTACAACAAATGAACTTTTTTCATTACGATCAATTGCTCGAGTAATCCAAATATTGAATAATCGAGGGACTACCGTATCGAAGAAAATTTGATCGACTCGGTTTACGTGACCCCAGTCTGATACCATGATTGGTCATTCAGTCGACAAAGTGTTATACGAGAGGAGAATAAACCGTACACGATCGAAACCGATTGAGAAATCCTATTTGTTTATTCTTGTCTCCGACATCTGTTGTTACAGGCATTCTAAAGAAGTGGCAGCTGATCTTTTACGGCACAGCGACGAATCCCATCAGGATACGAACACGTCAATTTAACCCGGTACAAGCGCATTCCTCATACGCCTCCGTGCAATACCCATTCACAGTAGACGATGAACCACTATCGCTGGGCCATCGCGGCGACGTCGACTTCTTTCCTTCGTCTACCTTTCAGGGCTACCAGGGCCCGTACGTTGGCGCCGGTTCGAACATCCAAGCGTCCGTGGCTACCTTGGACGGCTCCTCGGCACCCATCCTGACTAATCGACTGCCTGGGGACACGTCGTCGTCTTTCGATTCACCCTCGTCCTCGTCTCAAATTGGAGACGACTCCCTGGACACTACCAGAAAAATTCTTCACGACTGTGATCCCCAGTGTGATTCTCAGGGTTGTTACGGGAACGGACCCACGCAATGTATCGCCTGTAAAAATTACCGATTGGACAAGTAAGTGATCGTTCCTCGTTTCTTGAACCTTCTCACTATTTGGTCCCACACGCTGACGATTACTCGAGGAAAAGAGGTACATAATTGTTATAAGGGAAACGATTCTTGCGAATTGTCCTATGGTAGGACAAGGTACGAGTGACGTTTTACTCTGCCAAGTGTATTGTAAATAACGGATGAAGAAATCACGTGTGGAGTAGGTGTGTAATAGTGTCACGTTTATGTATTTTATACATTAATACGTGTACATTATGGGCTATAATCGATACGAATTCGTAGCATCACCGTGACCAGAATCTTTCCTCGATACGAAGCATTGGAGTATTATGTTTCATCTGTTATCACACTTGATCGAATCGAAGAAAACCAGTTATATTCGTTTGGTTTATTGTAGATGAAAATCTTTATTTTATCATTAAACGATTCTTCCACTCGAGAATCATATTTCGTTTCCTATTGGTGGTAAACGATGTACCGTACTGTTTTTTCGAATTTTTCACATTTCCATCCACATCTTAGACACATTCCACGCATATTGAGCAAGCATTCCCGAGGAAACGTAAGTTCGACCGCGCAATATAAAATTCCTGATAGACGAGTGCCAAGCCAGGCATAAGAAAACGTTGTACTTTGGTAAACTTGAAAAGCATTCCTCTTACCTCGTGGTATCTCTCGAAACAGGTATTCTGGAACCACCGACAATTCTGAATGACAAACCGTCGATACGATTCGAATCTTACAACCAAGGTTTGAGAACTCCTACAGGAACAACTGTCCGAAACTATCGCGTGAAGCGACTCGATGAAACAGTTACAAAAATTATTATTCGAAGTAACTGTTACGGGGAACCGAGACAAATGATCCTGTAGACTAGTAGCGTTAGAGACACAGTATGCAACTATTATAGAACCGTTACAGAATTACGGTCCAAATTATTGGTTCTTCGTAACTGTTTCAAAGAATTACAATCCAAGTTATTAATTTTTCGTAATTATTTCAAAGAATTACAGTCGAAATTATTGGCTCTTCGTAACTGTTACAAAGAATTACAGTCCAAAATATTAGTTCTTCGTAACTGTTTCAAGGAATTACAGTCGAAATTATTGGTTCTTCGTAACTGTTACAAAGAATTACAGTCCAAATTATTGATTTTTCGTAACTGCTTCAAAGAATTACAATCCAAATGATTGGTTCTTCATAACTGTTTCAAAGAATTACAGTCCAAATGATTGGTTCTTCGTAACTGTTTCAAAGAATTACAGTCGAAATTATTGGTTCTTTGTAACTGTTACAAAGAATTACAGTCCAAATGATTGGTTCTTCGTAACTGTTACAAAAAATTACAGTCCAAAATATTGGTTCTTTGTAACTGTTTCAAAGAATTGCAGTCCAAATGATTGGTTCTTCGTAACTGTTACAAAGAATTACAGTCCAAGTTATTGGTTCTTCGTAACTGTTACAAAGAATTACAGTCCAAGTTATTGGTTCTTCGTAACTGTTACAAAGAATTACAGTCCAAAATATTAGTTCTTCGTAACTGTTTCAAGGAATTACAGTCGAAATTATTGGTTCTTCGTAACTGTTACAAAGAATTACAGTCCAAATTATTGATTTTTCGTAACTGCTTCAAAGAATTACAATCCAAATGATTGGTTCTTCATAACTGTTTCAAAGAATTACAGTCCAAATGATTGGTTCTTCGTAACTGTTTCAAAGAATTACAGTCGAAATTATTGGTTCTTTGTAACTGTTACAAAGAATTACAGTCCAAATGATTGGTTCTTCGTAACTGTTACAAAAAATTACAGTCCAAAATATTGGTTCTTTGTAACTGTTTCAAAGAATTGCAGTCCAAATGATTGGTTCTTCGTAACTGTTACAAAGAATTACAGTCCAAGTTATTGGTTCTTCGTAACTGTTACAAAGAATTACAGTCCAAGTTATTGGTTCTTCGTAACTGTTTCAAAGAATTACAGTCCAAGTTATTGGTTCTTCGTAACTGTTTCAAAGAATTACAGTCCATATTACTGGTTCTTCGTAACTGTTTCAAAGAAACCAGAATCAATATTTTCGATTCCTGCTTTCAACTCGTAATCAATTGATACGGTAGAGTAGCGATTTGAGATGAATTTTAGATTAAAAAATCACACTTACAGTACATGCGTGAGTCGGTGTCCACCGAGGAGCTTTCCGAATCAAGGTGGCGTTTGTTGGCCCTGTCACGAGTCCTGTGAGATTTGTGCGGGTGCTGGCCAGGACTCTTGTCTTTCCTGCGCACCTGCTCATCTTCGAGTAACCGATTTAGCTGTATGTCTACAGCAATGTCCGGAAGGATATTACGAAAGTAAGTGTAACGGATTTTATCAAATAAGGACGTCATAATCAGTCAAATAAATGCACCGTGTAAAATGATTGCACACGAAAATTAGAAAATTACAAATTTTAATAAACTAGTCACTTTACACGAGTATCGATCGGACAAATAATTTGTTTTACCAATTGACGAAAAATACTTGTATTTAAATAACGATAGTCTTACATGACCGGTAATATTAAATAAATCTATCGATTTTAGTTCATCCCTTAGTGAAAAGTACGCATACTATTAAATTGTTCGGAAAGTCATTTCGTTTTTATCAATGAAAATAAAACACGATTTTTTCAGAGTATATAAACATTTGATTAAATTATATATTCTCCATTTTGGAAAACGAAACGTCTTCCCGAACAACCCGATATTTTACAGTAATACTTTGTATTTAAAATTATTTGTAAAATATGGGTACCTTATCGACAAAAACCGATAAATTTATAAATTTATCACGCTTCGTCTTCCGTTCGGATTGATTACGAATTTACCGATATTTTCGTTGATAAGAATCTTGGCTGCACCAGTTCCTTATCGTTGATTCAACGATCGATCGTTTCAAGGGATTCGAGTGTCAGGCTGAGCACTTTGGTATTTTCAGACTCAGAGAATAGCACGTGTGTACCTTGCGAGGCGAATTGCGCCAGTTGCCAAGATAGGCCGGATAAGTGCACCAGTTGCGAGCATCATCTGGTCATGTACGAGAACAAGTGTTACGCGGCGTGTCCTCTCTACACCTATGAGACGCAAGATTATAACTGTGCGGCTTGTCATTCCACGTGCGAAACTTGCAACGGCACCGCCGAGAACCAATGCATCTCCTGTCGACTCGGATTGTTTTCACTGAACGGTATGCACTCGTCAAGACAACAATCCTTTGAAATATATTGCATCGTGACGGAATACTAAATAAATTTCAATTTCATTTTGGAAATGAAAAATTGTAATTCTTTTGCTCTTTACGACAGTAATGGGGGGCATATCTTCTGTCATTAGAGTATTAATTTAAATATATTTTTTCGTACTACAAATTTCGTTGAGCAATATCTTCAGTAGATTTGTAGTGGTACGGAGTAGGTATTTGAAAATCAATCATTTTTATCGGTCAGGTATTACCATTATATAAAGAATTGTAATTCTTTTGCTCTTTACGACAGTAATGGGGGGCATATCTTCTGTCATAAGAGTATTAATTTAAATTTGATATTTTAATTAATGTGTATTTTAAATTTTGATAATCTTCCTTTTAAAGATTTTTTTTAAGTAAAATATTTTTGTATCGATGTAAGACATAGTGTACAAGGATCTGAAAATAGAACAAGTGTTAATTAGTAACCCTAATTGGAGATACTAAATGTTTCTTCAAAAAGTAATTGAGAAAATATTTTCGTTTGCTCTGGTTAAATCCATGGAACAACTGAAAGTAAAAAAAATTCTTTTATTGTTTATAGAGAGCAATCTAATTTATTTTATTGATTTTACAACAATGATATTTCAACCTTTGTTTTACGACTTTCTAAACTAGGCAAGTGTATTTCTCTAAAATTATGAAAACTTACACAAGTCGTGATAAAGAACAGACGAAAAGACAAAGAGAGATGTAAAAATAACTAAAATGAACAATTTACAATTTCACTTTTTAGAGAGCAATCTAATTTATTTTATTGTTTTTACAACAATAACATTTCAGCCTTTGTTTTACAACCTTCCAAACCATACAAATGTATTTCTCTAAAATTATGAAAACTTACACAAGTCGTGTTAAAGAACAGACCAAAAGACAAAGAAAGATGTAAAAATAACTAAAATGAACGATTTACAATTTCATTTTATACAGAGCAATCTAATTTAATTTTATTGTTTTTGCAACAACAATGACATCTCACCCTTTGTTTTACGACTGATAAAGACCAGACGAGAAGACAAAGAAAGCTGTAAAACAAACTAAAATGAACGATTTACAATTTCACTTTATACAGAGCAATCTAATTTCTTTTATTGTTTTTGCAACAATGATATTTCAGCCTTTGTTTTACGACCTTCTAAACCACGCAAGTGTATTTCTCTAAAATTATGAAAACTTCGTGATAAAGAACAGAACAAACGACAAAGAAAGCTGTAAAACAAACTAAAATGAACGATTTAAAATTTCACACACATATCGATCTACTCCATTTACTTTTCACTCCCGTCGAACGTTTCCATCACGACCCAAAAAACAAAAAAAAACGCTCACGATTCCAAATGCTGTAAACGAAACTACAAATGTACACGTACGACGCTAACACTTGTTTCATAACCCGTAGGAACGTGTCGAGCGTCTTGTCCGGCCGGGTACAGCGCCGACAAGAAACGACGAGAGTGCGTACCGTGTCCCCCAGGTTGTGCAACGTGTGCGACAACGACTTGCACGAGCTGCATCGAGGAATGGAGTCTGAACGAAGAAGGATTATGCGCACCCGAACACCGTAATCAGTGCGAAACTTCCGAGTATTATGAGAACGGACACTGCACAGCGTGCCATATATCGTGCAAAACTTGCGCCGGTCCTACGGAGAACCATTGCATATCCTGTCAAAATTCCTTGCTCCTGCAAGGAAAACGTTGCGTCTATCAATGCGACGACGGATATTATTCCGTTGCTCAACCATCGAGACCCGTTTGTGTGCCTTGTTTGCATACTTGCAAGACTTGTGTGTCCCGATTAAACTGCACCGCCTGTCAGGATGGATTGCAGCTGCAGAGCGGGGAATGCAGGTCGTCTTGCGCTCAGGGGTGAGTTCCTTCGAAGTTAATTTAATAAATGCAACGAGAATTGTTTTATATTTTATAGCTTCGGGATCATACGTAACGAGTTATGTTTTCGACTCGATGTTTTCTAGTCATTCTTTTCAAAAATGAAACAATTGGAAATTAACCCTTTGCAGTCGAAGATTTTCTGTTATTAGATACTAGGATCTTGATGAAATCTTTGTAAATTGTGTAATTAATTTCTAAGGGAACGTTTTTGTATCAATGTTGAGATTTATATATATGTTTACATCTTACATACTTCCAAGAAGGAGTAATTGAATTTTAATTTCAATTATAAACCATGGTTAGATGGTTGATAGTACATTGGAGATAGTACATTGAATTAAGTGGCAATCGAGGGTCTTCTTTCGAGTCCAAAGGGTTAACTCTTTGCACTCGAAGCTTTTCTGTTATTAGATACTAGGATCTTGATGAAATCTTTATAAATTGTGTAATTAATTTCAAAGGGAACATTTTTGTATCAAAGTTTAGTATATATGTGTTTACATTTTACATACTTTCAAGAAAGGAGTAATTGAATTTTAATTTCAATTCCAAACCATGGTTGGATGGTCTTCCCAATTGGAGAAAGTACACCAAATTAAGTGGCAATCGAGAGTCTTCTTTCGAGTCCAAAGTGTTAACCCTTTGCACTCGAAGCTTTTCTGCTACCAGAAACCAGCAACTCGATGAAATCCTTGTAAATCGTGTAATTAATTTAAAACGGAACATTTTCATTTCAACGTTTCGTATACATATGTTTACATCTTATAAGAAAGGAGTAAATGAATTTTAATTTCAATTCCAAACCATGGTTGGATGGTTTTCCCAATTGGAGAAAGTACACCGAATTAAGTGACGATTGAGGATTGCCTCGAGTGGAAAGGGTTAGGTGTTGTTTTGGTCCAGACCTCGATGATGGTAATTTTACTGTACGTTCAATGATTCTTAGAAACAAGCTGAGATAAACAACTATAGATAAATCTTGATTACAATAAGTGATCTAGTAGATTATGCGATCGTATGGAACATCGAGTCGCTCTTATCCTTGACTTGTACTACTAGTAGTCAGAGATTCTCTCGTGCATACAATGTGTTCCATTTTAACCTGTCCAAGCAACAATCTCTCTAACTACACAGTGCAACACAGTTTTCTATTACCATTATTTATTTTATTTTATTTTATTTTAGTTTTTTATTTTAGTAATTTCTTTTTCTTCAATTTCTGTGACACGTTTAACTTCTTTTTTTTCATATACATCCTTACTACCACGAAATTATAAATTGGAAATTAATTCCAGAATTACAAATACATCAGTCCACTCACTATTGACTGTAATCCTTTTAATATGAAATTTAAGTAAAATATAAAAAAAAAGACACTATTAGGTTTGGAAAATCATTTCGTTTCTTTTTGGTGAAAATAAAACACGATTTTTTAAAATTGTATAAACACTTTATTAAATTATACATTCTCCATTTTGGAAAACAAAATGACTTTCCGAACAAGTCAATATTTTCATTTAATAAGTTCGTTACGGTCATTCCTCCTGGAAAAACAATGTTTCAAACGCGCACAATTTCCAAATACAATGAAAGCCTAGTTTTGATCCTTCAGTGCTGAAAAAATTCAAATCAGTTCAATTCAATTTCAGCGAGAGTCGCGTAACAATATTCATATTTAATTATTTCGTACGTCCAGGTATTATAGCGATAGAGGTCAATGTGCCAAATGTTACTTGTCGTGTAACACGTGTTCCGGGCCTAGAAGGGATCAATGCGTAACGTGTCCTCGTGGTTGGCAACTGGCAGCTGGAGAGTGTCACCCAGAGTGTCCCGAAGGGTTTTTCAAATCCAACTTCGGTTGCCAGAAGTGTCACCATTACTGTCGCACGTGTAAAGGTAAAGTGTGCAACATGTGTCCCCTTTTTACGTATTTAACCCTCTCGTTGCTATTAATGTTTATAAGCACTCGGTCTATCGGTAAACTGTCAACGACGTACGCTTACAGATGCACGACTGAATAAATTTAACACTTTTTTCGAAGTTTCGATCTCGATTCAAAGAAATTTTTCTGTGATGAATTTCTAATAATCTTTACGCAGTAAATGCATACGGTGTATCTACGTGTACGCTACAGCTTGTATAATTAAAATACGTATTAATGTACAATTAAAATACATACGGTGTATCTACGTATACGCTACCTTGTACAATTAAAATACGTATTAATGTATAATTAAAATACATACGGTATATCTATGTATACGCTACCTTGTGTAATTAAAATACGTATTAATGTACAATTAAAATACATATGGTATATCTACGTATACGCTACACTTTGTACAATTAAAATACACACGGTATATCTACGTGAACGCTACACCTTGTACAATTAAAATACACAGTATATCTACGTATACGCAACACCTTGTACAATTAAAATACGTATTAATGTACAATTAAAATACATACGGTATATCTACGTATACACTACACCTTGTACAATTAAAATCAATGCAACCGATACCGAGAACTCGAGTCTTAGCACCTAAAGGGTTTCTAGAAAAAAATAAATATAGTTTCAAAGTGCACCAATCTAACATGCAAACGCATTGCAGGAGAAGGACCATTGGAATGCACTTCCTGTCCACCTCACTCCATGTTAGAAGGTGGCTTGTGTATGGAGTGCCTCGGTGCACAGTATTACGACTCATTGACACAACTTTGCAAGAATTGTCACTCCGATTGTCGAAGATGCACCGGCCCAGGGAAATTCAGCTGCGCGGCCTGCTCGCCCCCGTTGCATCTGGACAAACTGAACAACCAATGCGTCCCGTGTTGCATGGGCAACGAGAAGGGACCGCAAGCTGAGGACTGCTGTTTATGCGATCCGGAAACTGGTAAAATTGACAATCGTGAATTATTGTTCGAACGTAGTTTACAATCTTTTGCTAAACACTTTGGAGAGACGAGTGATATTTTACTCGAATAAAACGATTAGGTAAAAGATTGTTCACTTTTTGCGAAGTTTTTATCCAGATGAAACTATCGGTTGCTAATTTTTGTTCAATCTATTTTTGCGTACACTGTACGTGAAAAGTTTGTGTTACGAATTTGAAACGTCCTGTATATACACGACAGTAGAAATACTTGTATTTCGTAATTTAAATTGCAAAAAGAGGTAGACTTTTAACGTTCTTTTCGAAAGGTAGATAAATTGAGATGTAAATACAATCGTAAAGCGCTCGTGAATATTTCTGTAACATTTTGACGTTTATAGGTGGCTGCAGAAACAGTTCACCGGCCGGTAAGAGAAGAGTACCAGGTACAGAGTTCGCTTCGGCCGATTCTGCCATTTCAGAAGTATACGCAAATTACGAAGGAACAACAACGGATAAAAACGATTCAGCCTCCCTGGCCATAACAGCAACTACCACCATAGCGGTTGCCATTTGTCTGGTTTCGGTCGCTCTGTTTGCAACAATATTCATCGCACTTCAGGTAGGTACACGTAAGAAACGATGTGTGGAGAAGGTCGTTTCGTTTTCCAAAATGGAGAATACATAATTTAATAAAATGTTTATACGCTCTAAAAAAAATCGTGTTCTATTTTCACCAAAAAAAACGGAATGATTTTCCGAGAAACCTAATAAAATATCATTACCAATATCCTCTTGGTAAACTTTAACGCCTCCAACTGAAAATTGGACAACCTCTGGAAAAAATAACCTCCATTTTACTCATTTTTCTTATACTGAAATATACTAAAACATGAAATTATTTTTCTTATACCAAATTATACTGAGAAATGAAATTATTTTTCTTATACCAGAATATACTGAAAAACGAAATTATTTTTCTTATACCAAAATATACTAGAAAATTAAATTATTTTTCTTATAATAAAATATACTAGAAAATGAAATTATTTTTCTTATATCAAAATATACTGAAACATGAAATTATTTTTCTTATACCAAGATATGCTGAAAAATGAAATTATTTTTCTTATATCAAAATATGCTAAAAAACGAAATTTTTCTTATACCAAAATATACTAAAAAATTAAATTATTTTTCTTATACCAAAATATACTAGAAAATGAAATTATTTTTCTTATATCAAAAAATACTAGAAAATTAAATTATTTTTCTTATATCAAAATATACTAAAAAATGAAATTATTTTGCTTATACCAAAATATACTAAAAAATGAAATTCTTCTGGTACGTTTCAGGCTATGTCCGGAAGAAGAGAAGCGAACAAGGGTTACACGCAGCTGGCCATGAGGATGGAACCACCGGACGATGTTGACGCCGACGACACAACGGAGCTGATGACCTAGACCCATGTATCGAGCTAACCAATGACAGGACCTCTCGTCGAAGAGTTTGATGAAGGTCGACCAGTCTCGATAGATCACGATAGATCGTGTGTTCGCGTGGCATTAGAAACGCGGCAGTTAGGGTCGGGAACAGCCGCGCTCCGATAAGATCCAAGTGGTCCGAGGCGAACGAACAAGAACACACACACACAATAAATAAAGAAAGAAAGAAAGAAAAGAAAAAAAAGAAAAAAAGAAATAGAAAGAACAAAATATAAGTATACATTGAAGGGTGGGGAGGAATTATGAGGCAACAGAAGATGGTGCCGAGATTAAACCGATAGGAATTGAACGGAGACGGGACAAAGGAACAAGAAAATTCGTTCAAAACGTGATAGTAAAGACACAATTTTTTTGGCGCACTGTACGGCGAGAAGTGTGACTGTTGTTCACTTAATTGATAGTGCGGTTGCGTGCGCGTCGTGTGAATGGCAGTGAACGAGGTGTTTAGGTATACTTTTTTTAACGGTTAGGCGCGTCGCTGATTGTTTCGAGTGCACATGTACTAGTGTGTAATACCGAATAACTTTAACGGAAGTACGGTTAATAGACGAACAAATAAGGGTGACGGACATTATAAAGTGCCTGATTTACAACGCCCTTTGACAATGATTTTTCCTCTACCCCCTTCATTGCCTTCGATCGTGAACGCTTCGTCGAACCTTCGCATACGTCGTGAACAACCTATCGCTATCATCGTGTATGATTCGTTCTCCGAACAGAGATCGAGATCGACCAGAAATTTTATCGATTGATCCGTTACGCTATAACGAACACCTCTTGGCGATTCGAGGATCATTATACGCGAATCGTATCGAATAAACCGGCAGTAGCTTTCCCATTGAACGTATGACGAAGGATGGACGTATTTGAAGTCGTCTCTGGGTGTTGATTTGAATAATGGACCAGTTGAATTGTAACAACAAGTGCGCATTATAAAAGTGTCATTGTAAAATATTTACGCGAAACAACGCGGTAGCGGCGATTAAGAAATTTTGCAACGATAACGTGGCGATAAGGGGGCAGCCGAAAGATGTCGATATAGAAAAACGGAGTAAGGGAGAATGGAAGCGATGATAATAGAAGAAAAAGGGGATATTTCGAGAGAATTGTCGATTCTCGCGAGAAAGTTTGTACAGATTCGTTCTCGTGCAACGAACCGTCATCCCGATTGATGAAAAATCACACCGATTTCTTGATGATCCGGCGCCTGTATCAGTCATTCCGTCATTTTTGATCAGTCAACAACCAACTGCATTTTTGTAACTGTTTGTTGTTATTGCTACATTGTCTATGTATTTTGTTTTGTTTAGTACCCTAGGTATTTCTCCGCGTTTATCCTGCTTCGTTCGTATTAGTTATTGTAGAAAAGGAAAGGAAAAGAGAAAAAAAAACAAAAAAATATCGAAACGATACCGACGGTCGAGTCGGTGTCGCGTAAATAATTGGATTTTGAATAAAAAAGAAAAAAAAAAGAAAGAAGAAACCACGATGCTAAGAATACACAAAACAGTCCTCGGTAAATCGGTACCTTTAAGAGCTACTATCCGCGCCTACCGTGTGAATATTGAATTTCTCCTCGTGATTTAATATAAAGCTATTATTGTACTTTTATGATGAACGCGATTATAAATATATACATATACATATACATATATATATAGTTATATATATATATATATATCTATATACACACATACTCAGGCGTTAAAATATATTCTGAGTTCGTGTTCCCATTGAAATATTATTATTAAATTCTCCGACATTTCTACATCCCACAATTAGTCTCACTGCGAAATTATCCACTTACAGAGCCCGTACTCGTCGTCTTACCTGCTGATCGTCGTTTAAGGTAAGTGCGTTCGCCGGACCCGCGTTTAATTACAAACGTGGCGCACGCATAACAAACATAACCAAACGCGTGGCTGGAGATCTATATTTACCGGTAACAGAAAGCGAGCCATTACTTAATGAAACGTTGAATGAACATCGACAGAATGAAATGTACAAAACCCACCATCGGAGTGTTCGGTTGTTTACGATGTCAAAATTAAACGTTCCACGCGGATAAGTTTATTACTTTCCTTTGGTTAATGTTCGTTGGTAACATCGTTTCAAACGAGAGTGGAAATTAGTGAAATTCGATGCGACGGATAACTATGAAAGAACAATTCCTAACTCTTGATCGTTCAGAGTGACATTTTTATTCTGAAAGCGTGAAATTTGTAATTTATATTAGATGTAATAACTCCTCGTTGTTCGTTCCCTTTATCGGAGATTAGGAAATTAAATACACTTTCGTAACGAAAAAGAAAAAAAAGAAACAAATCGAATTTCTAGCAGTTGTTCTCTGAACTTTTACATTTTTCTATTTTATGTCGCATTTAATTGGAAATAAAACATGTATGAAGTAAAATAAGAAATCAAAGTGTATTACTAATGCAACAATACAAGACCAATATAGATTCTGACCATTCTGCATCATAAAGTGTCATAGATTCGTGTCAAATATTAATACCATCACTTTAACCGTCAGTTATCCGATTGACAACTGACATTATACATTTGTCTTTAGTCAACTGTACCTGTATAAAATTCCATCACTATATTCGTTCGCTGTCCCAAGTGAAAACCGTAAACAAATCCTCAATGATACACTCTACAATAAAATATTTTTTCATCCGTTACTTTTTAACGTTGCAGAATGTTGTTTGTAAAATATGGATCGGAGAAGGTTCGCAACGCGAAGTAAATAAATATTTTTAACAAAATCGATACAGACAGGCGATAGTTCCGTACATGTGAAAGTTTCCTAGAATCATGAATTATGAACATAAAGTTCAATCTGGTGAGGAATTATATATTCATTTAACGTCGTCGAATTAATTTTCTGCAAGCTTGGAAAAACGTATAATTTTTCAACTGTGTCGTGTATTGATAGAATATGATAAAAATCGTGATTTATTGAATCCCAACGAAGGAAAGACGCAGCCCTCCTTTGCGTTTTCAAATGCATGAAAAAGCTGTTGAAATGAGTGAAAAATCGGGGGGTTATGCTTCCAGGGAAGCTATGATTTATCGAGACGTGCACTGTCATGATTCACCGTCTGCTTGGTTTTACCGGCATTTCGTCATCGCGTGGAAATATCGTCGTGCATTAATCATTAAACTATCTTAACGGACAATAAAGCGTCGAGTTTTACACTTAAACACGCGTACACGAACGGAATATTAATTGTGACGTGTGCAGGGAACCGAATTTTCTCAGTGACCCGTTTTCGACGTCGACAAAAACGAAACATTGACAAATTTGTGCACAGTATACATCACAGTGATTCGGAACAACATCTACGCGATACCGAAGATTGATTACCGATATAACAGGTGGGATTTCTATAAATTTAGTTCCGCTTGTATTTGCATACCCTACTTAACGGGAAGATGATATATATTTTCTTGACACCTGTAGTGACATGTCATATTTATCATAAAATCTATTAGAAAATGTACTGCTTAGAATTTTCATAATTTTGTTACGGCAATATATCTATTTGGAACCTATCAGAAATAATTAATAATTGGATTCATTTAAGGAATAGTATACTGTATTGCATTATATCATATTACATAAACCGTTCAAACTGACTCGTGTAAAAAGTGACTATTTTTTACACTTTGCAATCGGATAAACAATGACTGACAGTATATATTGACATGCAAACTTACTGTATAGAGACATAATTGTATTCGTCCATTTTGGGATCTAGTAAAATTTCCATTATTTAAACGCATCAAGTATAATAAATGTACAAAAACACAAGGTTTATCTAAAGAATATATTAATCGTAATATAATTATAATTATTTATTATGAACGTACATATTTTATACGTATAATGAATAACGAATAACGTATAACATATAACGTGTAACATACGTGGCGGCAACTCCTATACTCGCCACTAGAGGGAAACTCGACCGCTAATCGTTTCCCGCAAGTTCCCGTACTACCTTCGATCGGTATATATACGACCGTTACCAATGTTCTAATGCCTCGGTGTGTAAGGTAGGGTTTGATAGATTACTTTATCGATGGGTTCACTAGCAAACCCGGGGAGAAACTCTCTCCTTCCCTTTTCCTTCTTTTATTACATTAGCAGTTGCCAATAACATATTACGTTATAGCGTATATAAATTATTATTATAGTATAACGTATTATATAGTATTATAATAGTATAACGAAAACGTTATATAGCGTAACGTATAACGAACGTTATATAGCATTAACGTATAACGAACGTGTTATACAGCATTAACGTATAACAAACGTTATATAGCAGCATAACGTATAACGAATGTTATATAGCATAACGTATAACGAACATGTTATATTAGCATTAACGTATAACAAACGTTATATAGCAGCATAACATATAACGAATGTTATATAGCATAACGTATAACGAACATGTTATATTAGCATTAACGTATAACGAAACGTATTATACACCATTAACGTATAACGAAACGTGTTATACAGCATTCACGTATAACAAACGTTATTATAGCATAACGTATAACGAACGTTATAATAGCATAACACGTATATAGTATTAACGTTCTTACGAGTATGAGGAAAAGGACCTTTTCCCCTCTCCCGCCTCCGCTCGCTACTAAAATTATCCAACCAACCTTTCGCCCCTATTAAATCGGATAATTGAGAGGGACTACTATAACACTACACATTCTATATATTTAATGATAGAATAAAAATAGATGACCGAATGAAAATAGTTTATAGGTACAAAAAAATTGATGCTACAAAAAAATGTTACCAAATAAAATTAATAAGTTTTTGATTGTTCAATTTCGGCTTGATTTGCTTTCCTTTCGCGTGAATCGAATGACGAATTTAATGACTATAGTCTCACAAATTCGGCGAAAGATGCAATATTTCCGTTTGAAAAAAAGTGACGACCTTGAAATTTCCTTGATACTTTCAACTACGAGAAAGCAAATTAACCGAAAAGGTATGCCTCTCGAAACGCTTTAACTTTTTCTAACAACATTTTTCGATATCGTTGATAGTTTTGAATTTTTCGGTAAACCCTCGTTAAAACGCCGCGCTTGTACCTCTGTAAAACGTAACGAATCATCCCCCATCACCATATCCTACTACTCGAATGGTCAATAACTGTGGATCTCAAAACCGACTGTTGGAACTACCAATGAAGACTACAAATTTTTATATTTCTCGTTGTATCTTCGTGTAGGTATTATCAATAGTTCGGTGAGGTTGTCGTGTCAAAGATAAGTTCAGACCTTCTTCGCAATATTTTGAATTATACGCAAAAAAAAAAAATAGAAAGTTGTTCAGAAAGCATTCGTGCAAAGATTTTCCGAAAAAATAATCCGAAATACGATCGCGTTCCTTTTCATTGAGAGAATCTTGTCGATCCATCGATAATTCTTTTACGAAGGTGGAATGAAAAATAGAAAAAAATTTTTAGGTTGCGTCACTCGCTATCGTGGCGATACGCGCGCGGCATCGCTTTGAAGCCCGGTAACCAAGCGCCTGTAATACGAGACACGCTAGCTGTTGCGCTCATTCTTCTTGTATCTCGTTCTCCATCCTTGTCGAACAGTTTGCACGTGACTGGGTCTCGGCCCGCGATACGAGAACTCGGTTCCAAGAACAAATTCGCTACCACGACTACTTAAAGCGTTCCGTGCGTAGCCAAAGTGTACGTTTTAACGAGGGAGTTGCTGCACACGCTCAGACCCAACGTTCTCGTTGTCCTCTGTTTGCCTCCAAAGACAATTTACGGATGACTCGTGACGTTCGATCGATGTTTGAACACGAACGAGGAATATAATTCCTCTTTTCCCTATACTTACGAACTGATTGTTACAGTGTTCTATGGACGAAGAATATACGAAGCTGAATACGAGGAATTAGAGTCGGTCGAAGAGAAGGAATCTGAGCAGTACGACTCGCAGAAATCACGGTTCTGGGTTCGGTGTGCAGTTCAAGTGCAATCAAAGATGCAAATAAATGCTCGCTTTAAATACCGAGTAATCGGAGGGAAAAGTATTCATTGTTTGCACGGTTGCGATATTTTTCAAACGATTACGGAACACGATGGTCGCGGAGAAAATTACACGTTTACGCGACCTCGTGATGACATGTGCAGAGTCACTCGGTTGAAGGAAAGAAGAACCCTGTGCTGGCTTTTCAGAAAGGAATATTTTTTACTCGCGGAGATAAAAAAAGAGACTAATGAGCTCGTAAAGTATAACCGAGAAAAATTCTTTTATAATTATTCCAAGCGTTGGAATGCGTCTGGCGGATGAAATTTTAAATTTTTTTTGGAAGAAGCGTACCTGACTTTCAGAAGAAAGGAATCTTTTTGGGGGCAACCTGTAGTCTTTGTTCGTGACTTTCGTAAAAGGTGGGAAACGTACAACAGTGCCACGATTTCCGATCACACTTTTCGAATTCGTGCTAGAACTATCAGAGGTCAATTTGACTTTTTGAAAACTACTTTTTAAAATTACTCAATTATCAATGGTATCTTTGCCTACAATATTCATGGACAATTATCGAAATGGACAACCAACGATACTCATAAATTAATTTACCCTTTCCCTGTCCAACATCGACAGTGCCACACTTTTCAGATTTGCTCTAGAACTATCAAAGTGGTCAATTTGACCTTTTGAAAACTACTTTTTAAAATTACTCAATTATCAATGGTGTCTTTGCCTACAATATTCATAGACAATTACCAAAATAGATAACCAACGGTACTCGTAAATTAATTTGCCCTTTCCCCCGTCCAATATCGACAGTACCACGATTTTCGATCACACTTTTCAGATTCGCTCTAGAACTGTCAAAGTGGTCAATTTCACTTTCTGAAAACTACTTTTTAAAATTACTCAATTATCAATGGTATCTTTGCCTACAATATTCATGGGCAATTACCAAAATAGACAACCAACGATACTCGTAAATTAATTTGCCCTTTCACCCTCCAACATCGACAGTACCACGATTTTCGATCACACTTTTCAAATTCGCTCTAGAACTATCAAAGTGGTCAATTTGACTCTTTAAAATTACTCAATCATCAATGTTGTCTTTGCCTCCAATATTCATAGACAATTACCAAAATAGTCAACCAACAACACTCCTAAACTAATTTCCCTTTCCCCGTCCACCATCGACGATACGTATAACAAATACAACAGTAACACATTCCTAACGTAAAAGAAAACCATCGCTTCAAACACATCGATCATTCCCTCGAATTTCGACCCATGACTTTGGAAACTCCCGAAACACTTTCAGTCTCAACAGCATCGGTAAACGATCGACTCTCCCTGTCAGTTTCCCATTCCGTCGTATATTTTCCTCCACGGTTGGTGTTCTTCTCCCAGTGAACTTTCGCTCTCGAAATTAGTGGTCCACGCGGTAAAACGAATCGACGCGGTGAACGGTTATCGCAGTGAACAGTGTCGGTGCGATTGCTGGACACCACGGTGTTCCCATCATCGATCTTCCCGGCAAAAGGACACGGCTTCGACCAAACGAGTCGCGTTGTTTTTCGAAAAACAAGTCTCTCGCAAAGCCGCGTTTCTCTCGCCAGGGCGACGCATGCGTTTTTCCACGCGGCGCTTTTACCCATCGCGGAACAATCTTGGCCCTGAATCGAGCAGTCTTCAACGAACGACTCGTTGCTCGTTCGCACTGCGATCACGCGTCCATCGTGCACGTACATCCGTGATTTTCCTACCATTATCGACGCTTCGAACCGATCGAACGCGCGTGGACGATCTTTTCCAGTTCCATAAAAAAAAAGAAAAAAAGAACACTCACCCAGAGAAATATTCCATTTAACCGTGTTTTCCATTCCCAAGTAAATTTCATTTCGAAATTTGTTTTTCGTCCGAAAGGAATCGTTCGTAAACACAGTGACGAAAATAGACCACGTTTTCGATATCGAAAACTCGGTGATCGGAGTACTCGGAACAGCTTTGGAGAGAATCGAATGGTTCTTATTGTTAGTTGAGGAAAAGTGCCACTTGTGGAGACGATTCTTCTTTCACCGATGAGAGTTTTCCGAAGAAACTACGGACCATGATACCGGGGAACGAACGTGACCGAAGGAATGCATCGTCATTGGAACGAAATACGAAATTGCAACGAGTCCTCGGTGAATGAAATTAATGAGTCGGCAGTTCGTGTGCGAACGCACGTGGTCAGTGGAATTCATTTGATGAGAAGCCCATTTAACGGCGCTGTTAGCCAGATGAACGATCTTCAAATTGTAGTTCCTTTTAACGAGGTTCGTGTTACGAATAAATAACGTTCTCCGGGGGGTATGCTTCTGCTTTTCTTCTTTTTTTTTCTTCTTTTTTTTTCGTCCTAGTGGCAACAAACTCGTAACAAACGTTGACATTGGAGTTGCGAGGAAAAATCATTCCGTGGAGAATTTCACCGCGAAGAGATACGTAAAGAAATAAATCGTTGAAGAGACGCGAATTGATTCGAACATTTGTGATTTTTTTCCGTACGAACATTTATAAATTCGTTAGAGTGTTACTCGAGAAACGTGGGAGAAAATTTTCGTGAAAGATTGTGAGCGATCGAAGGTTCAAATTTGGTTTTAAATTGAACTCGATTTCTCACCGATCGTTCGATAGCTTATTCAGAAGGAAACTAATCTCTGTCAAGTTTTGATAACTCGTCACGGATTATTAATCATTTTGAAAAATTCAAAGGATTTCGGGGTTACAGAGGTACGTACCAGGGAACCTTTTCAGGTATTTTGATTGAAAATACATGTTGTGGAATTCAAAAATAAAAAATACTGAAAAATGACTGTCTTGTATTAAAGCAGTCGAGAAACTATTTAACTGTTCGGAAATTCATTTCGTTTTCTTTTTTTTTTTTTTGGTGAAAGTGAAACACGAGTTTTTTAGGGTATGTAAATATTTTATTAAATTAGATGTTCTGTATTTTGGAAAACGAAATTACTTTTCGAACAACCCGATACAATTATACGTTTACATTTTTCATTTTTGTATACCGTGCTGGAAGAAATGAAAAATTGATTTCTTCCTCGCTTTTTGCGGATTAAACTGACCAATATGTTACACTTTGATGCAATATTTATCAAGTTAGTTTTTCATTGCGGTCTTCGATGTACGTATTTTCGCGGGAAAATAGCACGGTAATTAAAGAGATTAAATAAACACACCGATGAAAACTATATCGAGCGCGTTACATTCAAAAAAATGTACAATATCATCAACAGCGAGAAAGTTTCCAACTGCTAAACAACTACGAACTTTTTGAACAGAGGTTCGAGCTGTCCTTAGTCTCGTTCTTCTTCTTTTTTTTTTTGCATTCATTATATGTTTTTTCCTAACCACGCAACAACGATCAATAATCGCGGAGAAATGTTTTAACAATATTCGAAAAATATTTCTCCTCGAATCTAGAGAGAGATACATTTTTTTTTAACTACGATCCACCAGAGTAAAAAATCTGAAAAGAATTGAGGACAATTTTAACAAGAATACACATTTACTATAAAAGTATGATTGTACTTCAGTAGTATCAGGATTTTTGGGGACTCTTTAGTTTTTACTAGATGGATTTTTATAATAATTAAAGTTTCTTAATATACGATATATTTCTTTCAAAAGTTTTCGTGTAAGATGATAGAAAAAAGTGGGCAAAAATATTATTTCTTGCCCTCCATTATCTCCTGTGTTTAGACACAGAGTTAAAACTTAACACAGATTATTTTTTTTGATAATTTATCGAATACACCATCGCAAATCGAATTCAATTTAGAACCACATTTGAGCTTTTATTCGACTATGCACTTTTCAAACGTTTCTTTTTAAAAATGTATTAGGTTGCTCGGAAAGTCGTTTCGTTTTTTTTTTTTTGGTGAAAATGAAACACGATTTTTTTCGAGTGTGTAAATATTTCAGTAAATTATATATTCTCCATTTTGGAAAACGAAATCACTTTCCAAACAACCCAATAATTCAATGTGGTCTACGTTTTAGAAAATATTTAGAAATATCCCAATTTTTCTTTCATTTTTATTTACATCAACGTCTCTAGGAAACTGACAAAATTTTACTCGAAAATGTACAATTTTACTTGAAAACTACAATTTATTCGTTGTTCAAAATTTCTATTAGATACAAATTTTGTTCGTCACTGATCTCTAATAGTTCAATTTCCCACAAGAAATATTCTTTGATTTTCGTTCGATCATTTCGTTTATGTCATGATAAATTTAACACTTGAGAGTTATTGAGTTTATTTATTGAGTTTCATATATTTTGGAACATATTGTACAACAATTTTACCTTTTGTTTTACGTTTTCCTATATTTCATGCCTGTATGCAACTACCTAAAATGTCTACTGTCACCTAACTTGTAATAATATAGAAAAATTGAAATAAAAATACAGAATTTACGTTGCATGGATAAAACCAAGCAATAAATTCATCAGTACAAGAAAAAGATTACTTTAATCCATTAAATCGTGGAGTAGCGATATTAACAGGCAAATGTAACCTTCTTTGGTAAATATGACCTCGTTTCTTTTTAAAACAAATTTTTATTTCCACTTTCGCCGATACCAAGTGGAAGAGTTTATATTGACCGGTGAAATACCATAAAGAACACGAAGACGTCCATCTTCGGAGATTCAATTGAAACTTTAGAAACAATTACGATAAAACTAGCTGCAAGAAGGTCAGAGTAAGAAGGAAGGCTGGATAGGATCGACCATGTTTCTTCCACAGATCAGAGAAACTATCGATGAAAATACGAAGATCAGTTAATCGTGAATGTGTAAACGATTAATTATTTAAAGGGTCTACCTAGTACAAAACCCTAAAAATTGAACGATATTTGTGACTTCTTTTTAACGAAACATGGAGTATATCAATTTCCGACTTTGTGTATACACTTATGTGTATTCCATGAAACTTTTTTCCAAATATAAAAACTCGTTTTTATCGAAGGAAAATTTCCATGTTTATCCACGTTTGGCACGATGATTCTCGTTCTGGTCAACCTCGACACAAAAATCAAAGAGATTCGTATTCCCCGTAACTGTCACTGTAGTCTGAACCGAACAAATTTAATTCGGTCTATAGAGAGATATTTACTTAATATGTGCGTCAAATGTCAAATCTACCGGTATATCGATTTCTGACTTGTGTTTCGAAAAATATCATTTCAAGAAAAACAGCTTCAAAGTGTGAGAATACATAGTATTCAAAGTACTGTCAATCTTTCAAATTTCAGTGTAATGTTATCAGTATTATATTTTCAATATTCGATGCTTTAAAAGTATAAACAAAAAAGGAATCAAATTATTTTTATCTTCCAAAAATCGTCTAAATTGAACAAATTCGAATTCGGATAAAATCGAGTTTTAAAAAGTATATATAGGGTGTCCCAATCATAACCGGTCGATTTTATGTTTGAATAAATCTAAACGATTTAAGTAATCTCGATATTATTTTTTTTGTCAATTAACATCCGATTTTTGATCCTGATTTTTCGTAATATATCTGAATAATTTACACGCGTTCTTTCACCATATACTTTTCCATGATTAATTCCCCATCTGTCTAGACGAAGTACGTTAAGTCTCAGGTACATCGGTTCGAAGTGTTAAAAATGGCGCGAAATTCAAATCGACCGTTGACGTTCGGGACACCCTGTATCAGAAATACCATCTCGCTTAAACCCACTTGCAATCTTTATCTAGTTTCTTGAGCCAAAGGAAATACGAGCTACAGAATTCTTTTGTATTTTATCAGAAATATCCTCTTACCCATAATCACACATCATGTTTCTCCAATTTTTCAAATCGTAGAAAAATCACGACACCCTGTAGCGTCGAAAGCCCTGTCCCATTCTCAATCTTTCAAATATCCCCACAATCTAACCAACTCCTATTATATTTCCAATACTCTGCGTTTAAAAAAAAATCTAAACGGACAAAAATCAAAGTATTCTTATCTCGAAACTAGACAGACCCTTTATTCTATCAGAAACATCCTCTTACCCATAATCACACATTATGTTTCTCCAATTTTTCAAATCGTGGAAAAATCCCAACACCCTGCAACGTCGAAAGCATTCTCAATCTTTCAAATCTCCCCACAATCTAACCAACTCCTATTATATTTCCAATACTCTGCGTTTAAAAAAAAATCTAAACGAACAAAAATCGAAGTATTTTTATCTCGAAACTAGACTGACCCTACATTCTATCATAAACATCCTCTTACCAACTATGTTTCTCCAATTTTTCAAATCGTGGAAAAATCCCAACACCCTGTAGCGTCGAAAGCCCTGTCGCATTCTCAATCTTTCAAATCTAACCAACTCCTATTATATTTCCAATACTCTGCGTTTAAAAAAAAGTCTAAACGAACAAAAATCAAAGTATTTTTATCTGGAAACTAGAAAGACCCTTTATTCTATCAAAAACATCCTCTTACCCACTATGTTTCTCCAATTTTTCAAATCTTGGAAAAGTCCCGACACCTATAACATCGAAAGCCCTGTCACATTCTCAATCTTTCAAATCTCCCTACAATCTAACCAACTCCTATTATATTTCCAATACTCTGCGTTTAAAAAAAAGTCTAAGCAAACAAAAATCAAAGTATTTTTATCTCGAAACTAGACAGACCCTTTAAATCGGGTGTAACGGTGTCCCGATACTCCAAGAGCAGCCCGGTGTGTGCCTAAGGTTTCACAACCGGTAGCTCTGCTCAAGTTCCGCTTAACCGACACGCGAACGCACAAAAGGACGCTCGGTTTCGCTTAATCGAACCAACTCAGGACGCTGGAATCGCCAGCGTAGCGGGGAAGCGTTCAGATCTCGCGCGGATCGATCTCGGATCAGTGAAGCACGTAGTTGAAAAGAGGGTTATCGGCCGGGTAAAAAGTCCGATGATCAGAGGATCGGTGAAACGCGATGGTGGGGTTGGCAAGGTACGATGGTCGCAACCAGTTATGGTGGCGAACAACGGCGGATGGTGGGGTTGAAAGGTGGCGCAGTCATTTATGGTTGCCGGTTCATACGACGGTTCAGTGTCTGTCCGCCCGACAACGGCAAAAACCTCAGCAGCCGAACGTACGATGAGACACCAGTCAACGATTGCGATCGGAATCGAGACATGGAGGATCAGACTCGACGAACAACAACAGCTACAATTCGATTAATGAAGGACTCTGTTCATGGTCTAACGATGACAATCTTCTAACGTGGACTCGTTGTTTGAGACAGACACCAAGTGCTAGTGGAACAGTTTGGACGACCAACAGGAAGAATTCGAAGTAATGAAGGACACTATTTACGATCTAACCATGACAATCTTCGAACGTGGACTCGTTGTTGTTTGAGAGAGACACCAAGTGCCAGTGGAACAGTTTCGACGACAAACAGGAAGATTTCGGAGTAATGAAGGACACTATTTACGATCTAACGATGACAAGCTTCTAATGTGGACTTGTTGTTGTTTGAGAGAGACACCAAGTGCCCATGGAACAATTTCGACGACCAACAAGTAAGAATTCGAATTAATGAAGGACACTATTTACGATTTAACGATGACAAACTTGTAAGTGGACTTGTCATTGTTTGAGAGAGACACCAAGTGCCAGTGGAACAATTTCGACGACCAACAAGGAAGAATTCGAATTAATAAAGGACACTGTTCACGATCTAACGATGACAAACTTCTAACGTAGACTTGTCATTGTTTGAGAGAAGACCCCAAGTGCCCGTGGAACAGTTCTCGACGTGCAACTCGTCCTCGTAGATAGTTGTTTATTTGTTGCATCGATCGATTGTCCGATGGATTCGAAAGTGGCGAAGTATGCGTTCGTCGTTGAAACACAGATTCGTAATTAGTTCAATTCGTCCACGAACGTGAAAGGATCCTTACGAAGATCGACGTCTCGAAATGATGTAAGAGGCGTCGTTCGGGGCTGGAATCTCCGTATCGAAGATGAGCTCGTTGAAGAGGTCGGCGAATCAGTCGACAAGGGAGGCCACATCTGGCAGAAGACATGCTCTCGCTGGTATCAATTCGAAGAGCATGAGAAACGTTCTTCATGCCACCACCGCCCCCGGTTCACCGCTACGACACAGATCCAAGTACGAGCTGAGAAGCATCAGCTTGGAAGGCACCAAAGTTCTACCATGGACAGCACGGTGAGTCCAAATTCTCTCTTATCTGTCCCTTTGGTAGTTAATAGTCCACCAAGAGACTCAAATTCTTTTGAGTGTCTCTGTTTGCACACAGTCGACCAAAGTGGACAACACAATGAGTCCAAATTCCATTTTAACTGACCTTTGGTACTTAAGAGTCCACTAGGAGCCTCCAATCCTTCAAGTCTCTCTGTTTGCACACAGTGTAACACAGTGAGCCCAAATTCTGTCTTACCTGTCCTTTGGTAATAGTCCACCAGGAATCTCCAATCCTTTGAGTCTCTCTGTTTGCACACAGTGTAACACAGTAAGCCCAAATTCTGTCTTACCTGTCCTTTGATAGTTAATAGTCCACTAGAAGTCTCCAATTTCTTCGAGTATCTCTGTTTGCGTACAGTTGACCAAAATGGACAACACAGAGAGTCCAAATTCCATCTTACCTGACCTTTGGTAGTTAATAAACCACCAAGTCCTTTGGTAGTTAATAAGCCACCAAGTCCTTTGGTAGTTAATAAGCCACCAAGTCCTTTGGTAGTTAATAGTTCACCAAGTCCTTTGGTAGTTAATAGTCCACCAAGTCCTTTGGTAGTTAATAAGCCACCAAGTCCTTTGGTAGTTAATAGTCCACCAAGTCCTTTGGTAGTTAATAAGCCACCAAGTCCTTTGGTAGTTAATAGTCTATCAAGTCCTCTGATAGTTAATAGTCCACTAAGTCCTTTGGTAGTTAATAGTCCATCAAGTCCTTCGATAGTTAATAGTCCACTAAAAACTTGAAACTAAACTATCGTCGATCTATATTAAATTAAAATCACTTCGTTCACTCGATTCGAATTTTCTTCTAACGGTTTGAGTCACCTTTATACTACAACAGCTATTTCGTCTAAAACCGAAAACCCTTGGGTAGCTAATAACGATTGTAATTTGTTGTTACGATGGAACATACACTAAACGGTCACTTACAACGGGGACGCAGGTCAATTACCGTAAGTTTAATCGTGTTATGTCTGGCTATAAAAGCTAACAATAAATCGGGTGGTCTTATATTTTTGGCCAGTAGTGTATTTTTACGCGACATTTATAGCCTATTTAACGACGAGTCGGAACACGTGTGGGTGTTCGAAATAATTTATATTCCCCCGGTTATTGTGTCTCCAATCTTTCATTCGGTCACTAATAAGACTAGATAAGTATAGCTTTGTAGCTTTGTATATTATCTTATAACGCGAATCAATTATGTTCGCAATTTATCAAAACTCTCTGCACCAATTTATGATACTCTACCCCTTTGTGCGCATCGGTATGTTTTATTGCGAACATTATGAAATTGCAAGAAACAAATTTCTTTAAATTATAATATTCGTTTCACGACTCTTTCGTTATTGTGCTGAAAAATTTCGAACGATATAAACTATCCGAAACTGATATGTATAGAAAATTATACGATGAGGTTAAACAAAATGGAATATATATATATATATATATATATATATATATATATATATATATATATATATATTACTGTGTACAATTTAACTTGAAAAAATAATATAGTTTTTGTTCTGACATATATACAATATATATTATGTATTTAAATATAACATTACAACACTGTTTACAATATAAACGCTTTTTACTATATAAAAAGCAACCCTGTTGTTGCCAAAGTAGATTAATATATCAAATAAGAATAGTTCGATAAATGGAGAAATATGATTAGGTTAATGGAGGGAAGATCAAATTTACGTTCGATACGGTATTTTACTACTTCCTTTAAAATTAAGTAAGATCGAGACACGAGTGCTTGTCGATGGTGAACACTACATTAATATGTTTCACGGACATGTGTTTATAGTAGTATAGTTTCAAGTTCGCATTGTCAACTGAGTACTTGAGAATCGATGCAAGTACTCGACTTTGATAAAGCCGTGATTGCATTAAGATCGTGAAATCGTAAACCACGTGAGCAGATCTAAAGTCGAACGTTTGCAATTTCCGTGATTGCTTCTCCGCAACAGGTAAAACTTTGGCTGACGTTAATCCCGAATAGGTAGTTTGTAACTCGCACCCACGTTTTGTAATAAAAGGTGAAGTTTTCCGGAACTTGGAATCGTAATCAACTGTAACCGTTTCGGTGCAATCAATGTCGGCATACGACGAGTTAACAAAATCACCGATACGACAGCTTAATTGCCAATATTAATCGAGAAGTGCAATCTTTGAAATATAGGATGGCAATTTATAACCGTCCAGAAGCCTTCGTTCGTACGAAATCTCTGCATACATGAATGCATCGATAGTTATCGAAGAAAGTCGATAAGAGAAATCGAATTTCTTTTAATTTATATACAACCCCTCTGTTATCTACATCCCCTCTATTATCGAAATCTATGCAAAAACGTGACAATTCGAATAATTTACGTTTACTATTCGTTCGAGTCTCTGACGCGAATTGTTTCGTGTTTCACGGAAAAATAATACGTATAAATAATACGGATAAATATATTTCTGATTTTCGATTGAATTGCAAACATTTTTTTACATAATGGATTGCCCAGAATCGCCTTCCTTTTGTCCTCGAGACCATTCCAATACCTTTTCCAATGCCTCGAACATTTTTAATAACGACACACTCGATACTCGAGATTGTAGTTTCTTCTATTACTCGTTTCTCGAATTGTCCTGGTATTATTGTTTTTGAATCAACTGTACACCTTTATGAATTTTGTAGAAAATTGTTTCGATTGGAATTCATTTTCTTACGTAAAAACGTTTTCGTGAAAAAGAGACTATTCTACAAATTCATAGAATACTCTATAAATGCATTTCTGTTAGGACAATAGAGCATTGAGATGGTAGAGCATTCCCTAATATAACCTAAGTTAGGTTAATAATAACACTGTAGCTGTACCGTGCCTTTGCACCGTAAATGTATATATATTTGCCTCTTTATCTGCATGTCATACATCATTTAATCCTATATTAATCCGATATTTCATTAAAGATCAACTACTAATGTTTATCGGTGACATTTATTACTTTTATTATTATTATTATGATAATGAGGTATATAATAATTATGGTATATAATAATTAAAGTATATATAATTATATAATAACTATGGTATATAATAATTAAAGTATATATAATTATATAATAACTATGGTATATAATAATTAAAGTATATATAATTATATAATAACTATGGTATATAATAATTAAAGTATAATATATATAATTATATAATAATTATGATAATAGGTGTTCTGATACAATATGAAACTACTCCCAGATTAATTAACAAATCGTACCAAATACAAAAAGTAAAATAAATTATTAACTTCGACAAAAAATGTTCACAGTACTCTAACATTTCGAAAATAAATACAAAAATCTCTCTTTTATGGAGAAATAGAATACTCGACACGTGGATGCCGCAATTAAAAATACTTTTGAATAATAGAGCATTGCCTAACATAATCTAACAATAAGTAGATTAAATTAATAAGACCGTTGTAGCCGTAGCGCGCTTCTACGTCGTAATCGTACATTTATCTCTACAATCTGCATGTCGTATTTCGTTCAATCTGTTAACTAGTATTATTTATAGACGACTCTGGCACGATAATAATCCACTATTATCATTATTAGGATAATCGAGGTATCTGGAATACGGTATTATTTTCGGATCGATCGATGAATTATACAAAGTAGAAACGGCGAAGTAAATAATTCACTTTGATGAAAAATTTGTACGGTACGAGAATAGTTTAAAAGGGATACGAGTGTCTCTTACCTGTAGGAAAGTAGGGCATATCGCACTATGGATGCACGCAATGAGACACGTGCTCGTCAGAACAAGTGCAGAATCACGTACAAATATATCGAAAAGATCGGTTAGGCATTCGTTCATTGTTCCATTCTTTAGACGAAATAAAATATACAAGTTTCAAAATTTTATATGAAATTTTTCCACGATATCCTTCATCGTAAACAATAATAAAAATCGAATACAATAAGTGCATTTCTCTCAAAGATTTCAAATATTCTGAAGAGAAAATTAATTCTCCAGTTTAGAATCTTTCGCAATATACGAAGCAGAATCGTTTTCTCACATTTCGGGAATTTTTGTGCATTTTTGAAAAGAATGGACACTGTTGGATTTTCTAACAATTTTACCATTTGTTATGGACTTTATTGTCTTCCATGATACGATCAATAGGTATGGTAAAAATCTTGTTGGTTTCTAAGTTATTAGAAATAAATCCCAATTATACACCATTTTGTAGGCACTATAGTGACGCGTTGTAATAGTACAAAATGGCGCCTCGTCGTTACTGCACACTCTAACCTATCGCGACCGTTTGGTGTATTTACTTTTCCCGAGTCATCGATCTCTCGCTCTCCGATCCCCGAAATTCGTCAGATCGTGGAATCCTATCGAACGATGTTTAACAAATATCGAACGTAACAGTGGGGGTAAAAGCTAACGCGATACCGTGCACTCCGCCGCGATAAACTTTCCCGGTTCGCAGTAAAAAAAGAAGAAGGAAAAAAAAAAAAATCTGCCAGTGTCACGTACACCCATCGGTTCGCGAGTAATCCGTCCAGCAATAACAGCGAACTCGTCGCTTTCTATTTTAATAGGAAATCGAGCGTCTCCCGTGGCTATCTGGGCCTATATCGATCGTCTTCCGATAATCGGTGACTGACTATTCGCGATCGAGCGGACGCATAAGGCTTCATTGGCTGCCGGCGTTAGCGACGACGTATCGGATTTTGACGCTCGCCTCTTTATAATTAACTCTTTTGCTATCGGGCCGGCCGGAGTCTCGACCGTCGGCTCCCTTTTGTGCCGCGTAGATCAATTTCGATCATGCTCGACCAAGTAGAAGTCGACCACGGCGCATCTCGACTGTGGACAGAGAGACCGGACCGAACGGGACACGGGTTAGCAAGATGGTGGAGGGAGAGACGCGAGAGGAATAACAATGCGCCGGAATATCGTGAAAATCCAGAATCACGGGCCAAGTAGGCTCAACGAGCTTTCAGACAATCGGGAAACAACGATGTACACACGAAACGGTTGAACGAAGATCGTTGGAATATTATAAAATACCTGCACGGCAAGTGGGATCATTTTCGCGGGATGTTTTCGTTCGTGAGGTCGCGAATTCGGGAACACGTACAATAGATTTGGCAACGAGAGATCGGGTTAAGTAAATGAGAACGAACGAAGAGAAAAAAAAGGAAGCTTCCGTTGTTACTCGGAACGAATTTATTGAAATGCATCAACACATCGTAGATACAATCGCGTTTTTTCGTTGCATCGACGAGTATTCAAACCTTCATACGCGTTGCAAGAATGTTGCTTTTTACGGGAGATTATTTGTTCTCGTATCTTAATTAACTATTCTAATTTCGCAGCCAATTAGCCCGGTACCACCCGCGACGAATAATTATTGTTCGTCGCGAGTAATACCGATTACCAGATCTCACCACGTGGAGGTTGCTGCGAGAGGAGACCCAGAGAGAGATAGATGGAATCAAAGTTCCATCGATCTCCCTCGTTACGCGGTACAAACGAAATTACTAAACCATGGAGATGGAAGGAATCGATGTTCCTTCGATCTCCTGGTTTAGTTCTGCCGAGCAATTACATCGAGGAACAAAACCAGGTAAAATTGGGGAAGACGCGACGCGTACCGTGGAGTTGGTCCTACTAGGTCGGTCCCGTTTCCCCGAAGTGGGCCCGATTCGAGAGGAAATGACCGACGCCACCGAAAGGTAGGCCCCATTTCTCCACAACTCCGCGTCGTGAGACACGACTTACGAAGGATTACGATGGAGAGGGCCACCTGTGATCGGTGACTTCCACAGAGACAGAGATAGAAACTCCCTCTGTGTTCGTAGCATGTTCTCTCTGGAAGCGTGACGCACCAGGAGAAAGGGCGATCGACCGTTCGGTCCAGCTACACGGCCGGTCACTTGCTTATGCAACAAGCAGAGGTGGCCGGACTGTGAGACGAGGAAGCGAGCAAAAATAAGCTAAAGATTGGATAATTGCTCGGCAGAGCACAGATATTCGTACATGGTGGCCTTAAATCTAACTTAGGCGCTATACTTAACTAAATTAAACTAAAGATCCCACGACGGCTGCGATGAGAGAGTCCTCTTCGTTCTTCGTTCTTCGTTCTTCGTTCTTCGTTCTTCGTTCTTCGTTCTTCGTTCTTCGTTCTTCGTTCTTCATTCTTCATTCTTCTTTCTTCTTTCTTCTTTCTTCTTTCTTCGGTTTCCGATGTACCTACCTAAGAGAAATAAATTGAAAAACAACAAATATAAAATTAGTCAAGACATGATAGAAATTTTGGCACAGTAAGCATGAAGTACATGATATAAATTAGAGGCGTGCAAATTAAAGACGTAATCTAAAAATACAGAAAGGAACGATAATCAAAGTAATAAGAAACAGACGTGACAAAGGAGAAATTAAGTTGGTTAATGGATAATTATACACGCAGTAACAAAGAAAATAAATGAAGCAGTGACAAAAAATAAACATGGAAAAACAATTACGAATTAAAATCAGAGAATAAATATAGATATGTTGGAACAAATAATCTAAGTGAAATGAAGAAAAAAATTGAAAAAAAAAATTAGGGAGTGGTCGCCAGTACTGACCACTGCCTATCAGTAATCAGCACCGGTTACCAAGAGGTCATCCATGACGGTCCGCGGAAAGTCCATGTGCATCAAAGAAGAGATCCGATCACCTCGAGCGCCTCCGGTGGAATGAAATTTTCGGCAACCGTCGGGCCTATTTATACTCCTCCGAAGGTGACTTACCATTACTTCGATTGTCTTTGTTCGATCTAACTGAATATTTCAACGAATTGGTGGCTTTTAAGTCATTAGTTATACTAGAATATCGTTAATAGTTGTTGAAAGTATGGTCCGATGATAGTTATTAATAATTATGATGAATAAACATTAAGATATTGCAAAATCTGAGAAGACGAACGGTTTCTGTGAATGTTTGTTTCTGTAACGTAATTATTATTAACATTTACGCATGTTCCAAATGTTATTGTTGTAATACTCATTTATTTATGCATTATGAACGATTAAATAAACTACAGAAATTAATTTTGTCCAGGATTCGAAGTAAAAGGTGGTTTCTAATTTATCGTTTAAATAAGTAGAGTTCTAAAACGTGGGAAACAATAAAATCAGATTAAAATTAAAGTTAAATTAATGTCTCCAGTAAACAATTATTACTTTGTATATCTAGCACGACTCTACTAATACGATGTGTTTAAATAAAATGTCAGAAACCACCTTTTACTTCGAATCTTGATCAAAATTAACTTCTATACTTCATTTAATCGTTTATAATACTTAAATAAATGTGTATTGAAAGAATAACGTTCGGAACATGCGTAAATGTTAATAAAAATCGCGTTCAGAAACAAACATTCAGTAAAACTGTTCGCCTTCGCAGATTTCGTAATATCTTAATGTTTATTTATCATAATTATTAATAACCCTTGTAGGACTATGGTTTAAACAATTAGTAACAATATCCTAATGCAAATAATGGCTTAAAACATTAATTTGTTGAAATATTCGGTTAAATCGAATAAAGGCAATCAAAGTAACTCTAAGTCATCTTCTGGTGGAGTATTATAGAACCCGTGGTTGCCAAAAATTTTTTTCCACCGGGTGGAATGACCCTCTAGTGACCACTGCTGACCACTGCTGACCAATGCTGATCAGTGCTGACCAGTTCTGACCAGTGCTGACCAGTGCTGAGTAGTGCTGACCAGTGCTGACCAGTGCTGACCTCTGCTGACCAGTGCTGACCAGTTCTGACCACTGCTGACCAGTGCTGACCAGTGTTGACCAGTGCTGACCAGTGCTGACCAGTGCTGACCAGTGCTGACCAGTGCTGACCAGTACCTTTTTGAGTACTTAGACCCTCTACGGACTACCATGGGTTCCGTTTGAACCCTTGGCAACTGGTGCTGGTCTCAGATAAGCGGTGATGAGTACTTTCGAGCATTCTCCAATTCTTTTTTAATTATGTTCGTTTTATTCATTTATTTCTATTTGACTATTAACCCACATATACTGTGTTAATAGTCATTTATTCAATGTATCTATAGAAATTTCACTCGAGAGAAGAATACAAAAGGGCGTGAAAGTACACGAGAGTGCACTTTTACGAGTAAGAGTAAAATTTTCCGATTACGAGTTTTGTTTTTTATTGGAATTAATAGCGTCACATTTAAGCCAGAATCTACTAAACTTACTAATGGGTCTGATTAACAAATGCAAGATGAAACACAATGATATTGCTCTTTGTACCAACAATATTACTTATTCTTAAAAAATCACAAACACATTGTTAGCATAACAATCTCTTAATTATCCTTACCGTGTTTTGAGACCCGCATGACTATGAAGGTCAGCTCAGTTGGCCTAGTTGGCCTTCCCTCATCCCTCGTTATAATATGGTCCGTTTAGAGATTAGATAATATTTAACCCAAATATGATTTCTGCCCAGTTTCAGTGCTAAAATCATTTGAAAGCCCTATCGAACTTGAATTCGATCAGATTAGAATTAAATGAAATTCTAATGTATATAAAATAAAAATAACGTTTATTCAATGGAGCTCAAAAATAATTTACAAAAAATATTTATGTATTCCCGCTTAATATAAATAAATACACAGAAAGAATAAAAGTTGTGCAGATGACTGCATAATAAAAATAAAGGACAATTTTAATACTGCATACATTGTGAAAAGTACAGATACAGAGATTGTATTATTACAGTAAAGATGAAGATAAATAAAGTATGGTTGTATATAAATTAAATGATGTATAAAATGTAATAATAATACGTAGACAATGAAATTCGCATACGTAGATTAATAATTATAACAATTATAATATACAGGAAGAAGAAAAGGGAAAAATAATAAATAGACTTGATAAATATACAAATGAGAAATATGGATAATAATAAATTCGATGCGTGCTGTATCAAATATTGTTTATTTTTTATTACACATTCATGAAAGTGCTTTTAATGGACGTTTTGTCGCAATGTTTTTCCAATGAAAAAGCTAGAATAAATTTAACTCTTTTAGTCTCACTTTACTCATACTATTTACTAAATAATTGGAATTATGACACAAAATATTATCATATTGTTGTCTATTTTTAATTACAGACTGATTTCGCTTAATTTTATTACCGTGAGTAATTTAGCTGGCAATACGGTCCGATGAGAAGAGTTACCATAAGTATACGTAATAAAAACGTGCAAAAGCATAACATCCTTGAAATATTTGAGCGGTTACACGGATCCAAGGTAAGAAAACGGGTTTTCATTATGCGTAAGAACTTTGCAATGCAGATTATCGTACATATTTTCACGAAAATTATTGCGAAATAAATCCTCAAACATTTAAAAAATATCGAAACGTTCTCATAAACCAATTTTCATTTAACGCGTACCATACGAACAAATATTTCTCTACATTATAATTACCAATATACATAAAATATTTCTCGTAAGACAATTAAAAAACTTCCCTGTACTGTTTTCTAGAAAATTTATATTCACAGAAAAAAAAGTGTATCAAACGAATAATCAATAATGAACGAATGGTCGATTAATTTGTTCATTCTTATACATTACGTATACACACATGCACGTCCCAGTCTGGACCCTTCAAATGTAAGGGCCCGCATGATTTTTTCACAGACGCTACACTCCCTCGATTTCTCCACTGAGCCGTGTAATAGCTGTCCGAGACCTCGAATGTTTAAAAACGCTCGGTTCCTCGGGACAACTCGGATGTAAACCGAGTAGCTCAATTTTTTCGTGCAATTTGCTTCCACGAGTCACTCGGATACGAAATAACCGAACTACTTGGATTATATCCGAGTTCGGAAGAATCAAGCCGCTCGAAACATTCAAGTATATACTCAGCTCGGCTCAGATATTCGAGCTGAAAATACCTCGGCTCACGTTTTGCGTGTATTCACTCGGACAGCCTAATGTATAATGCACGTGCAGACAAAAACGCGAGAGAACTAGACCGTTTCCGATTACTTTGTCCCACGAACATATCGAGAATTGCGTCATCTCGATGGCCCGCATCCGCAGGATGTATGCATGTGTATCGACCTTGCCACACATAACGAAACCTTCGTAGACGGGAGGCTAAATAACGATTGAGCTTTTGTGCGAAACCATTGCAACGTGTACACTTCGAAAATTCGAAAATCGCGGCTTCGTTGATTTTCCAATGCTTATCCGGAGGTTGATTTTTTAATTCTTATACGGAGATTGATTTTATACTGATCGTCACAAGTCGATGCAAATTTAAAGCTAAAGTATATTTTCGTTAGATGTTTCTCTTCGCAGAACTTGCTTTAAAACACGAATTTTTACGAGCAGTAGTAACTTTGAAAATAATAGTCTAATGTTGTAAAATGTATTATAATTTCTATTATACTACGGTATAATTGAAAGCACCGATTGCAATTTAAATTTAATTACATAATTACACTTTTTTATGCCTTATATTCTATTTGAATAGCTCATCGAGAGATTATCTCGTAATTTTAATTGAATTTTACCGCCAATAAGCAGTGTACATACGGTGATTTATTAAAACCTATCGCGCTTCAGAATTGCGTACATACCGACACGAGTGTAGGTACAATCGATAGTCCCTGATCGATAAAGAAGTTTTACACAGAGTTATCGACACGCACCGGTTCAATGGTTCAACACACCGACAGAGACCAGACTGTCGAAGTGTCGATAAACCGTCCAGAAGTTACCGACTGTTGCGAAACGCACCTCTAAACTTGAACGTTGCATCGATTTGCAATAAAAGTAACTTGAAGTTTTTCAAACTCGCTGCAATTAAGTTGTTCCAACAAAGGTGTAACGAACGCAAGTAAATTATCTATTTTAAATAACGAGAGGAGCGAGAGTTTCTGATATAAAAAACAAACTGACGAAAGAAGAGAAGGAACAGTGAGAAAAAGAACGCTCACAGAGAATGCAAAACGAAGTAACTACCAGTGACGATCGAAACGAAAGAAAATTACCGCTCGAATTGAAATAAACAATTCGAGAATAGGGTGTACACGACGAAACAATATTTCGAAGATTCGAAAATGAAGAGATATAATGCCCGAAGCGAATAATAAAGAAAGGATAAGCCAGGAGAACGGGACAACTGTCGAAAATACGGAAACAGCGATCGATAAAGTAAACAAAACGAGGACCTCGAACTCGCGATCGGTAGATTCGGGAAAACGATTCGAAAACAAGTCGCGTCCAATGGAAACAATATTAATCTCCTGGAAGCATCGAGGTGGAGAAAAGTGGCGGGTATTCGGAACACGAGTCGCGAGAGAGTAGCTAACGCGAAGAATCGCGCAGCACTGAGAAACGCAAACGAGCGAATTAAGAGGATATCGTAGAGATACGAAGGGAAAAACCAACCGAAGGTACGGCGAAGGAACAACGGTAACGTGAAACGCAGATCCACCGACGTGTACGGAAAGAGAGGTTAAACGTCTGGCTCGAAGTTGCCTAAGGGTGACACGAGACAGCAGATGAGTCCAAGTTGGAAAGGCAACGCTGCGGTAAGACAGAAAACGTTGGAGAAACGAAGCGTCGTGTGGGTGAGGTAGAGAGGGAGCGGGAAAGAGAGCCAATGAGCTCGACGACGCGGCGCCAGTCGTCGAGTCGCCGTGTTACTACCAGTACTTGCTCTCTCGGCGTGGGTTGCTGCGTCCTCATTCGAAAAGGGTCGTGTCCTGCCACCGTCAGTAGGGGTTGCAGACCCGAGGCAAACCCATCGGTCGCTGGTTTCGTTGTTCTTTGCTCCTCGTTAATCGATGCATCGATTCACTGGATCGTTCAAGATCGAACGTACAATAACACGACGAGACCGTGGGTTTTCGAGTCTACTCGCTGGACTATTTTTTTCCTTAGTTCTCTCCCCGTTTGTTTCTCTTTCGTTTCCTCCTTTTCTCTTCTTCTTCTTCTTTTTCTTCTTTTTATTCTTCTTCTACTGCTGCTACTTTTTTTTCTTCCTTCGTCGAGTAAACTGTTCGATCACCCGTCGCAATCGGGGTCGTGGTCCGGACTCGACCCGTACTCCTAGAAACGGTGGCTGTGTCTTTCTGCGGAAACACTTCGGATCGATCGTTTGTTCCTGTTGTTGATCGCGACGATTGGACACTTAATTCGAGACTGTGTGAATAAACTGCTCCCGCTGGAGCGATGCACCACGGTGAACTGTTCGACGGTTGGAACGTGTTCGACGACTGTGAACGGGATGCCGTAAGAGAGTGCACTTTCATAAAAAATTAAACGTTAAGTTATCACGTGAACGGTCCTCGCTTCGGGCGGCTACGCGTCGTGACTATGGTCCGCCGATTGGTGAATTACTCACCGTAATTAGTACACGGTTTTTTGCGCGGACTGTTCGCCGTTCAACTCGTATAATGATAATAGCGAGACGGGGGATACACGTGAAGTAGGTAACGAATTGTCCATTGTAGATCTTTACGTTTTTCAAGGCGCTCGTTACGCGTAAATTCGTCCACGCTATTTTTTTATTCGGATCGAACGCGAAACTATTCTCGAGAGCGTGTGACACGCTCGTCGGCGACTTTCGATGCGTTTTTTATCGAGAAATCGAATCTCTCGACGGTCAACGCGCAAAATTCAATTTCTCTGTGATAAAGGGAGCTGGGAAAGAACGGTCATTAAATTTCTCTCGGTGAGTTCAATCCGTCTACTGTAATTTCCGTCGAAACTGATCGTGCTGTTTATTAGATACTTCGTTCGGTATATATCGATATAAACGCGATACGTGTCTCGTATTTTAACGACGATGAAAACAATTCGATATCGATGTTCTCAACTAAATTATCGGCCAGCATCGGTTTTAAAACGGCCGAGGAATCGGGCCGAGGGAAACTGTACTCGCGGCGAACAAAGGCCATTGTATTTTTTCTTTTTCTTTTAAACTTCTTCCGCAAAAGACAAAAAGCAGTATTGGAAAGACGGTACGGTTCAAAAAGAAGTCACAAGTGCATGCATACCTCGCACACACGCGCGCTCACGCGCGCAATGACAAAGGAGTAGATGATTAGCGATAAAAGTTCAAACATAATAGAAACGCGCTATTCTTTCTTATTCTTCTTTCAGTGAACGAGAAGATAGCGAGGAACGATTAATAATGTTCCAGTCCTCTTATTTTTCTTTCGAAAGAAGCTAGAGTTTGTACTCCTTATCTTTCTTCGTTTCGCCAGAAATACGAGTTTGAAAAACTGATTACTCTGAAGCAGAGTCTCTCGTGCCCATTAAGTGGAATTAGCGAAAATAAAAATATAGGGTTCAGAGTACGGCAATTTTTTTTTTTTTTAAGTGTAGGGTTTCGCGAAGTTATTTACGGACGTGGAATTTCTATGAAAAATTTCACGACAACGATCTGAAAATTAATAATTAATCGTACCGAAAGAAATTCTTCTCTTTTTAATATACGTTTGTTAAAGATATGTTTTATGTTTAAAAAAAATATCTGTTCTTGGGTAATGTCGACTCAACGAACGATCTTAAAATTAATAATTAATCGTACCGAAAGAAATTCGTCTCTTTTTAATATATGTTTGTTAAAGATACGTTTTATGTTTGATTTTTCATTTACAAGATTAGAAATTTTTATTGCAAATAGCTTTTCGTTGAAAACTACGAAAAATATCTGTTCTTGGGTAATGTTTACTCAACAAACGTTCTTAAAATTAATAATTAATCGTACTGAAAGAAATTCGTCTCTTTTTAATATATGTTTGTTAAAGATACGTTTTATGTCTTATCTTTAATTTACTATAAGATTAGAAATTTTTATTGCAAATAGCCTTTCATTGAAAACTTTACGAAAAATATGTTTTTAGGTAATGTTTACTCAACAAACGTTCTTAAAATTAATAATTAATCGTACTGAAAGAAATTTTTCTCTTTTTAATATACATTTGTCAAAGATACGTTTTATGTTTGATCTTTAATTTACTATAAGATTAGAAATTTTTATTGTAAACAGCTTTTCGTTGAAAACTTTACGAAAAATATCTGTTCTTGGGTAATGTTGACTCGGTGTTTTATAAACGAAAATCATTTTTCAAATTTATCATTTAGAAAGAAATGCTTTTTAGACGAGTATTTCAAATATTTGAAATTGCTCGATCAATTTTTAAAAATTTCTCGAACGCCCCAATTACATCGGACTATAAAAACAAATTATTTTTTATTCCATTTCAGTCTCAATTAACTTTCAATGTAAAACCCTCTGCTATGCACACACATATATATATATATTTTTTTTTTTTTTTTAAAGAAAGAGCAGCAATTTAAGAGAGATTCAAATAACAAGATATTCAGTAGTAAATACGTAGATTATGGTGCATAGAATCAAAATTGCTACGATCAGCCTTGTAATTTACAATTTTATTCTCATATATATATATAGAAAAACTCAAAATCAGCCTCTTAGTTAATCCTTTTCAATATCGAAAGCCTTAAAACAAATTATAGCAGGTTTGTAAACATTCGTTTTATATTACAAAACAAACATCTAGTTACAAACTATAATTATACCTATACACAGAAATTATATTTTGCGATAAGACATTAAATAATTCATATTTCTCAACACAGAACAGTTTCTTTTAAACTTGACATCGAGTGTACGTATATATCAATACATATACATATATACAGTTTATGGTTAACACGTGATTAGAGGTGGATCGCAGTCGATAGATCGTTTCATAGTTACCAGAATTCTAACTCGATTGCATTCACGAATCGATTCGATCGGTCTAATCGAAATCACATTTGCAACCCCTTTCGATCGAGCAATTTGAAATTTCGTTAAAATCGATCGCACTCCAATTGATCGAATCCACTCGAGAAACTTGCACATTGTGCATCTTTCGATCGGTGTAACTTCAATCGAATGACGAAATATTAAAAACGTGGGACAAAGGGGCTCGGTCATTGTCATCGGCTGTCGCTATTATGGTTCGTGATATTCCGAAGGGTTGGAGACCTCCGTAACACGAAAACTCGGTCAATGATATCGATGTATACTCCGCTGGAAGTGATATAGTGAAGTGGTAAATTGAGCTAGGCGTGAGGAAGAGCGCGTAGATGGGCAGTACAAACAAAAATGGAAAAAAAAAAGGAAAAAAGAAAAGAAGAACAATCAGAAAAACGGTAGTACAAAAATGAAAAGAAAGAAAAGAAAAACAATCAGAAAAACGGTAGTACAAAAATGAAAAAAAAAGAAAAGAAAAACAATCAGAAAAACGGTAGTACAAAAATGAAAAGAAAGAAAAGAAAAACAATCAGAAAAACGGTAGTACAAAAATGAAAAAAAAGAAAAGAAAAGCAATCAGAAAAACGGTGGTACCTTTTCTACATTGTTCGTTACGCGAAACGACACCGATCGATGTTATCCAGTAACCGAAACAAGGATTTCAAATTTCCATAACATTTCACCATCACGTTCGCCTATCCCTGGTAAGATGACGCTGAGCCGTTTCCATACTAACGATATATTTGCGTTTGAAATTGATAGTCTTATGTGCGCTAGAGTCATGTGTTCGCTATTAATGAAACTATGTCAGAGAATTTATTAATAGCGAGAAAGACGTAATTTATTCAAAGAAAGACAAATTTTCTTTCGATGTAGCTAGTTTCTTCCGAACGAACAATTTCGTCTGGAGTATAAATAACGCCTATCTACCAAATATCGTTATTTCTAGAGCCTGTTGCTATTATCGTGTATATATTATTATTTTTGTATTGCAATTGGTAATTGTGGAGTGTATACTTCTCCAAAATGAGACTATAATTAGGAATTACATTACACGAACTTTGTTACAACGTATGAAATTTTAAATCAATTGAATAGCTGTCATTTATATTACTAACAACTAAAGACAAACAATGATAAATAGTGCAGAAGAAGGAAACGTGACATTAAGAAACACTTGTTTTGTCAATACTTGAATTACAAAGTAAAAGAAATATCCAAGAAACGATTAATTGTGTCTCTGAAATTAATTCAACAGTAGGCAAACTAATAGGACAAACGAGGGTTGGAAGATGTTTGAAGACTAAAAACGAGGATAAGGATCGTTAGAAAATAAAAGTATAATTTTGATGAAAAAACAAAAGACGATGTTGTTCGTTTATTTTATACCAAGGTATGTTTTGGAACGATTCGAGACTCGGAATATGCGACAATTGCATCGATGCATTTCAATTGCATCAAGTTGGACATCTGTTTAATTGCAATGCACAATTCATCGGGAAGGAAACAAGTGATCGTAGTACTCTAAATGAAACTTGGTCTTTTAGCGACCAATGTGACGATTTTCTTTTACCTTAACCGATATTTCCCGATATTGTGCCAATCTGTGGAAGTGCCTCTCCGAAAATAATGGCCGACCAAGAATAGGTACGTTCGAATAATTTTTAAATTGAAACGGATATAAAATACCGTGCAGACACGCATACGAAATACTTAGAACTGTTGACGAATAATCTGGAATTTTGATGTTTCGTGATAATTGAATTTGAACATTTATTTATTTGTATTTTCTATGAAATTGATCGAGCATCAATACTCGTGTACTTACCAAATATGAAATATTTTTTTAACTCGTATTCGAATACCGGATATACTATTATTTTCTATTCTAATTAGTAGAGAATATTTACGTATATACAGTTTCGGTGTTGAATAAAAAATATATGATTGTTTTAGATACGCCGCGTTAATCGAGGTTAGGTTTGAAAATAACTTTTGGCTGTACTTCGACTTTACGCAATATTACTCTATGCGATATATGTACAGTTTATTTATTTGTATATTAAAGACGATTAATAATAATACTAATAACAATAATGATAATTCGTTTTATTACGATGATAACAATTCGTTTTGTATTTATTACAATTTATTTTATTATTTTATCAAACACTTCCCGTTGTGTCTGAAACAAAAGCCATCTGTTAAACAAAAAGACAGCGATGAACAGTAACTGTTGTTACGAGAGATCGTTATTATCATCTTAATAGTTAATTTACATCTATTGGTATATTGTATAAGAGTACTATATATATATATATTTCAATGTTTTGTTTCATATTTCCATCTTATCTCACAATTCTACCTCCTTGTCTAAAAATACTGAAATAATTATTTTCACGGAATTTTTACAATATAAATTCTAAAATATTTCTCTCCCAGAAACAATTTTAAAAAATGTCATTAATGGTAAAGAATTCGTCTTGCGAAACAATCACAAGAACAGATATTTTTTGAAATAAAAGTATAACTTTTCACTGAAATATTTGCAAAACTTCTATCTACCAAATATCATTATTTTTAGAGCCTGTTGCTATTATCGTGTATATATTATTATTTTTGTATTGCAATTGGTAATTGTGGAGTGTATACTTCTCCAAAATGAGACTATAATTAGGAATTACATTATACAAACTTTGTTACAACGTATGAAATTTTAAATCAATTGAATAGCCGTCATTTATATTACTAACAACTAAAGATTAATCATTAATTTAATCAACTGTGGTCGCAAGCGAATAACGATTAATTTAATCACCGACCAAAGTGAGCGATCAATCACTCGTTCATTTATCAATCGTCCATGACAACCGAACGATTAACCACTTTAATCGTGATTCTCAATCGTTACCATAATTAAAATTTACCTACTATATGAATACTTTTCAAATAAAATACGTACAGTTAATTGTTTTACAGTATCTCTCGCTTATTAAAACATCCAGCTAATTAACGTAAATACATTTTATTAATTCGGTCGGTTAAACAATCGAAACACTTTTTACGTAGAAAGTCAAAATAAGCAAACTACGATGGAAAAATTGGAACTATTTATTTTCACAGATATTTTCAATTCAATAAAACCTGAACGTGATATTGTAAAGATCAAATTTACATACTCGAAAGCACAGCATGTATTGTAACATGTGGATTTCATTTCAGGGGTGGATTGGGTACACAAAAACAATGAAAAAAGTTTAGATAAACATGTACCCTGTTTGACCTTTGTCTCAAATTGCAGCCATTTTTGTACTTCGATAATATGCAGCTGTTCACATTTATAGAGTGTTCAAAATGGTAAACTACGACCTTAATGGAAGCATGCATAGTGTCATAAAGTTCATCAATCGTTAAAATAATCTAGATATTTGTCGAATTGGTTGGAAATTTTCTCGTGTACATTCTCCAAGTGTTGCAATAACTGGAAACGAATGGTTAAATAAAAAAAATCTTTTCAAATGGCCTCGAAAATAATTCAGCGGATTTAAATCTGAGGAACGAGCAAGCGAGGCAATAGGTTCTTCACGATCTTACAATTAGGAAATTGTTCGTTCAAGAACTGAACGGCTGCACAACAAATGAACCGATGCACAGTCATGCATAAACTACATACAACGTACGATATCAAGTGGAACGTCTTCCAATAGAGCTAGACTCGTTCATAGAACAGAATAGATACCTCTCTGAACCTTGTTCAGAGATAGCAACGAGTTATCGAGCATTGAAACAAACAGTTTACTAGAATCATACCAACCCAGTTTGTGATTAAGAATTGATAAAATAGACAGCAGTAGAAAAATGACTATAACTTGAGAACACGAAGTAGTTTAATAGAATCATACCAAACCAGTTTGTGATTAAGAATTAGATAAAGTATACAACAGTAGGAAAATGACTATAACTTGAGAACATGATTGAACACACGAAGTAGTATAGTAGACTCATACCAACCCAGTTTGTGATTAAGAATTAGATAAAATATACAGCAGTGGAAAAATGACTATAACTTGAGAACACGATCAAACACACAAGGTAGTTTAGTAGAATCATACCAACCCAGTTTGTGATTAAGAATTAGATAAAATACACAACAGTAGAAAAATGACTATAACTTGAGAACAAGACCAAACACACAAAGTAGATCTCACGTGTTACGACAAACTCGGTTTTGGCATGAATTTTAATTTAGAATTGGAGAAGATTGTATGTATGTTGAAAATTGTAATTGTATTTATTATGAAAATACAATTAAAAAAAGCGTAACTTCTTTTAAAATCGTATAAAATATTAACTTTACATTTCTTTCTGGTACTGCTTAACACTAAAACTACCAAAAAGGTCAATTTGACTGGTCTGAAACCATTTTTTAAAATTACTCGATCATTAACACCGCTTTTTTCCTTATTATTCGTCGACGAATATTGCAATAGGGAACTAATTACTTGTTAATTAATTCGTTAATTAATTTTCTCTTTCCTCTTCTAATTTCGAAGATACGTACGCGGTTTGATAGAAATAGGAATACGTTCACCGATAATTTCCATTATAAACTTTTTTCAATGCATGTACACATACACACGTGCACGCACGCATATATATGTTTTACACTATACACGTACGTAGATACACGCAAACCTTACGGTTCTGTTATTATCGCAACAAAGTTTGTATTTTTACGTTACACCGTAAAAATAATGTTTCCACAGTAATTATAAACGTGTTTTATTCGTGTACGTATTGTATCTAACGAAGGTCAGTGCATAAGCGAGAAATATGGGTAAATTTTAATGCAAACGAGTGCATCTAGGTACCTGTTATAAACCCTTGTCATGTTTGTCGTATTCGCACACAAATGTATGTCATACACTCACACAAAAGAAAAGAATGCATAAATAACGTGTCGCACACATCGGGAAAAATAACACACACATTCCACGTGCACACAAGAAACAATGTACACATTGGGAACACAAAGGAGGAAGATCTGCTGTTCAATTCCCAATAACAATTACTACTCCTCGAACACAAAGCGATGAAAAGTTCCCAAAATTGTTTCGTTAAAAGTTACGATGCTCTTGGTAATTGGCTATTAAGGTCTGAATATTTCTCCTACTGCAACGAAAAATTATTAATTCTCAAGCTACAAGTTACAAAGTAGGGAAACAATCCCTCGAACAAAAAATGGCTCCACAGTTCAGTTTCACGATTAACGAAACAAAAGTTAACTTGAAATTTTCCGCTCCCAGTTGTCCAGAAAGTTTTCGTTTATTCGTCTTGAGCCACGTCCTTGAAACCATGCATATTTCATTTGACCCGTTTTTCTCTATTGATGACAATATTGATGAAAAACCGAGGTGGCATTTTTAAGTGCCTCGCCCTGTATAGCAGGTATGATGTCATTTCTGATTCAAGCGTTAGGAGTCGTTCACGCTACTGTGGCGTTATTTTTAAATCGAGAGCTAAAAGTTCGTTGACACCACGTGGGTGTTAGGGGGGCCACAAACCTAACGATTTATCGCGCGATGAGTCGACAAGACGAGGTGCAACGATAGCTGTATCGACCTATCGCAACTACTTTTTTTTTAACACAGTTGCCAAAACGTGGTAATAGACTTTTACTCGAAATGGAATTAATTTTCCTTCCACGGTCAGATTTTGAAACTGGAACCGGGCGAACGATCCTTTCAACGTGCCACTGAATGACCATGACAGATTTTATGACAACGTGTACAACAGGTTATACGTAACGTAATTCTTCCATTCAAACGATACTTTTTACACCGCGTTCAAGTAACAGAATCATGTTCCGTATAGAATTTCATCCATTAATGAAAATTAAGCTTTTACGTTTCTGTACATCTTCGTGGCGGTAATACAGATTGTTTAATGCGCGGATAAATTAACACGAGTCTTGTAACGATCTTATTGGAATGATTTTCAATTGTGCACAGAACGAGTCATTTTTTATTTTTCAAGTAGATACGTCTTCGAGTAAAATCACCTTTGGAATCATTCTGAACTAATAAAACTTGTCAGTGAATTGTTGATACTCTCGCAAAGATGTAACAAGAAGTAAAGGACACATATATAGGTGTTTAGAACATTCGAAATAACAAATTATAACAAGTAATATAAGAATAACCATAGTAATAACAAATTATTCCGCATCGAGTTCGTGTATTATTTTTTATCATTTCTTCTTCTTTATATACGAGTATCTTCTTTAATAAGCCGTAAACAATAGGTTGCACAAACAATGCGAGACATTTTTTCTTCTTTTTCCTAATTACTAGGTCACGTGTTTGAATTGCACATATATTATATTTTACTTAATTCGTGTATTATTTATTCTCACTGTTATTATATTTTCTAATCCCTTTTGTGTTCGAGTATTATTCTTTTTATTGTTTCGCGATGTTAGTTTACGGTCATCGAGCTCACGTAATGCGAGACTCGATCGCCATTCTTTAATAAGACGTAAACAATAGGTTGCACAAATAATACGAGTCATTTTTTTTCTTCTTATTTCCAATTATTGTGCCACGTGTACAAATTGCACATATATTATATTTTACTTAATTCATATATTACTTACTCTCACTGTTATTATATTTTCTAATTCCTTTTGTGTTCGAGTATTATTGTTTTTATTGTTTCGCGATATTAGTTTTACGGTCATCGAGCTCACGTAATGCGAGACATTTTGTTTCTTTTTTTTTTCCAATTATTGGGCCACGTGTACGAATTGCACATATATTATATTTTACTTAATTCGTATATTACTTATTCTCACCGTTATTATATTTTCTAATCCCTTTTGTGTTCGAGTATTATTATTTTTATTGTTTCGCGATATTAGTTTTACGGTCATCGAGCTCACGTAATGCGAGACTCGATCGCTGTTGCTTTGTCTCTCTCGCACTCGTTACATCCAATTCACTTTCCTCGTGAAACGGTTCGTAGGACGCTCGAGCTCAGCTGGAGATAAAAATCACTACTCACTCCCGCTTTCAAGTAAACCGACCGACCGCCTCGATTGTGTCACTCGAAAGCTGAAAATGCTTTAAGTACAACACAATTTACAATTATCGTTCGAAAATTCGTATCGACCATTGTTGTATAACATATCGTACGATAAATCGTCACGTTTGTGGCTTCTATTACGTATATATGTAATTTGATCGTTAAAAGTTGCTAGTGACAGACGTTATCGTCTGCGATAAACTTCGTGCTTTGTATGCCAACAGATTAAAAAGTTACACATTGCAGTTTCTCGATTAGTCGACTGTTCAGTCATCTAGTTTCACTGAAATTTGCTATCGTTATTAGTCGTTTCTACGATCGTAGCTTTTTCAAATGCTTTATCTTCGCTTACTATACACTAACGAAGCTCTATAACGACATCGATTCTCCAACGTTTTCCAAAACAAATTTGATTAAATGTAACATTACGTGAACAGTGTAACGCATCTTTCTGATTTAAAAACCAGAGATCAGGAATCTCCGCAGAATTAAAATATTTACATTTATCGAGTTGCTTCACAAAAATTAAGATACAGATATGTACAATTTTCACACAGTCTCTTTATATTTGAACATCTTTTATAATGTAAGAAAAAAATATATTAATGTTACACTTAACTGGTGTAATAAAAATATACAAATATTACATTTAACCGGGGTAACAAAAATATACAAATATTACATTTAACCGGGGTAACAAAAATATACAAATATTACACTTAACCGGTGTAATAAAAATACACAAATATTACACTTAACTGGTGTAATAAAAATATACAAATATTACACTTAATTGATGTAATAAAAATATACAAATATTACACTTAACCGGTGTAATAAATATATACAAATATTACACTTAACCGGTGTAATAAAAATATACAAATATTACACTTAACCGGTGTAATAAAAATATACAAATATTACACTTAACCGGTGTAATAAAAATATACAAATATTACACTTAACCGGTGCAGTAAAAATATACAAATATTACACTTAACCGGTGTAATAAAAATATACAAATATTACACTTTGCGTGTAAAATTGTCGACTAACCCTTTAGATACAAATCCTTCGCGTGCAATATTATTTACGTTTTCAGTACGATACGAAGGATTAAAAAATATTATCTCCGTTTCGTAATTTACATCTTTCTGTACCGTCGATTCGTCCTTACTCTATGTTTGCCAACTGTTCGTTGACTTTTGATCGGGAGTGTACCTCGTAAAAATGTTATGTCTATAGGTCTATAGGTTCGAAAGTTATATCGAATTTACGATCAGCACACAAAGTTATCGTGTTTCGCTGAAAAGGGTTGGTCACTGATGAGAGGTATTTGCGTAACCGTTCCGCCTGTATAGTGTTAAAAGGGTTTAAGGCCGATTCTAGCGATCGCCAACAGTGTTACCATAGTACATTGTCGACTCTATTAACTTCAAGGGCTAAATCAACCGCTATCCGCGTCAAAGGAACACAACCGAGCTTGCTAAACAAGTTTAGAAGCACAGTAATCAAGAAGATACCCGCTCGATGGCGTTTAATCCTTGCTCAAAAGATCTGCTTCAGAGTAACCTTTTCTTCTCTACCGTTGTTTAAACCCCTTCTTTTTTTTTATCATTCTCTCGCGAAACACGCTCCTACGGTATAAATTACTTACCCCCGAGACAGAAAGTTTGAAAAATACAGAGAATAATAACATTGTCCGGGATTCCTCTGGGAGTAATCTTGATAAGCTATGCGCATGTTTTTTCCACTATTCTAAATGACCTCTATAGATTTCTTTGTTAGATTGCTGAGTAAGTTCTATCCGCGAGGCAAATATTTATTATTCTTCAGAGTTATTCAATGTTTGACATTAAATCGTACAAGGTGTCCCGCGTGATAACCAACAAATCGTCCTACTACGTTTGGAAGACCATTCCGAACTAAATAGGTCAGATACTCTACAGGTCTGTTTCTTTACTATGGATTCAGTTCTTTTTTAGGTATTGCGGGTGCAAATTCAACTGGTCGTTAAAAGCCACGCCCTTGACTGCAAATGATGTCAGAAAGTATAACTCGACAACTTGGAAAATATCCCTAAGGGAGTGGTCTGAACGTGGTGGGGTGAGTGGTGGGGTTGAGAGGTAGAGTCGCATAGCTATCGTGTGTCATCTGATACTGTTCATAAAAGAAAAGTAACACGAGCGGTACTAAAATTAATTTTATACGTACTTTGGAAGCGAGTTTTAGATCGGATTTTGACATCACGTTTACGTTATTATAATTGTAAATTATTTTAACCGAAGAATTATTTTATCTTTCTCATTTAGATGGGAACTATTTGCGAAATACAAACGAACAGCATTTGTTCTAATAATGTACAATGCAGGTGTATCGTAATTCTTTTAACGTTACATTGTGAATGTATAGAATGTCCCAATAATTACCGGTCGATTTACTTTTTGAATAAAACTTAAACGGTTTGAGTAATCTTGATATTTTTTTATTTATTTAAAAGTACAAACTTGGGAGTTTATAACGAAATGAGACATCTTCCTAATGGTCGCCTCAACTTTTTTTCCGGACCATCAAGTTTTTGTCAAAATTTTTCACTACGTTTTCGCACAAACTCGAATCGATTTCACCAATGACACATTCGATGTTGTGTTTTGGCTCTAGAATTATCTCTGGATTGTCAGCATAAACCTTACCTTTGACGTGACACTAAAGAAAAAGTCCAAAGGTGTCAAACCGCTTGATCTTGGTAGTCAATTGACATCACCTCTTCGAGAAGTTAATAGTTTTGAAAATAATGGATAGTTCAAATCGACCGGTGATGATTGGGACACTTGACATGATTTTAATAGCGATTTACCGACATGCTCCTGAATAATTTTCACGCGTTCTTAAACCGCGTACTTTTCCCTGATTAATTTCCCATCTGTCTAGATGACACTTGTCAAGTTTCAAGTCAATCGGTTTGACATTTTAAATTTAATAGGAAATTCAAATCGACCGGTGACGATTGGGACATTCTACATGATTTCAATAGCGATTTTCCGTCGTGCACCTGAATAATTTTCACGCGATCTTAAACCGCATACGTTTCTCTAATTAATTTCCCATCTATCTAGATGACACTTGTCAAGTTTCAGATCAATCGGTTGGACATTTTAAAAATAATAGGAAATTCAAATCGACCGATGACGATTGGGACACCCTGTACGATGTAGATAACGTGCCCTAAAATTTACGCAAGGATCTAAGGGGCAGTGCTGAGCGTAGCCAAACGATATGATGAGCCTAACCTCGCAATGATCTCGAGTAGCCAATTGAATTTGATTCCACTGTAGTCTATTTCTAGCTTTCTTTACGCTCTGTAGTCACTTTTCACGTTAGTATCTACAGTTTCTTAGAATCGTTAAGATACTTACTCGATACGAGCCAAAAAATCCCCCAGACTGAACTTACACAGCAATTTGATACCCAACAAACACTAAAGAATACAAATTTCAAAGAAAAATATCATTTCATAATTACAATAATTCCAGAAACATAGAAGATACTTGACGTCTCTTAGACTAAATCTCTAGATCGAAATTTATTGTTCAAATGTCCAAAACCATAGTATTATTTTTCATTAACGAAAATGATATACTTTCTTCCACCTGAATTCGTATATTCGTTGTCCGATTAAAAAAAATTTCTCCCATTAGTTGTATCGCTCGGATATGCGAGTGTCGAAAAACGAAGCTCGTGATACAGTTTCATCGGTCGTGAAATTTAACGAGGTAACATCTGTGAGCGATCGTATCGGGCATCCGCGGCGGTCAAGCATCTCTCGCGAACGAAATGTCGTGGTCTGTTTGAAGTCCCAAGTGCCGATCCGAAACGCTTAAAAGAAATACCAATCCGGACGGTGACTCCGCGAAGATGTTGTGTTTGGACATAAAGCTGGTCTCCCGTTTGCGAGGAGTCTCGTTGAGTGGTTCGTCTACAAGCGTGTCACCGGTCCCCTCCACGGCGACCTCGACCTCGTCGACGACCGGCTCCGCGGAGAAGTGCAAACGTGGCAAAGGAAGAAGGGAGAGCTCTGGAAACGGGAGCTCGTTGACGGAAAGCGACAGCGAGGAGGAAACGTTGCCCGTCGGTCAGGAGATGATACGCAGAAACAGATCCAGATCGGTTTGCGTGTCCGCGCTACCGTCCACGCAGTTGAGACATCTGCATCGACGTGCCAGTCATCATGTGTACGTTACACGGTGTTATTTAACCCCTCGGTGACAGATCAGATCCCTGTGCACAAACGGGAGCTTCGTGTGTCCTGGACAATCGGTACTGGTACTAGCCCTAGCTCCACATGCTTCTGTTATCTCTATTGCTCTATCGAGAACGAGACCAAGGGACGTTCTCGCTAACGATCGAGCGGAATTTCTTCCCACAATTAACCATAGGAGAAACATTACTGGTAGAAACGATCAATGTATCTGGTGTTATTCGATACGATGGATATTTGCAGCGGTGCAAGATGACGATGGACCTGGCCAATTGGCTGTTGCGTCGTGGACCATTTGTGAAAGTTACTTCAGAAGCTACTTTGCTCGGAGATGCTACTGTTCTTCGAGATATCGAGATTTTTATTTGACTACTTGCAGGTCGTTTTTTTCAGCTCTGTTTATAAACTAGTAGAGTGAAATTTGAGTCGTTTGAGACAGTAGTGTCTCAATGTGTTGATATGGTGGGTAGGTAGTTGCCACTATGACGAGGGTGACCCTAATTTCTTAAGTGGTGTACATTTTTTGTAATGTATGAAAGGGTATTTCGAGACGAATTGAATCGTGTCGAAGTTGCACAAAGTCAGAGAAATTGAACATTTGGTGATATTATATTTATTAGTGCGCGTGTTGTTATCGATAAGCCTAGCTATCGTGTTCAAAACGACTTCCATTAGTAAGAGTGCATTTTTTGAGCTCGGTTAATTACACTCTTACCAGTGTCTGTTAATGTGGCACTGGATGCACACGCTTCCATTATCTTGATTTGCAAGTCGTTTAAATCTCTCGACGGTGTAGTGAAATGATATTCTCAATATGGCCCCGCAAAAACAAAAAAAAAATATCCAACGATGATAAATCTGGTGATCTTGCAGGCCATTTCTGCTTGTCCCGATCCATTTAGTGTCGAAAAAGCTTTCGTACTAGGAAATGCAATATTAAATGCGAAATGTTCAGATCTATTTTATTCATTCCTGACATTGTGTAACCTTCAAGATTATAGTATACTGCACGGTTGAATTTTTCTTGAAATATTTCTTCGTTTAAAAAATCAAAGGTCATCTTTGTTTCTTCCAAACTACTTCAAACGTAAAGAATTAACACTCGTTGTTATATTGGTTAGAAAATGGATTGTATATCTGAAACGAGGATCGAATTGATTATACGTTATTATATAATACCACGAGGAAGTACATTTTTGATTTTATTTATAAAAAATTAATTTACCACCACAAGAGAGAAGCAGTATTTGAACTAGTTGACACTCGTATGTATAGAAAGTTACATTCTGATAACCATTGACATTAAGCCAATTATAAAACAATTCTCAATGAAAAATTTCCTGAACAACTTTGTCGGTTAATACCGAATAATTCGTTAATTTATTTTGTATGTTTCACGGATTGATTATTATTTATGAAGTGTTGGTATTTTTCAAGATTTTCAATGTCGAAAGGTTTTTATAGATTATCTTCAAAATTGATTATTATTTATGAAGTGTTGGTATTTTTCAAGATTTTCAATGTCGAAAGGTTTTTATAGATTATCTTCAAAATTGATTATTATTTATGAAGTGTTGGTATTTTTCAAGATTTTCAATGTTGAAAGGTTTTTATAGATTATCTTCAAAATTGATTATTATTTATGAAGTGTTGGTATTTTTCAAGATTTTCAATGTTGAAAGGTTTTTATAGATTATCTTCAAAAAGAAGAATTTAGTACATGGTTTTAAGTACCATGCTCAGCATTCATTTCCCTTCTACGTTCTTATGGTTTTATTTGTACGAACAATATGTGGATGAAATGAATATTCAAATTTTTCTCTGTCCCAGGAATATAAGCTTTTTTATCATTTTTTTTTTCATTATTAAAAGAAATTGTAACTCGATAAAGTTTTCTAATTATTTTACACTACTTATTTTATTATTTTTTTACATTTTTTGGTTTGTATTTATTATATTGCATTGCAGTGTGTTCGTATTACATTAATTACTTAAAAAATTGTCTGAAGATCGAAAAATTTTACAATAAAATTTTCTTTTGATCGTATGTAAATCACTGAAAAATACATAATTACTTGTACGACCACAATTATTAGCGTTACTTTAAAATATTTACATGAGGAAAAAAAACTAAAAGCCATGTCCATTCCTTAGTCTCCATCATTGCAAAAAGTGATCATATCGAATAATATTATCGTTTTTCTCCTGTTATTATATGTGCAATTGAATTTACAAAGTTACAATGAATAATGTTCTTATTTCTGTACAATAACCCAATACTTTGTACAATAGCCAAACAGTATTAAATACTTTATATGTATTAAATAATATGCATAATAATGTATGTATATACCTTAATCGTTTTTCTTCAAAGGGAAGCCAACGATACGGACGAGTCCTTTTTAGATGAGATCAGATACAAAATATTAGAGGAGATGAATATAAAAACTATTAAATATTAACTTTACAAAAATAAAAGTGACTTTCAACTGCGATTGTAATCGTAATTTTAAATTACAATATATTCGGTCTGAGTTTAAATCCCACTGAGATTGTTGAATTTATTACTTTTTCTGTTACATAATTCTTTCTGGAAATAATACATTAATTACATTCTATAATTTACAATTTAATGCCCGAGGGAGAAGAACTCGTGACTGGGCTTGTAGAAATCGCATAAATGTTAATGTTGCATTATTTGTGAGTAACTGTTACCGTATTTGTAAATATAATCTTACATTACATATACTGCAAGAGATATTGAAACTTATAACTCTATGCAACTGTAAATAAACATAAATATTTCGAATAGATCTTACTTGACGTATATAAAAATATGCAGTCTGGTTTTTATATCGAGATGTTACATCGAAAATTATAAAATGATATAAAACCACAAAAAGAAAATAATTATGTTAAAAAAAAAAAAAGAGGAAGATAATTCTATCTAGGCAACAAACAACGAATAACATTTACACGTAACGCACGATTAATTTATATTTATATCATACACGTCATATAACACAAGTTCATGGTACAAACTGGGTCGAGGAGATCCTATAGCACAAAGTAGGTCGAAAATATAAAATAACAAAACTGCATCGGAAGCTTTAGTTTCGAAAAAAAAAATATTTGAAAACCAATCTATTACGTGTAGAGCTAACAGTGTGTATATACACTGTGGGCTGAAATTCGTAGTAAAAATAGAGCCAGGAAGATTCTATGATACAAAATAAAACAAAAATATAAATAACAAAATTGCATCGTATAATGCATTTCAAGGAAAATGCAATTTAATATGCATGCACCTGACAGACGACTGATTATGGATTTCACAACAAAGGACTACTAGATTGATTTTCAAATGCATTTTTCTCATTAACGAAACCTCCAGTACAATTTTGTTATTCTATATTTTCATTATATTCCGAGCTGTAAAATTTCCTTGACTCAGTTTGTACCATGAATTTCGAAACACCTTGTATATAACATTTATACACTGCACAAATACCATCTTCGTGTTATGTACATGTGCCTGGGTACGTAACAGACAGTTTTATTATTTTACATAACAAACCAATATTTATTCTCTCGTCTACGTTATTTAAATAAATCTTTATTCGATTAAAATTTCATAAATGTAAACTTTTATATTTTACGATCGATCACTGCGAATAACAAATAATGAATATTCGGTTAAATCGTTCGTATTAATTATACAGAGAATGATTTATTCGAAATTATTTAAGCAATGTTCAACTCTGGTTGCAATCTGAATTACAATTACTATTGCAACCACGTTCATCTTTGTCGAGTTAAACGAGTTTCGAAATTTCGAAATTTTCATTGTTTTGCAAAAATTGTTTATAAAAGTAGGTTGCGTTGACACCCACTCTTCTAGAAATTGTTCATACTCATTGTTTCCTACATTTTACACACCTACCATCCAAAGAGCACTTGTCCCGATTGCTGACTTCCCTTGTTAGTAAATTGCAATTCAGGCTTAGTTATCTATACTTATAATTGTCCATTCCAGAAAATTGGATTGCCCGTGTCACCGAGGGGTTAAGAAAACTAAAAATCTCGTCAGACAAGATGACGAAAATTTCAATGCGACAAAAAAAAAAAATGGGATGATTCTTCGGATACAAATAAATTGAAAATTTTCACTAAAATATTTTACAAGATTTCGTTTTCGAGATAATGGATTTTAATTTTACAAACCGCAACACGGCTTGTCGAGTGATACTTCGGTTCATTATTAATTATTTACATGTTACGTAACTCGATGCAAATAATCACATTATTAAAATACAAATTATTAAGAACGAAATGAAATATTTATTCAAAAATAGGTAACACCCATAAAGAGAGTTTTTAATTTAATACAAATTTAATGAACATATTAAACAAATATTCAGTACCTAAGGAATTGGTTCGATCGACTTAACCAAATTATTAAATTCTATTTACCTCGTAAGTAATATTCGATGTTAAAACTTATCATATTTATTCATACATATACAAACCCAATTTGTTTGCACGTGCACGACTTATACAAATATTCGATAACATAAAAATTCTCAGTTAACTTAAACAAGAGTTGCAACGATACATATTACAAGTTCAAAGTACAAAGATAATCCCCGCTTTCAAGAGACAATTTTTGCCCCGGATTCGAGTCAAAGTAAAATGTCCACAATTCCAATTATATCTTCCTAACAGTATTACCAAAGGATCAGAGAAGTATTTCCGATAAAAACAAGTCGAAACATGACCTTGTTCACATTTTGTTTCGTTACGTGTAAAGTGAATTGCTTCCAAGTTTAACAAACACATACACCCTCGCATAAAGTTCGTGTTCGAGTTCGTTTTCATCGAAAAAATCTCGCCAATCCATTTACGATACTTGGACGAAGATACAATGAAAAGTGTAACAATTTTTATACGGTATTAATAGTTGGAGTACCGATACGCTCGGGAGTCGCTTTGAAGTTACGGTCACTGGTCGCGTATAATGCGAGGCTCGTTTGTTATTGCTCTATTTCTTTCACTCTCGTTGTACCTCGTTCACTTTTCTCGTCGGTACACGCCAGGCTCAGCCTCCGATATAGATAAGAATCGTTATCCGCGTCTCTCTCAACCGAAATCCTGACTTTATCACTCGAAAACGAGAATTACAGTAATATGACGAGCACGGTTGCTCGTACAGTAAAAAAGGACCGGTTCCAGCAGTTTCTCATTATCCTAAATCAATTAATTCTCGCTAGTGTATCTCGTGTTTTATCGAACCGTGAGAATTGCGAAGTCGCATTAAGCGTAAACAAACAGGAACGTATACGTGTAAACAAACATAATAACCGTATAAAATGTCACTCCACGAACCGTGTGGCTGTATACACGTCTACGCGACGAATTTTCCAAATCGATTTTCTCGAAAAGGAAACACCCTAAGGACGATTGTATTCGAAATTTTTGATTTATTTTCACACGAATCACTTGTATTTTTACCATAATTTTCTCAATATTAACTTATCTTTTCGCGTAAACATTTCTGACCGAGTTTTTACTTTATTTTTAATTTTCTCGAAAACGAAACATCATGAGGAGAATTGTATTCGAAATTTTTGTTTCATTTTCACACGAATCGCTTGTATTTTTACCATAATTTTCTCAATATTAACCTATCGTCGTTTGCAAACATTTCTGGCCGAGTTTTTACTTTACTTTTAATTTTTTTAAAAATGAAACACCTGCGGACGATTGTATTCGAAATTTTTTATTTATTTTCACACGAATCGCTAGTATTTCAGTACCATAATTTTCTCAATATTAACCTATCGTCGTTTGCAAACATTTCTGGCCGAGTTTTTACTTTACTTTTAATTTTTTTAAAAATGAAACACCTGCGGACGATTGTATTCGAAATTTTTTATTTATTTTCACACGAATCGTTCGTATTTTTGTACCATAATTTTCTCAATATTAATCTATCGTCGCGTGTAAACATTTCTGGCCGAGTTTTTATTTTACTTTTAAAGTTGAAAATTGAAACGTGTTTCCAATAATATTGGAACGAAGTACAATGTGTAACAAAGACAGTCTTTTGTACAATAATGAGCAAATGTTCCGTTTAATTATCAGAGACGAGTGCAAATCTGCAGTTATATTACCAAATAAAGTGGTTAAACAAGGTAACAGAAATATTATGGGTCTGTAAATAAAGAAACCTTAAATGTTTTAAATGTTAAATTTACTCAAGGTGAAACGATACTGAACTGAATATTTTGAAAGGTTAATAAAAGGTTAATAAAAACTTAAAAGTGGATTGTGAATTAATTGGAAACTTAATTGTTGGATTGTGAAAAAATCTCTCGATTGATCTTAATTTAGAAGCAACGTTGTTAAGTTGCAGAAATATTATGCAATTTTTGTTAAAAATGGTTCTCGATTTAACATCCATGATGAAAAAAATTTGCATTTCGAACAGGACCGGATTAAAGTTGTAACAATTAATGAGTATAAATAAATTATACAATATTATGTGTATCTAGCCAGCCATTTTAATAAAAAATTGCATTAAATATTAATATTTCAGCGACTTCTGTAAGACTTAATGTATTCAAGTCGTTTATAATCGTTACGTTGGCTGGTGCGCGAGAAACAATGGCTTATGAATTTACGATAAAAAAAATGTTGGGTTCGTATCGCCATATTGGTTTTTTAAATTTTTCTATTTAATATAAATTCATTTCCAGATTGCTTCAAACTTTTTTTGATTTTTCTCTTCGACTATACAATGTACAAGAATAACAAAAAAATATAATTCACATTAAAGGTATTAAGTTTCAAATCTTTGACACTTTTCCTTAACAATTTATAAAAGAAACGATATTCGATGAAAAAGACCCTAGATCGTTCTTCTATAAATATTTTTCATTCGTTTCATCGTTAGCTTTCGTAGCACGAAGAACCAGAACAATATTTAAAACAATGACAATATTTAAAACCATTCGTCTTAAAAACAACTAAGCAGATACACCTAATATTCTACAGTTTATTCTATACTAATTGTTTTCCACAATTTCATCTCGACCCAATTCAAGAAACGTTCTGATCACAGATTTCGTTTATAAATCGACGTTAGCTTAAATATTTGTCTACCAAAAAAAAAAGAAAAAAAAACGGACAATATTGCAGGAGAGGTTCGAACAAATACAGAGTATTTTCTTTCTCACTGTAGCTGGCTTTGTTAATACGAAATGCCAGCACAAACCTTGAGAGATAACACGTTGGTCGATCCTTGAACTTGTACAATGTTCCAGGTCCACCACAGATGCGATTTCCAGACGCGGAGTTCTCTCCAGGCGGTATTATGGGAGCGTGGAGATGGTGAGTGTATTTGAAAAAATATTGCCGCCATTTTTTCATTCATTGTACCAGGCGTTGAACACTCGTGACAAGACAGAGTACCGTTTTACATTTTATTCAAGTCGTTTGAAATACGTGAATCGTCAAATCCATAATGTTCCTTTTTTATTTCTCTTCCCCTGTATTTTCTTCGACGATACAACGTACAAGAATAACAAAAAAATATAATTCATATCAACGGTATTAAGTTTCAAATCTTTGACACTTTTTCTTTAACGATTTGTAAAAGAAACGATATTCGATGAAAAAGACCCTAGATCGTTCTTGTATAAATATTTTTCATTTGTTTCGTCGTTAGCTTTCGTAGCACGAAGAACCAGATCAGACGATGACAATATTTAAAATCATTTATTCGTGCATAATACTATTAGGTTGTTCGAAAAGTAATTTATTCGATGAAATCGAAAATTTCCTTTTCCAAAATATATAAGTAATACATAATTCGATAAAATGTTTGTACGCTCTAAAAAAATAGTATTCTATTTTCACCAAAAAAAAAAAAAAACGAAATCACTTTCCGAACAAGTGAATACAATATTGTATTGTAATAAAATCTCTCGATTGATCTTAATTTACAAGCAACGTGTTAGGTTGCAGAAATGTTCAATTTTTGTACAAGTTGTATTTTTTTTTTTACTCCGTTAAAGTTTACAATTTGTCTAGCGTGGACATTTTATTTTCACCAATAAAAAAAAAACGAAATCACTTTCCAAACAAATAAATACATTGTTGTATTTTCTTTTTTTTTTTTACTTTGTTAAAGTTTACAATTTGTCTAACGTGGACATTTTATTTTCACCAAAAAAAAAAAACGAAATCACTTTCCAAACAAATAAATACATTGTTGTATTTTCTTTTTTTTTTCTTTTTTTTTTTTACTTTGTTAAAGTTTACAATTTGTCTAACGTGAACATTTTATTTTCACCAAAAAAAAAAAACGAAATCACTTTCCAAACAAGTGAATACATTGTTGTATCGTAATAAAATCTCTCGATTGATCTTAATTTACAAGCAATGTGGTTAGGTTGTAGAAATGTTGTGCAATTTTTGTACAAGTTGTTGTATCATTCTTTTTTCTTTTTTTTTTACTCCGTTAAAGTTTACAATTTGTCTAGCGTGGACATTTTATTTTCACCAAAAAAAAAAACGAAATCACTTTCCAAACAAATAAATACATTGTTGTATTTTCTTTTTTTTTTTCTTTTTTTTTTATACTTTGTTAAAGTTTACAATTTATCTAACGTGGACATTTTATTTTCACCAAAAAAAAAAAACGAAATCACTTTCCGAACAAGTGAATACAATATTGTATTGTAATAAAATCTCTCGATTGATCTTAATTTACAAGCAACGTGTTAGGTTGCAGAAATGTTGTGCAATTTTTGTACAAGTTGTATTTTCTTTTTTTTTTACTACGTTAAAGTTTACAATTTGTCTAGCGTGGACATTTTATTTTCACCAAAAAGAAAAAACAAAATCACTTTCCAAACAAGTAAATACATTATTGTATTGTAATAAAATCTCTCGATTGATCTTAATTTACAAGCAACGTTGTTAGGTTGCAGAAATGTTCAATTTTTGTACAAGTTGTATTTTTTTTTTTTTTTACTCCGTTAAAGTTTACAATTTATCTAGCATGGACATTTTATTTTCACCAAAAAGAAAAAACAAAATCACTTTCCAAACAAGTGAATACATTATTGTATTGTAATAAAATCTCTCGATTGATCTTAATTTACAAGCAACATTGTTAGGTTGCAGAAATATTGTGCAATTTTTGTACAAGTTGTTGCATCATTTTTTTTTTTTTCATTTTTTTTACTTCGTTAAAGTTTACAATTTGTCTAACGTGGACATTCGATAAATTGTGGGCCACGAGTAATCGTGTCGTTTAATCGTGTGGTGTATCGTCTCGGAAGACTAGTGAGAGTGAAACCACATTGGGAAAACTCGTTCGTGTAATTGGTTTTTTCTCCCTCGATCACTTGTCGAGTGGGAGGAGATCATGAGGCCAAGAACGTTTCAGTCTTCGGTTAGGTACAAAGTGTGCAATTCATTGCTAGCATCAATGAAAGGAATCGTTCCTACGATAGATCGGCTCGTATTTATTATGCTCTTGAAAATTGATTTTTCGATTCGATAATCGACAACGATCCGCTCAATGGACGTTAACGAGCCACCGGAATCGTTCTCGAAATTAAATTTGCATCTTGAGAAAGTGTTGCAACGGATATTATCCGCTGTGATTTTTACAACAAGGAAGACCAATTACTCGTGTAACAAAGACGAAAACCATGAAATCCGTTCCATTCTCCCGCACAATGACTCACGGTCGTGTGTTTTGCGATTTATTGTTACAAACGTTAAGAAAGCTGAACGAACTAAAATACGAAGCCTTATCCGATCTATTATACTCGCTAGATTTATTCTATACCGACTACCACTTTTTATAACACTTGTACAACATTCTATCGGGTTGTTCGGAAAGTAATTTCGTTTTCCGAAATGGAGAGTATATAATTTAATAAAATATTTATACACTTTAAAAAAATCGTGTTTCATTTAAAAAAAAAAAAAAAACGAAATGACTTATTGTACGCGTTATTTTAAGTTATTAATTCTATACTTGGAAAGCACTGCAATTTATCCCTTATTTTGTTCCTTTGTTTCGATCGACCACGATTACTATTGGATTGTTCTACTATTGTAAAGTAATTTCGTTTTCCAAAATGGAGAATATGTAATTTAATAAAATGTTTATACTCTCTAAAAAAAATCCTAATATATAAAATATATTAGGTTGTTTGGAAAGTGATTTCATTTTTTTTTTTTTTGGTGAAAATGAAACACCAGTTTTTCTGGGTGTGTAAATATTTTATTAAATTGTATATTCTCCGTTTTGGAAAACGAAATTACTTTACGAACAATCTAATATTTCCAAATCAAAGTATCAGTGTATCAAAGTATCCAAATCAGTGTAATAGATTAGGTTGTGTCTTGATTAAATTAAAAAAAAATTAAATACACCGTTTAGAGGGGAAGAAAACAATGGTATTTATTCGTAACTGTAAAAGAAAACAAATCGAGAATTTAGCAAACAGAAACCTCTACTTACGTCACGAGTATGAGTCCACTTGAGGCTTAGTTATTAATTATATTGTGTCTTGATTAAATAAAACAAAAATTCAATACATCGTTTAGAAGGACCAAGTGTAATAAAACAGTGATATTTATTCATAACTGAAAAAGAAAACAAATCGAGAATTTAGCATACAGTAAACTTCTAATTACATTACAAGTATAATCCCACTTGAAGGTAGTTATTAATTATATTGTGATTATAGATTATATTACATACTGATTAAATTAAAAAAAATTCAATACACCGTTTAGAAGGACCAAATGTAAGAAAACAGTAGTATTTATTCATAACTGAAAAAGAAAACAAATCGAGAATTTAGCAAACATTAAACCTCTACTTACGTCACGAGTATGAGCCCACTTGAGGGTTAGTTATTAATTATATCGTGTCCTGATTAAATTAAAAAAAAATTCAATACACATTAGAAGGATCAAGTGTTAGAATACACTAGTATTTATTCGTAAAACAGAAAAAGAAAACAAATTTAAAATTTAGCAAACAGTAAACCTCTACTCACGAGTATGAGCTCACTCGAGGATTAGTTATTAATTATATCGTGTCTTGGTTAAATTAAAAAACAATTCAATACACATTAGAAGGATCAAATGTTAGAATACACTAGTATTTATTCGTAAAACAGAAAAAGAAAACAAATTAAAAATTTAGCAAACAGTAAACCTCTACTCACGAGTATGAGCTCACTCGAGGATTAGTTATTAATTATATCGTGTCTTGATTAAATTAAAAAAAAATTCAATACACATTAGAAGGACCAAGTGTTAAAATACACCAGTATTTATTCGTAAAACAGAAAAAGAAAAATCGAAAATTTAGCAAACAGTAAACCTGTACTGACAAATATGAGCCCATCTGAGAGTTAGTTATTAATTATATTGTGATTATAGATTATATTGTGTCTCGATTAAATTAAACACCGTTTAGAGGGACCAAGTGTAAGAATACACTAGTATTCGTAAAACTGAAAAAGAAAAATCGAAAATTTAGCAAACAGTAAACCTCTACTGACAAATATGAGCCCATCTGAGAGTTAGTTATTAATTATATTGTGATTATAGATTATATTGTGTCTCGATTAAATTAAACACCGTTTAGAGGGACTAAGTGTAAGAATACACTGGTATTCATAAAACTGAAAAAGAAAAATCGAAAATTTAGCAAACAGTAAACCTCTACTGACAAATATGAGCCCATCTGAGAGTTAGTTATTAATTATATTGTGATTATAGATTATATTGTGTCTCGATTAAATTAAACACCGTTTAGAGGGACCAAGTGTAAGAATACACTAGTATTTATTCGTAAAACAGAAAAAGAAAACAAATCAAGAATTTAGCAAACAGTAAACCTCTACTCACGAGTATGAGCTCACTCGAGGATTAGTTATTAATTATACCGTGTCTTGATTAAATTAAAAAAAAATTCAATACACATTAGAAGAACCAAGTGTTAAAATACACTAGTATTTATTCGTAAAACTGAAAAAGAAAAATCGAAAATTTAGCAAACAGTAAACCTCTACTCACGAATATGAGCCCATCTGAGAGTCAGTTATCAATTATAATATTTCACGACACACTAGTTCCCGTCGCGCGAACACAGTTCGAGTTACGACCAGCTCGATCGAATCACATTCGACAAGTGCGCTTGAAATCCGTGAAAACCGGTTCGTGTTGCCATTCCGTTTCCAAAAGGACCGAATTTCGTGCAAACTGTACCGGCGGGAAGAAAGGATACCGGGCAGGAACAATAAAAGTTAATTACAGAAGAGCGGGAAAACAGGTCGCGGAATAGGGTTCGTTTTTCCGGTTCTACGGTCTGCGTAACGGGCCACTCTGAAACTGGAACACAGTCTCTCGACAGACACCATTCGCACTGTTACTAATGTATCCTCTGAAAATCGCCTTTTAGCTGCCGCAGATCGAGCAAGACGGCTCGGACAATGGGAGAAGATTTCGGGTCGAGAATGGCGATTCTCCCGGCGAGAAAGAGGAAGTAAGAAACGTGTAATTATGTCTCTTTGCATGTCGTCTGTCCTTCCCTACCGAGTGTTGAAAAACTCAAGTTCCAGAACAGTGATTATCGACTAACGTGGAAGAGACGAAACGAATCTTTATCCTCTGGTTTTCAACGTGCCCTGTGCGTGGAGTGTCCCAATCGTTACCGGTCGATTTATATTTCTAATGAAACTTAAACGGTTTGAATAATCTTCGTGTTTGTTTTTTTATCTAAAAGTAGAAACTTGGGAGTTAACAATGGGATATCATATCTTCCAAATGGCCACCTTGGCTTTTTTTACAGATAATAGAGAAGTAAAGAGATATCTAAGAATCTAGAATGTGTATTTTGGTACATGAACGTTATTATGGATAATAATTATTGTTTTATTGCGACATTGTTTGTAAATAATTTTCATACAAATTGGTACTTTTAGAATTTCTTGCAATTGTACCTTTTCGGAAGACCAACGAACAAAACTCGAACGTCGACAATACACTCGTTTAAAGCTAGTGTTCTTTTTCAATAGTGTGTTCGGTATCGCTCTGAAAACCGAAGAATATCGATTCTTTTTTTATTTCTACCATGTACGTGAAGTAATAAAAAACAAAACAAAACGAAAGAAGTTCGATCGATCGATTTTTAGTTTAAATTTATAAATACACCATCGACAGTTGTAAAGAGGATTTGTCGTTTGTACGTTTCTTCCATTTTCATGGTATTTGAATCCCATGTGATCTAAAATTCATTTCAACTTTTCATCTTCAAAGCGTAGCCAAACATGTAACTATCTCGAAACTTTTCCATGCCGTTGTGTATCCTGACTTCATACTGTACCATCTGCATACCACCCAGACCGCAATTGTTAAAAATATATACAGGATGTCCCATTTGAAAGTTTCGAGGGTGACATTCTTTGATCTACATAACTTCGCCCCTAATGGTGGAACCCCCATGATTTGAAGATCACCTTCATTATTTTTAATTGAAGTATCATACATGCGCACCTTTCCTTTTTTATATCTACTCGCGTAACTTTTTCACAAGCGGTTCCGACAATCTATAATATTAAGGTCGATGCAAAATTTCAACGAACGCCCTTTGAAAATCGCTCGATGTTGAAATTCCAAATCACGAAAGGCTAAAGAAACTACAATAACGTTCGAAGCGTTATTTTTCTAACAAAAAATCTATTCGACGACAATTAATTTACCTAATCACTCGCGTTACCGATCCAGTTAACTATTATTTACGAAACTCGTGCATAGTTTCACGAGGATTGAATTTTCCCCGCGTTTGTTAAAAATTCAACCGGTAAGACGAGTAATAAAGTTCCCGGTGGGGAATCCATGAATGAAAGATCCCGAGATGTTGAATTTTTCATTCGATTCACCGTCTCGGGCGCACTCACCGCTTGCAATTTTTCGTTCCCCCCACGTTTCGATATTGATAAAGTTAGATTGTGTCGAAACTGATTTTCAACCTGTGCAGATGTTCGGCTCGCCGAGTACGCCGATATTGGAAAATCCCGAGTACCAAACGCGTTGGTACTTCAAGTACTTTCTCGGAAAACGTGAGTAGAGCGCATCACGATATATGTTACGAGTATTGAGTGAGTGGACCGTTTCGTATCGGGAACAAACGAATCGTGTGAATTTTTGTACAGATTGAGAGTGTAAAAGTAACGTTTAACTTCGTGTGCACTTTTGTTTCACAGTGCACCAAAATTACGTCGCATCGGATCAAGAAAGGAACCCTTTGTTCTTATCGGTTGCGACCAGTGAAGTCAGTGACCAAAGTGTACCGCATTACCGGGTCATTTTGTGGAGAAAAACTGTGAGTATATTTTCCACGTATTGGGTATCGATATTTGTTCGATGTACACTGTTAATCGTTTAATCGTCACTGTACACACTTTTTTATTCATGATACCTTAGTTTCAATACAGAAAAGAATGCACACGAATTCGATAAGTGTGAACATTAGATTGGCGGGAACGTAGACCGTGAAATAGTGTTTGAATTGCGCCCTTGTGTGGTTATCTGAAAGAAAATTACACTTGATTGGTTTCATCAATTACTTGGGTAATAGTTGCCTTCGAAATACATCATTCGTTAGATTATCCAATCAGTCGTGAAGGTATTCAGTTTGCTTTTGAAATCAGAGAGTTACTGAATATTCGTTAATAAGAAAATAAGAAATATTACGGGAATGGATGAAATTATTAATTAATTGATTATATTATAAAATGACGAATTTTATACGGAGTGTATTGCACGAATATAAATATATTCTTTATAGTAAAATATGTTAAGAATCTTTTAAGGGTGAAGGTATTCAGTTTGCTTTTGAAACCAGAGAGTTACTGAATATTCGTTAATAAGAAAATAAGAAATATTACGGAAATGGATGAAATTATTAATTAATTGATTATATTATGAAATGACGAATTTTATACTGAGTGTACTGCACGAATATAAATATATTCTTTATAGTAAAATATGTTAAGAATCTTTTAAGGGTGAAGGTATTCAGTTTGCTTTTGAAACCAGAGAGTTACTGAATATTCGTTAATAAGAAAGTAAGAAATATTACGGAAATGGATGGAATTATTAATTAATCGATTATATTATGAAATGACGAATTTTATACGGAGTTTACTGCACGAATATAAATATATTCTTTATAGTAAAATATGATAAAGATCTTTCAAGGGTGAAGGTATTCAGTTTGCTTTTGAAATCAGAGAGTTACTGAACATTCGTTAATAAGAAAATAAGAAATATTACGGGAATGGATGGAATTATTAATTAATCGATTATATTATAAGACGACGAATTTTATACAGAGTGTATTTCACGAATATAAATATATTCTTTATAGTAAAATACGATAAGAATCTTTTAAGGGTGAAGGTATTCAGTTTGCTTTTGAAATCAGAGAGTTACAGAATATTCGTTAATAAGAAAATAAGAAATATTACGGGAATGGATAAAATTATTAATTAATCGATTATATTATAAGACGACGAATTTTATACGGAGTGTACTTCGCGAATATAAATATATTCTTTATAGTAAAATACGATAAAGATCTTTTACGCTGACACGTAACGTTTCGATACTTTGAATCGATACTCGAATCAAGATATGTACTTGTTTGTAGATTAACCGGATTGCTTTCGATCGTACCGTATCGATATCAGTGGTCGATGAATCTTTGGTGTAGAATCATTGACAAGCATGTACTTGTTTGTAGATTAATCAAATTCGTTTGGATCGTACCGTATCGATATCAGTGATCGATGAATCTTTGGTGTAGAATCATTGACGAGCACTCCATTCGACCACACATTATCGATTGATCGTTAATCAAACAGATTATTACGATTTCATAAAGAAACACTTTTGGAGAACGTATTTTCTCGTAAAAGAAAAATTCATGAATACCAAAATGATAAATATTGTTGAAATATTACACGTAATTGGAATAATTCATTCGTAATGCAAACATATTCCATTCGTGTCATAATAAAGTTTTTTTTTCTTTTTTTTTTGATAATTCGTCAAAGAATCGATTTATTATATTTTCTTAAAGTACACGCCTTCGAAAATATCTGTGCAAAATGATTTCCCCAAGTTTGTTAAATTAACAAAGTTATAAATGTACGAAGAGAGCAATGTACAGCTCGTAGCGTGTGCAATTAAGAATTTAAACGCTTATTTCTCGAATATGCATTTTTTAAACTAACTACACGTACATCTCAATGTTCTTTTATCGCGTGAACCACGGATTGTAAAATTTGATATCTTCTTTTATTTTTTCTAGCACGCTAGAAGCAAAAAAAACGACACGAAACAATCGATACCGAAACTTCAAAAGCTTCCATTTTTTTAAATTTTCAAGATTTTTCTTTTCCATAGTTTGTACCGTAGCCACTTGCATACTAATCGTGATGTTTGGTTTTCTCGTTTCGCGTACGCAGAATGACAGAAATCATGCCGGCTATTCAGACCAGTTTCTCCAAACACGCTTCACATAAAATTACACAACTCCCGCAATTTTTAACATTTTCATTTATAAAAAATTCCCGAATCTAATGTGAACACGGTTCAATTCGTGTGCAAAATTTCAGTACCGAAAAGTCTTATGGTTTCTCTGGAAAAAAATCAGGAACAGATCAATATTTTCCAGCTAGGTTACCACAATTCTCCTTTAAGAATCTAAAACCATTCATTCAATCATTCAGAAAAAAAAGTATGTTTTTCTTTTTACATTTACAAATCTATTACCTCTACCATCGATTCTCAATCGTGCGGTATTCGAACCATAAAAAATAACCTGGAAACAATTACACGAGAAATAATCTCGAAAATTTTGCTTCGTTAAAAATGTCAATTATTTCGAATCCTATAATAATAATTACAAAAACGTTCAATCGTGTTTCCTTGTATATAACGTCGTTTGGAAATAATTTCGTGCGACGGTTGACTCATATTTATGAATTGTTAAAGTAGAATAACGACGATGAAAACTTGAGTTACTTGGTAAATAAAAAACCATAAAATGTAGGGCGCACAGAAAATATCGCTGCCGTACTCTGCAAACAAAACGATGACGATCAGGCAAATCCTGAGGTAATTATCCTGCTGTGTTCGTTTCGAAACGAGCTAAGTAACGTGATTCGTGACCGATGATTCAAATTTCAGCAACTTCTTCGGCTTGGAGAAGCTCGACAAAGCGCCGCGCGAAATTTTCTCACCGGAAATACAGAAAGTGAGTCCCTTTTGTTCGTTTAAACGTAAAATTGATCGGAACCGCTCAATCAAGTCTCACGTTGCAGGATTTGCTCCTACTGGAAGAACAGGAGGGCTCGGTGAACTTTAAATTCGGCGTGATATACGCGAGAAAAGGACAAACTACCGACGACGAGATGCTGTCTAATGGTAAATCGATTAAAAATTAAACTTCATTGGCTTGAATGCATCAGCTTTTCGCAGAATACAGACTGTCCCGATCGTCACCGGTCGATTTCAATTTCGCGTTATTTTTCAAACGTAAAACAGATTGATCTGAAACTTGACAAGTGTCATGTAGGTAGATGGGAAATTAATCGTGGAAAATTACACGGTGAAAGAACGCGTGATAATTATTCAGGCGTATTACGAAAAATTGTAACTTGAGAATTGTATAGTTCGGGAACTTTGTAATCGTTTCCATTTCGGGAAAGATTCGTGGTATGTGAAAGCAGCGAGGCGGCTATTTGGAAGATGTCTTGTTTTATTATTAACTCCAAAGTTTGTACTTTTAAATGGAAGAAAGAATATTAAAGTTACTGAAACCGTTTGTGTTTTATTGAAAAAGGAAATCGACCGGTGATGATTGGGACATAATATATAAGGGGGATATCACTCTGAGACTAGGTATTTTGTAAATTATTTATACGGTAGTAGTAATGTACGATTTATCGAAAAAAAGAAGTTTAAATAAAGAGAAAAAGAATTGTGTATGTAATGTCTTGTTTACAGAAAAAGGTAGTCCAGGTTTCGAAAACTTCCTCGAGATTTTGGGCGAAAGAATAAAACTGAAGAACTGGGACAAGTATCGGGGTGGCTTGGACGTGAAAGGTAGATACTACTAAATGTTTTATTCATACTTTCTTTTTTATTATAGTAGAACTTCAAATATCCGAACACATAAGAACACCATGTTCAGATAATGAATTGTTTCGAACTGTTTGTACGTAAAAAATATTTCACCATCGAGGTAAAATAGCAAATATAAATCTAGCAATTTCCCCCAATTTTGTCACCTACCATCAGAAAAATTCCACCAATTCATTGGTAATCTCTTTATTAACAAACAATAAAAAAAATATAAAATTTCTGTATATATAAAGTAATGAAACATTGCTCATTGTCTTACCACTTTATAATATGTTTATCTGAAGCAAATTCGTAAAACCTAGTAAATAATAAACTGTTAAATTTCATGTTTATCGTGCGTTTATTATTTACAAATCTTAATAATTTTCTCGATTTAACGTACAAGTACCCGAAACATTTTTATTTAATTCCCTCGTTCAATTTTTTATGTTTCATACTACTATAATATATTTACCCAGGGGGGTTACAACTTGTAAATGTTTATTTATTGGTAATCATTTCCTTTTAATTTTAACGGAATTTCTAACGAGGATCAAGAACAGGATCGAAACACCTAGTTACTTGAATTTGCATAATTAATCTACGTGCTGTAGAAAGTCTAACAAATTCGCTTTAGTAAACATAAAAATTGTCACTTTGTATTAACGATTAGTTAAAGTCACCCAGGACGTGTAATGTGAAACATGTCACTGTTGCTATCTCTCGGTCTATTCCGCTCATCCTTCATGTTAGATAATATACCTGACACTGTACACAACGTTGACTCACCCTCGGATCAAGACAAACAGAATCGATTCCTGAAACAAAATTGTCTACCATACTCGTTAAATGTCTACGAATCAATCATAGTTTTGGGACGTTTACGAGTCGCTGTACTTTCTCTTCAAGCCGAATATCGTTTCGAACGTTTATCCGTGCGACGAGAAATGTGAATAACATACATCCGAGTGGTTGTGACAGAAAACAGCAAACGAGACTCGCATTACTTGCACTCAGTAACCACAGCTTCGAAACATCACATGCGTCGATGTCAACCACTAATGAAAAGTGAACCCTTTATGAAAGTATTACCAGTGAATTAATGAGGTGTTCTCAATGAACGTGAATTCAAAGACGAGTTTACTCCAAAACGTACACGTTTTCAACTAATTCGAACGAAGTCACGTTTTGGGTTAATTTTCATCGAGAAATCTTCATTTATTTGTAATTCTGTCATAAAGATATACCGAAATACATAAACATTTCAATTTACGACCCACGAGCGTGTATTCGCGCTTTCATCCGAAAGTATCGATCGTGTTTAATAAACAATAAACAGTGATAGGGATGATCACGTTTCTGAATTGTCACTCGATGGTATTACCGTGCTAGATTTATTATATTATCTTCGTCGTCGTCCTCGCAGCTTTCGATCATTTTTCCGATACGATTTCATTGTCCCTTATCCGATTATAGTCTTTTCATTTTCCGTTAATTTCCATGCAATTAGTCTCGCTAAAGTATCTAAATTACGTCGCGTTGCGTAAGATTTTCTGTTTTTTCTTCATTTTCGTTCGTTTTTTAAACTGTGTAATCGTATCGAACGAAAAATATATAAAATGTGTGTTTTCGTTTTCTAAAAGATAGTTTTTTTGATAATTAATTTTTCGGTTGATCGAAGGTTCGAATATTCGAACATTCGAATAGATCATTAGTTTAATTTGGAGTTTTGCGCGGCAACTGACAAAACTGGGCGAAACGCCAATTAATTTTTGTAAAACTCACATTGAAGTTCGAAAACAGGAACGAATATTACTCAATTTATCGCAATCGTGATTATGCTTCTAGAGTTCTGTAATGGAATTTGGAAGCACAATCGTGTCACCGAAAAATGGCAAAACTTTTTCATTTTTCATTTATTCGGTAAAAGTGTAACGGTTTTTGACATTTCGTTATTCTTATCGAATAATTGATCAATCATTAGATTGATATAATTTTTGGTTACTCGAATGTTTCAAAATGTTTCGATACTCGAACGTTGAAATAATCCAGTCTCTGCTGTATTTGTAATAAAATATAGCTTCTAAATCTTAAAACAAAATCAAATAAAATTAATATTAAAAGCTCTTCGATTTTAATATAAAATGAAATTGATATTAAAATCTTCTTAATTTTAATACCGAAAAAAAAAGAACAAAATTTCTTCCAAAAATCGATTAATATAGGGATTAAAATTCTGTTGTAAAAATAAACATTCTATATTTTAAAATCTACTTCCCGTTTCTATTATTTTTCACCACTTCGCTAACCTGGGCGCACAATTTTTCTCGACTAAAATTTCTAGGTGACATGACTGGAAAAGAGAGTTATTATACGGTATATGCGGGACACGAAGTTATGTATCATGTGAGCACAATGCTTCCTTATTCAAAGGACAACCCGCAACAGCTGGAGAGAAAGCGTCACATTGGCAACGACATCGTTAATATCGTTTACACAGACGATCCCGACGCCATAGACATTTTCAACCCAAATTGCATCAGGAGTCAATTTACACGTAAGTCACGATCATTCGATAACATCGTTTCACCAATGTTTCGAATACACGAAATAATATCCCTTCAAGACGAAGTATAAAGTAGAATTTACTTTTATTTCTTTGCTCGTAACAAATGAATAAGAATGACAAGTTACATTATTACATATTGTGGTAAAAATGAATGTGAATGAATGTTAAGTGTTTGGAATGGACCAAGTGTGAAAGAAGAGCGATTAAGAATTAGTATGAAAGGGAATGAATGCGTGTGAGGATACAAGGTGCGAGAGAAGAGTGTTTAGGGCAGTAATGATTGTTGCAACATTATCGAAGCGTGTTGTGTCGCGTGAAATAAGAATAGCATAGCAAAGTTTGCGCAATTATTAATTGTGTTTTATCGATGTTTTGTTACTACTCTACCTCATTCAATACAAGTACATCTTAGAACTTTATTCACCCTTATTCTATAACCACCACCACTAATTAGATATATCCTACAATAACGTAATGCTGGATGAAATAAAAATAACGTCTCGAGTTAACCTGTCAACTTGGATTGTAAGTTGCAGTGCTGGGAAAACAGTTTCAAATCGTTTCAAATCGTTTCAAACAGATTCAAAGAGTTTCGACCAGTTTTAAACCATTTCAAAGAGTTTCAAAGAGTTTCAAACCGTTTTGAACTATTTCCAATAGTTTCAAACTGTTTCAAACTATTTCAAACTATTTCAAACAGTTTCAAACCAACTATTTCAAACCGTTTCGAAAAGTTTCAAACATTTGTGCAATACTAAAGTTAATAATACATTAGCGGTAACAGTTCACAGTTAATGAAAACCAACGTGAAAACTAATTTGACAACAAACACGGCTCGGTTTGTGTTGCAGATGTATTCGCTGTGATAACAACCGAAGAGAACGGTAGAGGATGGCGTGTGGCCATTTACTGCGACGAAAGCGTCCCTTTGTTCGGACCCAGCCTACCCTGCCCACCTGTGTTCGAGGATCCGTACACCCTGAGGGAATTCCTGCTCGTAAAGCTGATAAATGGCGAGAAGGCCACATTCAACACTCCAACCTTTTCGCGGAAAAGGGAGAGAACACTGGACGCACTTCTGCGGGATATGTATCAAGAGCACACACAAGAGAGCAAGAGCAACGTAAGTTTGTCCACATGGCGCGTCTCCCGAGGTGTTTGTAGGGTTCCCTTCGCGTAGAACGCACTTCGCGAGAACGGTACGAGTACTGCGCGGTATCCCACGAACCACACCGATCACGAGAAATCGAAACTTGAAACGAACGAAACGGAAAAAAGAAAAAATTGCACTTCGCGTATTGGCGTTTCCCTCTCCCCCCGTGGAAAAGAAAACCGATCAAATTTTCACAGAGCATGTTAAACCGACGAGCTTTGTCGGATGTGGTGGAGGCTCCAGGTCGACGTCGCGAGGAAACACGCGCTGTGGAGATGGTGAGGGTCGGTCAGGCCTTGAAATTGGAAGCGATCGTAAGGGGTCTTGCGCCAACCTCGTTGGCCACTGCTGGTCCTTTGAAGCCCAGACCGTGGGAGCCAAGGTGCATATACCCAGACTTCCCGCACGAGGTCGTTTGCGGGGACGTTTGGTTGGACAACAAGGTCATTCTCGCTACTGAGAACGGAACATTTCTGATAGAAGGTAAGAGGATATATAAAAATACATTCGTTGTTCGTTATTTGTTATCCAATAGGTGGCTCAATAGTTTCGTCGATAGATAAGAAACGAAGGTACTAGTTTAATGAACATGTGCAAAGTTTCGTGTAGATTCGATGACTCGTTCGTATATTTACAGTTGTTCAAACATTGAAGTATCGTAGTTTTATTTTGCAATGGAGGAAACGACAAAATTTATTTAACAACCTACTACAGGTTAAAGCAATTCGTGATAAATGAGAAGAAAACTCATTTGGTGAATTGAGAGAGATATATTCCGGTATATGATTGGTTGCAAGATGAAACTACAAGTAGGTAATTCGAGTGGAGAGGTGATGTTCAAACGTTGATGTTTCGTAGTATCTTTTACAATGAAAGAAACGTGACACTCGTAAAACGTAGTACTTTTTGGTGAGAAGATACAATTGTAATTAAAAATCGAAAATAAATTAGAAATAAACTTTCTAAATAAATCTTCTTAACTCTGTAATATTGGAATGTAGTAGTATAAGGTCTGTCGACTCGTTCGTATATTTATAGTTGTTCAAAATTTAAATGCCAAAGTATTTTTTATTACAATGGAAGAAAAGTGAGACTTGTAAAACGTAGTACTTTTCGGTGAGAAGATACAATTGTAATTAAAAATCGAAAATAAATTAGAAATAAACTTTCAATCTTCTTGACTCTGAAATATCGGAATGTTGTAGTATAAGGTCTGTCGACTCGTTCGTATATTTATAGTTGTTCAAAATTTAAATGCCAAAGTATTTTTTTTACAATTAAAAATACCTGACACTCGTAAAACGTAGTACTTTTTAGTTAGAAGATCCAATTGTAATTAAAAATCGAAAATAAACCAGAAATAAGCTTTCAATCTTCTTGATTCTGTAATAAGGTTGTTTTTTTGTATTTGATCAGCTTAATTACTTAATACTTACAATTACGTAATACTTTTTGCTTAGAAGATACAATTACAATTAAAACTCGAAAATAAACAAGAAACTAATACCAAACGATAATGTACCACTATAAAATTATTTTTTGTATTTGATCAGCTTAGTCACTTTTAGAGTTTCCAAATCCAAAAGTCCTGCAGCAACAAAACGGTGCACAGGTGTCTAGTGAACTGAAATTTGTGTACAAAAGCGTAAGATAGGTGATAAATTCATCTCTGACACTGTACACAATATATGCACAACGATCATATAACTCCTGGTCGAGGTGAGCTCGAATCGAAGCGATTGGAACGAGTCCAAAACACTCGTCACCTAGTATAAAGAATTAACATTTGGTATAACTTTTCTATGAAATTGATCAATTTTCAATTACCGTTGATAACCAAATACACGGTAATTAAATCCTCCAGTTACCAAGCTCGAAAGAATCTGTAGAAGATTAAACTTCTCGAGAAGTGTTCTTATAGAAAATTGTGTTCGAACGAACGAAAGAAAACGTTGCGTTTCGCTTACTGTTTCAGACAGCCTGTCGCACAGACTGATCTTCGACGAGTCCGTGCAGATCAAACAGCTCGAAGTGGTGGAGCAACACGGTATTCTGTTGTTCCGCGCCGGTGACAAAGGCAAGGAGAGCAACGTCTACGTGTTCCGTTTGAGAGAGTTCGAGAACAACGCGACCAATAGATCCACGGAGGTATTGAACGAACGCGAGGACGATCAGGAGTGCGAAGACAACGGCGAAGAGGACGAAGCGGACGAAGACGCCGACGAGAGCGAGGACAACGAGTGCGAGAATCTCGCGCGGGTCGCTACGAAATTCAAGCCTGTGATTCGTCCGCGTGGACGTGTACGGGTACGTCCATTGGCTGTTAGAGGACGAGCGCATATCAAAGAGAGAAAGCTACCGCGAAGTCGAGGCTGCCATTTGTACACCACCACCATGCCTGGTGGTTCTCATCTGCGCATGGTACGTCTACAGTTTATTTTTTTTTGATAAACCAAATGAATAAAAATACCGATTGATCAAATTTTCGTATGTATAAAAGTTTCAGTAGTGGATACAAATTTGAATTTGTATGGAGGAAAGTGTCAGGGGGAATAAATAAATATTTTTTTGGGGAAAAATTAAATTTTCTTTTAGGAAAATTTGTTCGAGTATTTTTTTCGATAAATGTGTTTCGTTTCATTTCGGTTGTATTTTGGGGGTAAAAATAAAAAATTTGTGCATTGAAAGGGCTATCTTTGGAGACTTTCTTTCATTTGTACGTGTTTAAATTAGAGGCTGTATCTGTCAAAGGGAGATAATACTGTCTGAAGGACATTCGGTATATGGTCTTTGAAGAGTAGATTATAAGGAGTGTAGCAGTAACGTGTGTAGATTAAATTATAGATTTCTTGGAAAGTTTCGAGCTCAGAATTTTGAGTTTTCTTTGATAAATATAATGAATGATTCGTTATTACGATCGGATGTAAATAAAGGTGAACCTTTTTTTTTCATTGACTCGTTACGTACTCGATTTTTTCATTTTATATTCGACGTAACAATTTATTAAATTTGATTAATTGATTTGTTTAACTTGTTAGATATTCTTCGACATACTTTTTCTTGTTGTATTGTTGACTAATTTCTTATTGCTGAAAAGGACCAAAAGTAAATTGGTTGCATCGTTCAAGAATAAAGAACAAAATACTTGAATTGATACTTTTCGTGGTCGTGGATTTTCCCAGCCCATAATCATTTTCCATGATTAATTTCCTATCTGTCAAGATGACACGTGTCAAGTTTCCATTTAATCAGTTGGACGTTTTAAAAATAATGGGAAATTCAAATCGACCGGTGACAATTGGGACACCCTACATGATTTCGATAGCGATTTTCCGTCATGCGCCTGAATAATTTTCACTTGTTCTTAAACCGCATACTTCTCCCCAATTAATTTCCCATCTGTCTAAATGACACCTGTCAAGTTTCAATTTAATCAGTTTGATATTTTAAAAATGATGGGAAATTTAAATCGACCGGTGATAATTGGGACACCCTGTACCATTTCGTTCGAGTCTCTTTTCAGTTTCGTTAAAAGTCAAACATTTACACATTTCCTTGTATCGTCATTATGCAATTTTTTGTAGTGCATAGCGGTTGGTCGACGCCTCACGGTTCTCCAATGGAAACATAGCGCTGCATGGACCGCATGGTGTTCCGCAGCCGACACAGACACCGTTGATGGTTTCATGATGCTGAAGGAATTTAACGCAAGCGAAACCCCATCGCTGTTGACCATGATCGAGAACACGGATTCGATCAACGAATGGACGCTGTGCTGCGGCGTTCGACACCATTTTGAACTGATCTCCGCGACCGGAAGTACAAGAATTCTTCACGTTGAGGGAACGCCGAAACCGCACCTCGTCGCAGCTTTGGATCTCTGCGAAGATGAAGAACCAGAGCTACTGCTTTGCTACAATAGTATGTATTGCAACTCCCTATTACTTTCTTCCAACAGTATATGTATATTACGTTTTTTTTAAAATTCAATTTAGAATAGTGTATGTACGTTTCTTTGAAAATTAAATTTTCAACACTGTATGTACGTTTCTCTGAAAATTAAATTTACAATAGTGTATGTAAGTTTCTCTGAAAATTAAATTTTCAATACTGTATGTATGTTTCTCTAAAAATTCAATTTACAACAGTATATGTATATTAGGTTACTCTGAAACTTTAGTTTACAACAGTATATGTATATTACGTTTCTCAAAAAATTCAATTTTCAACAGTATGTGTACATTTCTCTGAAAATTTAATTTACAACAATATATGTATATTACGTTTCCCTAAAAATTCAATGCACAACAGTGTATGTACGTTTTCTGAAAATTCAATTTATAATAGTGTATGTACATTTCTTTGAAAATTCAGTTTACAACAATGTACGTACGTGTCTCTGAAAATTCAGTTCACAACAGTATATTACGTTCCTCTGAAAATTCATTTCGACTCAACGTGCCATTTCAAATTCGTAGACACATGCCACTTTCAAAAGTTGGTGGAAGAGAGTACCGCACCGACAGAGTTTGACTTCAGCTGGAATTCTGTACCGGCAGCTATAGGTAAGGCAGTTTTCATCACTGCGTTTCGGACGAATAAAGGTTCAGAAGTGGTTCACGCCAATTTCAATAAAATTTCCACGGAACGGTAGATCTACATCTACGTGACCCGTGTTTACATTCTCAGTCGCAGATGACTACAAACTTTTGAGAAAAATAAAATCCAAATTTGAAAAATTCATCGTATATTAACTGTGTCATGTAATCAAGAACGATCGTAATAGCAGCCTTTGAATCTCGTTGGTAGAAAATACTCTTTACTAGATAAATTTTCAAAAAGATATTTATTCGTTACAAGTACTACAACGTAATTCTATACCTTTGTATATAATCGCGTAAAAATGATCGTAGAATTATAGAGGGTGTCCCAATAATCACCGGTCGATTTACTTCGTTTCCCGAATCGTTAGCATCAAAGATCGCAATTTTTCGTATCTCCACGATTAATTTCCCATCTTTCTAGATAACATTCGTCAAATATCCTATTAATCGGTCCTACATTTGAAAAATAGCGCGAAATTCAAATCGACCGGTGACGATTGGGACACCCGTACATAACGAATCGAATTTACTTTCTAAACGATTGTGCATTTCAAATTGTAAGACGATAAATATTTATGAAAATCATTCGTGGGTCGCTCTTGAAAAATAAATATAGTAACATTTAATAGAAATTGACAATCGAGAACTCTGAAAAGTGTGATCGATTTCTGCCAATCTTCGTACGCTCACAGTACAGTGACAATTTATACTTTCACTGTACGTGCAACGCGAAAAAAAATTAATTCGAGCAAGATTCGTACACTTTCACTGCACCGTATCAGCTCTCGTTGAGACAGTTCGCGTAATACCAAACGTACGATCGAGTTTCGTAATCGTAGATCTACCCTCACCGTAGCTATCTTACCGAAAACGATGTGGACCACAACCGGTGCTCGTGAGCCGAGTTTCAATGAAAATTAATTTCCAGCTTGTGCCTTCCCATACGTGATCGCCTTCACCAACGACACCATGGAGATCCGGTTGATAATAAACGGGAACCTGGTGCACACGATGGCAATGCCGAATCTGAACCTGATCACATCGAAGCAGGACATCTACTTCGCGACGACTGCCCCGGAGTTCCTACCAGGGAAATGCGAAAGAATTCGACTCGATGCGAAACCTTCGGACAAAGAAGAACCGGTTTCCAGTCCGCCTCCTTTCGCGCAGTCTTCGTCCTCACGATCCAACCCGCAAAGTATGTACGCCGGTCGAATAGAGAATCATCGTTTCCTTTGCATCCCTCAGCGAAAATTTCGTAACACGCGCAACGTAACGATTCTAAACGAGACACCTAGAAAGCAAACTGTCCTTTCGATTCGCAGACACCCAGAACGATTGGAAACCGATAAGGATCTATCAGATACCGCTCCAAACGTTATCGAGAAGCACCCTGTCTACCTGCACCCAAAGGCGATGTCCCAGCCCAGCCGAACCGGAAGTGATCTCTGCTCCACCGACCACCGATAGAAGTTTCCTAACCGTGGAACCACACAGGGTGCTGAGTAGATCCTGCAGCAGCAGCCCAACACCGACACCTACGAACCTGATGCCACCGCAGTTGAGGAAATAGGTCGAATCGTGACGATCGCACGATCATCGAAGGTCTTTATGACAGATTGCAGGTACCTGACGCTTGTGCCTCGGTAGGATCGACAAGAGGTATAACCAGCCGACCACACGGCGTATCCGCGCGATACTGTGCGTTTATCGTAGCTAGATTTACTGCCGTTGCGACAGCGATCGAGATTGTACGCTATATATAATATTGCTAACCGTACGTGCAAGAAGTGACCTTGGCATCTTTGAAATGGAAAGACTGTTCGAGTTACATCCGATTTGTTTCTTAAATACGTGTAAACTTTCCTTCGACAACCGATCGTGCCGGTTCGTCGGTGCCCATTTGTCGCCACACCGAACTCGTCGCATCCAGATCGGTTACGATCATGAAACTCGAGTAACATCGTTGAACGAGTCGCATCGGTTTCGAGGGAAATTAAGATTGATTAGATATAAATAACTATAGAACGGGGGTGAGATACGAAAGAAACTGTACTTGAGTTTTAGAAGTTTCGTCTGTTTGGGCTGTGCCACCGTAGGTAGAGGGTAGTCCCAATCGTCACCGGTCGATTTACTTTTCGAATAGAACTCGAACCGTTCATGTGATCTTGATAGTTTTTACTTTTATTTAAAAGTATATACTTGGGAGTTAATGATAGGATGTGATATTCTCCAAATGGTCGTCTCTGGTTTTTTTTACACGCCATCCATTTTTGCCCAAGTCTTCACGACCTTTTCGCACAAACTCGGATCGATTTCACTAATCACACATCTTTCAGCTCTGGATTCTCGGCGTGAACCTTACCTTTGACCTCGAAGAAAAAGGTCCCATGGTGTCAAATCGCATCATCTTGGTGGCCAATTGACATCACCTCTTCGAGAAATTACGCGTTTGCATTTTCTTTGCAAAAGTGCCATTGTTTCGTTCGCTGTGACTGGAAGCACCATCTTGTTGAAACCAAACATCAACCAAGTCAAGACCTTACAATTGATGACAGAAATGGCCAGTCAACGTGTCGCGATATCGTTTTCCATTCACAGTAACGACTTTAGCATTGTCATTTTTTAAGAAAAATGACCCAAACGCGCCTTTTGACCAAAAACGCACCAAACAGTGACTCTGCTTTGGATGCATTGGCAATTGTTTAATCTGTCGTAGATTTTCCGAGCCCCGTATGCGACAATTTTGTTTATTCACTGTGCTTTTTACCGGTACATGATTTTCAAGTCGATCGGTTTGACGTTTGAAAAATAGCGGGAAATTTAAATCGACCGGTGACGATTGGGACACCCTGTATACAGTTATTTTTCAATGAATTATAGATGCATCGATAGTTTCGTCTAAATTCTTCTGGCAACCGTCTTGGCGGGTCATGTATAATATGACAACGTGTACATATAAAAGTAATTAATAAAATGTATGACATTATTGATAACGTTTCTGCTGCAAAATTGCTCACGTCGTTGAATCACCTGATGATCTACCGTGTTTCGTTAAGAATTGTTCAGTTTCTACATGTATGTATCAATTACAAATAAAAGGGAAATAACGCAGAGCTGTATTATTATAAATATGCATTAACCACCGATACGGAAGCATAAATTGAAACGAAGAAAATTTCTGCGCCATTGGGCTGTATTTTATGAAATGAAACTTTTATTCTTCAGTCCTGTTAAGTGTCCTGGAATTAAAGTTCTTTCAAATTTCAACGTCGTTTTGCACCACCTCCTCTCTCTATACTTAATAGATATAATTTTAAATTTATCTATTATTTGTACCTTCTTGTACGATTATTTTTAAATATATACGAAACCACGAGAGCTAAACTTACAAACCTTCACTCTAAGTAATGGTATTATTCTTGAACAGCTCAATTCTTTGTGTTAATCAAGTGCAACGTTTACGTGTATCAATAATGAATTCCATATAGTGATATTGTTTGTAAAGATTTAAAAATATGTTAAACTTGCGCGAATTTCGTTTTATTGACTTGTGTATGAAAAATTTGTGAGTTCCTTCAGTCGCACAATTATAACTTGGTAAATTCATCGAGAAAACATTCAAAAGTCTTGTAAAGAGAATCGTTTAAAGGAGGTATGAATTTGACTTTTAACGAGGAAAAGTTAGGCAACTAACTTTCGGGACAACAAATGCAATAAGAAGAAGCTTTTATCAGTTACTTCCCCCACTAAATTCAATTGTTGCTACGTAAGTGACCTTTCCTTCCACTTGTCAACATAATGTTACAATCGAGGTTGCAATAATAGAAGTTCTACTATATTTAAAATGGTTCGAGAAAAATACACTCCTGCGGGTTAAAGTCCGATGATCAACGTATTAATAGAAATAGGTGTGTCAGTTATCTATATTTTTCTATGTTACATATTTCCTTTTGCTACTCCCTTGGATTGTAATGGTAGTCTTATACTAGGTTTACAATTCAAAGTGTAGCTCGTGGATCATTCCATGTTAAATCGGCTGAAATACTTTTGCAGTAACGTTTCAGACTTTTGCTGAAATGTATCTCAAATAATTTCTCAAAATATTGACAAAAATTGGTCTTACAGCTGTTTGAAAAATAGTGGTGACTTTTTCCAATAAATTGTGATCGAACGGGCAATAAAATGAGAATGAGTTTCTAAGTGCTTACAGTGAAAACATAAGATTACTGATCTCAAATAATTTCTCAAAATTTTAATAAAAATTGATCTTACAGCTGTTTGAAAAATAGTGGTAACTTTTTTCAATAAATTATGATTAAATGGGCAATAAAATGAAAACGAGTTTCTAAGTGCTTACAGTGAAAACATAAGATTACTAATCTCAAATAATTTCTCAAAATTTTAACAAAAATTGATCTTACAGCTGTTTGAAAAATAGTGGTAACTTTTTCCAATAAATTATGATTGAACGGGCAATAAAATGAGAATGAGTTTCTAAATGCTTACAGTGAAAACATAAGAACACTAAATAAATCTATTGAGCTTTTTTTTAATCAATTTTTTAATAAAAAAGACAAATTAAAAATTTTGAAAAGAATGAGAATATAGTCCTATTTACCCTCTTCACTAACCACAATCTTGAAAATTACAAATATATCAAAATTGACCATACGAAAATTGAGTGATCACAATTGTGCAATATTGAAGTTTAAATGCTAGACAACTATACCCATCACGTATCATAAAACCCAAACAGAAGCTGAGAACGTTAAGATACGTAAAGCATGTTAGAAAGTCACTATAATTTGTGATATATTTACGCAAAAAGAAATACAATTTTAACTATTATGTCTAGAACGATTCCAACCACCCCAAACGTGACAACCATAGAGGCAAACTTTTCGAGCACGCGATAGAAAATAGCTAATAACTTCACGAAAACAGGAGATAATTGTGCACAAATTTTTGTGCGCTTTCTTCAAGCACGAATGTACATGCGTCCTCCAATTTCAAACGATCTCGTACTTGTATACTTCTCTCGCATTAAATTCGAAATGTCGCGCGAAAAACAACCTTTCGCGTAAGAATACCCCCTAAAGAAAACTACAATCGCCAATGCTCGAATAACTTGGACAAGAACGATTGAATCGATATGATCGTCACGGTGGAAAGGACTAGCTCACGTTTCCTGAAACGCGTTCAAACGGGCTCGAATCAAACGCATTCCGCGACTTTTTTGCCACACTGCCGAGAATTATAGATGCCAATCGCTGTCAAGCGGAGCTAAAGCAAAATGCTTTGGCGACCCCGGTCAGTCTCGAGCATTGAACCATGATGATTCACGTTTACCTGACTTATTCCACTATCAACGAAGCGTTGTAATATGATAGTTACATTCTTAATTCCCGACCGATAATGCTCTAATGGAAATCTCACCTTGTCGCTGAAAAGTCAACGCTGAGGTGTCCAGTGATTCGTGCAAAATGTGTCTCGGGTTTGATATGAATCAAACGGGAAGGAATTCATTACTTTTTCATTCATAGTTAAGCTCTCCCCAGTCACAGTGTCGCGTATAATTATTCCAACGACTCTAAGCCTTTGGCAGAAAATGTGATTACTCAATTCATCGTTCAGTGTTAAATAATTCGCCACCTTGAACTACAAATAGTAATCTACTTTGTTTCGAAACGTGTAACGATTCTTTGATAATTAAGGAAAGTGATTATCCACTTCGTAAAAAAAAGACCCGTTCGTAAAATGTAAATGAATGCAATTTTGTTAAATACACTTCGCTTCGTTTGTGAAGAGTGTGGTTTTGAAGTTACTGACCTACTTTAGAACTTTCAAACAGAATAAGTTTTGTAGTTACGAGAATTTAATTAAGAGTGTTACGTACGAAATGATAAGAAATCACAATAAAAAGAGAATTATATAAAAAAAAAAAAATCTCTATCCGTTGGGATTCGAACACTGACAATCTACAACTTGGAAGCAAAAACTACTCCTATTTGATAATTGAGATAATGTTTGGAAATGTCCAATGTTTAGATCATAATTTATGGAAAGTGACCAAGTGTTGATTCATACCAATCTGGTAGTTCATTTGTTTATAAATATAGTTTGCTAGACTCTGCACTCGGATTCGTAGAAAAAATTCTTATTGTAGGGTTTGTTTCGAAGGGGAAGTTGCACAGTTCGAGAGAACCAACATCGTGAAAGGAAAATAAATTGCCAACAAGGTCGTTCCAAAGTCATCAGCATTTCCTCATCATACACTATCATAAGCTTTTAATCGCGTGGCTTTATAGCCGGCATCGAGACAAGTTCAACGACCTATGACATCATGACCTTGGAACGACCTTGAGGACAAAAAAACACGTCTAAGTCGGAATGAAGTAAGAACAGTGGAATAGTTTATCAGTGTCTAAAATGGTGACTAACCGAATCGATACACTTTTACAAGCGGTAAACGAACGACTGAATGGTATTTCTAATGGTCTTTCAGCTGACATTGCAACATGCGCTCCTAATACGTTCTCGCCAATTGTTCACCGTTGTAAGAAAATTACTGAACAATCTTGATTTTGAAGTTTCCCACGAGAAGTAATTTACCGGTGATAAATCAAGCGAATGAGCTAACCAGGTAATATTTACACCAGGTCCGACCCAACGATTGGAGAACATGTTTAATACGTACTTTGCAGGTATTGTGAACGGAGCAACCATCGTGCTGATACCAGATCAGTTGTAATGAAACGTTAACTAACGTTAACAATGCAGATAATTGGAAAATCAATATATATTTGAATTTTTCAAATTAGAAAATCAATATATACTTGAATTTTTCAAATTAGAAAATCAATATGTATTTGAATCTTTCCAATTAGAAAATCAATATGTATTTGAATCTTTCAAATTAGAAAATCAATATATATTTGAATTTTTCAAATTAGAAAATCAATATGTATTTGAATCTTTCAAATTAGAAAATCAATATATATATTGGAATTTTTCAAATTAGAAAATCAATATATACATTTGAATTTTTCAAATTAGAAAATCAATATGTATTTGAATGTTTCAAATTAGAAAATCAATATGTATTTGAATTTTTCAAATTTGAAAATCAATATATATTTGAATTTTTCAAATTAGAAAATCAATATATATTTGAATCTTTCAAATTAGGAAATTAATATATATTTGAGTCTTTCAAATTAGAAAATCAATATATATTTGAATCTTTCAAATTTGAAAATCAATATGTATTTTAATTTTTCAAATTAGAAAATCAGTATATATTTGAATTTTTCAATTTGGAAAATCAATATATATTTGAATTTTTCAAATTAGAAAATCAATATATACTTGAATTTTTCAAATTAGAAAATCAATATGTATTTGAATTTTTCAAACTAGAAAATCAATATATATTTTTCCATTTGAAATTACATCAATAACAAACGACCTTGTAATTTCAATCTTTCAAAGCCTCTTGATACTGATCTCGCATCATTTTTGAAATGTATGATATTATTGACCCATAGATTGATAATATCTTCTTGATCTTGGTAAACTAATATTCAGCTGATTAATACCAAGTGTACTGACGACAGCAAACCTCTGAGACGATGATAAAGGAAGTATAAATAGAGTTTCCACTGGTTTTGATCAAGAATCGAAAAACGATGATAATTTCTCATCATCGAATCATTTCAAGATCATGATGTCAGAAGTCGTTGAACTTGTACCGATTCTGGCTACAACGCCATAATATCAATAGTATTGTGTATATTAAGGATAGTTAAGGACCTTAAAACGATCGTGAAAACGACTTTGGTGATAACTTTGTTTCTTATTATAACATTCAGCCATTCAGACTGCGTAACTTCGCATTGGTCGTTTTCCCTGTTTTCGATAACAGTAGAAATATATAAAAAAGCACACAATAAAATACTCGTAATTATTCCTACATCTGCACGTAGCCTATTGCAAACGTTACAAAATCCATAGTAATAGAAATCCATACAGTTTGTCCCAATTGACAACCTTGCTAAATTTTGCTCCGCTTATGTATTCGCGACACGAGTGAAAGTTGTTAGCCCGATGAATAACTGTGCAGGATTGCAGTGAAGTTCAAATTCACTAGCGTTCGAACAGTTGTGAGTGGCACTATATAGTGTATGCAAAGCAGCTAAACGTAGACATTTTGCAGTCCCGGTATACGTAAATAACGTCAAACCGAATTTATAGACAGTCTCAGACACGAAAATTTACATCGTACCGAACACGTTGAACAATACCCAATTCGACCCCATTGGTCGTAAATTCACTTTCGCCCTTCGCAATCGAACAAATATACTTTACAAAGTTGATCGAATTTCTGTAAACTGTTCGTGTTCACGAAAATCACGAAATAAACGGCAACAATTAAGCGTAATAGTATTTTAAAGGCGCGGTCAGGCAACGTGAAATCTAGTACACATTCGATTTAATGGCAATGCTTCGGCTAGAGTAAGTTCTGCGTTCGCCATATTGGAACGTCGAATGGAGGTTCCATGTGGTGCATCTGAGCATTTTGAGAATATTTAAGGCTACCCGAAACGTATATTTTGAAGTGATTCGTTTGACAAATGATATAATTAGTAGCGCAAAGCACTCAAAACTGAAAATGGAGTTATTTATCGGACAATTGTATTGGTAACGATTAAAATATTTTTTATAGTTGTTCCTTATCGAGTTTCGATCGTTAACGAATAAAATTCTCAAAGAAAGAAAGTTTCTGAAGCAAATAAAATTGTGTTTACAGTGAATTAACGTGTAATCTCTTATTTGTCGTTACAATTTATTATTTACATTTCTGCGTACCAGAGTTCTTTAAAGAAACAAACTCGTATCTGTACCCTCAATTAGGAATTAAGGATAAGGTTTTTAATTAGGGATCAAGGTTCTAACAATTTGCACAAGCGAAACTTCTGAATTCGAACTATGACCACGCGGCCATTCATATTGTATCGTATAAAATATAAAACAGTTTTATACTCGTGAGTAAATTATTATTCTAAAATCATTGTAACAAAATTATCGCAATTTTACAAACTTTGTCACGCTTTTAATCAAATGACAAAATTCGGTTACGTTCTCGTTTATCGAGAAAAATATTCAAATACCGAATAAATTACTATTTAATTTGTTGTTTCCTCTATATGGTATGTTCTCTCCATTAATCAAATCTCGAAACCGATACGAAGAAATCGATTACGAGAATCCTGTTCGGTTTCTGTTATTTTAATATTACTTTTCGAGCATTATTTCAAATCAATTCCGGCCAGATTCGTTATATTATATACATCGACACGCGCCAATGTCGACCATCTGGTGGCGATGCACTGTACTACTGGCACTGGCTCCGCACACGAGCGTAGAAAGAGAAAAAGAGAGAAAGAGAGACACAGGTACGAGACGAGCTTGTGGTGTGAGGTAGCCACCAGTCAACAGCGGAGACGGAGACGGAGACAGAGAGTCCGAGGTAGCCCGTGCCTGTAGTTGCCCGTGGCTTGTTGTAACTCGTTGTAACGTGACGCGAAGGTGTGCCAAGCTCTTTCGGGTGCCTGTTACTTCGTCCGAAGACGCCCGATCACAAGTCCGCCGTAGTGTCGCGTATTGAAAGTGTCGATAGTGTTGTGATCTATCGGCCTGTCTGCCCTCGTGTGCCAACTAAAAAACTGAATCAGCAACGTACATCGTCGTGGAAAACTGTCAAGAGTATCGTGTCCCAGACGCTGCCTTTGAACACGAAATATTCGGACAATCTTTGCCGCGGTTGTCGAGTCGCACAGAACATAAGGTAAGAAACGTGACGCACGGAAGTATATCAAAAACGAAGGTAACGTCTAAAATCGCTCGGCCGAGTAGTCGAACGTTGCGCGTACAGAGGTTATGTTTCTCGATGACCCCTCAACTCGCTCCTCCTTTTCCTCGTTATCCTCTTTCCTTTCGTCGTTCTCTTTCCCTCTTTTCTGTTGCTCTGCCTCCCACTTCTCCCCTCGTCTCTCTCTTTTCTTTTTTTTTCTCTCGTTGCTTCTCTTCCCGTAAACGTTTCCTCAACAACGAAAAACCGTTTTCAGTTTTATCGGGTTCCCACGATACACGATACGCCGATAACTCGATCGACCGTAGAATTTCGATCGGGAACTCGATCAATCGTCGATCGGCAGAATCTTTCTCCGCTTTCGGCGTCTCTCCCTTTTGTCTCTCTACCTCCTTCTTCCTCTTTCTCTTTCTCGCCCGCGAGCCGCGGAGGCACTTGCACACGCACGCTTGCACACCGACGTATTCCGCTTCTTTCCTGCAAGACCGTGTCGTAGCCTTTCTCGTGGTAACGAGTTTCGTAACCTCCCTCAATACGAGAGTCACGAACTATCAGCTGTCAGCCTCCGTAGTTGTACCACCTGTCCGAAAGTCGATTCTCTCTCCCTTCTGTACTTCGCGTTTAAAACCCCCCTGTACGCTGCCACCGCGTCTACTTCGTCGCCTATGAAAGAAACGGTTGACACGAGGTTCTCATGATTTCGCGAATTTCGTTCAGAGCACAAAGAAACGCGATGCAGACGCACGCGTCTATGAACGTGGCGAGGTAATCGGAACAGCAAGCGAGGCTAACCGAGTTGAACAGTCATGTTGATATTTCGGCGCGCAGGCTTTCTGGCTTGACAGCGTGACCGGCCTTGAGCCCCTCCGCGTCCTCCTCTTACACCCTTCACCTCCATCCCTACCATCAAGGTAATACACGATATACACTGCAAATCAGTGCTCCTCAACGCGAGATTCTTGTGCCTGGGAGATTTTCTTCGATCGCGCGCACCAACTTCTTTCTCTCGTACGCGCTGCATATGGACGTTTCGTGTTCTAAGTGAACCCGTTAAGCAGTGAAGACGAATCACCTCGTCGTTGAAACACGCCTACGTATCCACGAACGTCAGAGTTTAACTCACTGCCAAAATTTCACGCTTTCGCATGTTTAAAAAAATGACAATGTTGTCGTTCGATTTTTATTCCCGGAGTAGCACGTTGGTGGTAATCGGTACGTATCAGTGAATCGGATCAATGCAGATACGGGGAACCTGTAGCTTAGAGGCCACACGCGATCTTTTGTTAATTATGACAATGTGTTCTTCATTCGTAAATTATGCATTCTTAAACGGCGTTTACTTTAATTAATTAAAATTTTTTAATCGTTACTGTATCAACACAATGTTAAGCAATTAATCGCTCTTATCGGTCTATACATTGTTCTATGATAAGCGTATTGTCCTTTATGTTGTTTGGTCTGTGGATAAAATGGGGAAGAAAATAGATTCAAAAGTCGTTTGCTCGTTTTCGGGTTACCTAAAATAACGTTAATTCGTATTTAATTGAGTATTTGTTTAAAATTTTGGCAAAATTGACTATATGCAGAGTGTGCGTCCTCATGAGTAATCCATGAAGTGACATGCGACCTTCCAGTGCCAGGTTTCCACTCCTGGATTTTACTGTATACTGAATTATAAGAACATTGTATAGTTTTCTTTTTATTTGTCATAATTGCCATTTAGTAAGCTGCAAAAAGATGAAAGGAAGATATTAGTAAGCATGAAAAATTTGTTAGAATATAATTATAAGAATATAAAATTTGTCTTCTTAAAAAGAGACTTTATTGGATATTACAAAATTCAATACTTTTTTGTGAACACATTTTCTCTTTATACCTGCGCGAAATTACAGCCAACTATATTTGATCACTTTACTTGCAATGATAAATGCATTCTCGTCGGAACGTTATCCTGGCGTTATCAAATCGAAGGTCGAATGCGGAATCTAGCGCGTAGACACGTTATCTTCAATCAAGGAACTTCAAACTGAACGAAAGTTCGTCATTCTACGTATGAAACATTTTTAATTTCAATTCAAATTGATCGACGAAAAGCAGTATTTAATCGACTCGTGTCATCTATTAACTATAGCCACCCAGAAACCATCGGAGCAATAAATGATGACCGAGTGATAAAATAACGATTGAATTAAAGAAACTTAACCGTTTTTATATACATTTATCTATTATTTATCGTATCGAAGATTTCTCGTCCTTCTTTCTCCCAATACATACGTAAACAGTGTAAAAGAGGTAAAGACAGTGTCATATATATAGATATATTTTTTTACGGTAATAAAATCACTATGAAAATAGTGTCTTAATTGAATTAACATTTTCTGTTCCTTCTCTATTAATATTTTCAATTTTTCTCATTTTAATCCACCCCTTGATTCGATGCTGAAAACTACAGAAATTCGCGTGTTCTGACTTTATTTAAACCTACGATACGTACCAATGCTCGAACGTGGTAGTTTTGTAATTCCCTATGGAAGAAAGAAAGCGCGAAAACAATCCGAACCGAGAAGACGGTAACTTGAGAAAGACAAAAACTCACGGTACAGAAGGAGAGAAATAGAACGAAGAAGTAGGGGGGCACGAGAAAATCGCTCGCTCGAGGCTGACTGTTACAGAAAAAAGGAAACGGGATCGAATGGATGGGACGTTAGCCTATAGCGGTATACGTATACACAGTTCGTAATGACGTTATTGACACGACATTGAAGCCCGATATTTTCTTGGATACGCGTTCTATTGTAACGGAAAAATTATCAATAAGACGCAAGGTAGATGACCATGCTTTTTCCAACGGCAAGGTAATACAAATGGTTGCAAAACCCTCGGTACTTTCCCAGTATTCTAATAGAAAATTTCAAGTTACCGTCGGTTGATAACAATCCACGTAATTTCAACAGGTTTTCTACTTTATTGACAACATCGAATCGAATAAAATGAATTTTTCTAAATTGAAATTGCAATCGTACAATTTGAAAACTCTAAGTAAAGGATAAAAAAATAAGAATAAAATCTCGAAAATTTTCACAAAAATACCGAGTACTCGAATGTGTAAAAGTATAAGAAAAGTATCTTATTTTATCCTTTCCAAATGTAAAAATTGATCGATGCTTCGGTAAAATTAAGAGGAAACAAAGTAAATCCGCTTTGGATTCGACTACTTTCATTTTAAACGCGAAACCATGCAAAAAACGTTAGTTTTCACTTTTACGATGTTTTATCGTTGCTCATCCACATTGTTCCGCGCTAAATGTCTCGAATTTCACGGAAACGTGTATTGCTGTCGAGCATTTTCAATAAATCGTCTTTGATTTTTAATGGTATCGGCGTATGTTTTCGCATTTAAAAAAAAAAAAAATATATATATCGCGTTTCGAAACGTGAAGAATCTCGACAAAGTTTATTTATTAAAAATCTTACCATCTCGAGTCCCAAAAATGTCAAAGCACAGCGCAAGAATCCACGCGATGCGCTGTGCGTACTGAAGTTAGTCGCTTGTATTACGTAACGCTAACATAACCTTAAAAACAGAGAAATATTCAAACGCGAAATAAACGGTGGATTTCCACGAAACGGTGAAAAGTATTTCCAATGAGGATTCGTTCGTTGTAACTTCTTTATACCCTAAAGCATTCAAGGTAACGAGTACTTCTTATTATTAGTTGAGGCCGAGTGCAATATGCAGGAAAAAGCCGTCGTCAGCAGTGGCGGCGACGGGTCTGTCTGTCTGTCTGTCTGTCCACGACACTGCCTTTCGTGGTAATCGCTACTCGAGATTGCGCAAGCTTCTTGATCTTATCACAACCGCAGAATGTATACATTACACGTGCATACACGTCCGATGCACGTGTACGTGCAACGCAAATACGCGTGTAGTGCGGTACGTAGACGAACGAAGAAACGTCGTTAAAGTATATAGGGTGTGTAAAAATTCTTGGCGCGAAATTTGAATAAGTCTCACCGAACGTGCATCGCGATAAAGATAAAAAACGATATTGAGCATTTGTCCGATAAGTAGCCACTAAACAACTTGTCGTACAGAATAATACAACGAAATGAAAGCTACCTTTCGAAAAGAGACGCGAGAGTTTTTAAATATTAACGACCGTTTATAAAGAAATTAGTCTAGATATGCATTGGAACGATCGCAAGATATTTCGAATACGTACTTATCGTAAAATTACCAACACGATTTATGTAATTAATTTTTACTAAAAGAATTTTGTTTCGACAGTTATTACAGTTTCTTTTTTTTTTTTTTAAGTTTAACACCGAGACTTGTGCACAAATTGTTCATACTCGACGTCTGTAACTAGTAAGTAAAAATTGCTTAACATCGGCTTCGAGAAGATTCAATATACCGTATTTTGTAATCAGATACACATACGATTACAGATTATAAGACATTATAATTGTTAATAATCGCAAGCTAGGTCGCGGAACGTTCAACTTTATTTATTTAACTATTTCATCCAGCTCGGTGGAATAAGATATTTGAATGCCCTTTTGCTTTGGTTTGCTGCATATGTACAACACACAGCAACGGAAAAAAGAGTAACGTGATATGACAATGTGCACATAGAATGTAACGTAAATAACTGCGCGAGCACATGTGCACATTACGTAGAGAATTCTATGTCGTGCGAATGTCTCTCGTCGTGCATATGCAGTCCCACACCCTGCACGTGAAAAGAGAGAAGAAAAAAAAAAGAGACAGGGAGAAAGAGTGTGTGTACTGGAAACTCCCTAGATCCTTGAGACACGGATAGGCCTAGTGCGACTTATGAATATTGATGAACCTTTCTCGACGTACTGACCCGGCCGCACCTCGATCGTTCATTGCTACTCAACAACGATCTTCCTCTTTTCTTCCTCCTCTCCCTCTTCTTAAATTTACTTTACCGAACCCGTGCTTTTACTTACGTACTCGCGTACGTGTATTTATTATCGAACCCGTCGTCGAATCGACGCACGACACTGACGATTTACCGATATCGCTTTAAAAAAAAAAAAAAAAAAAAAAAAAAAAAAAAAAAAAAAAAATTTGTTGAACACCTCGTACAACCTTCCTACGTCCCGGTAAATCGGAATCGATATTGTCCGTGAATTGAACCGGCCACTGCGTTTACTCATCGGTTCTCGACGAGATGTAAATATTTTCGCGTGTAACGTTTCCAACGAGAAGTAATTAAGTTTACGGTAAACTTGTATAGGTGTGCGGACACGTGATCGCGTTCGTATCGACGGTCCTTTTGAACAGAAAAACCGACATCGTTCGCTCGGTGCGTGTTCAAGGTATCGCGAGAGCGCAAGCCCTGAGAAGTCGCTAGCGTACAGTTCGTATAAGAAAACGTATGCATACCCGGGACCGACTCACCGCATGTGTATGCAACTCTGTTCCCGTTTTAAAAAAAATATCTCGCGTTGCATTCTAACACGCGGTGGAAAACAGTTTAATTCAAGGCTTTGATCTAGAATTACTATGCTATCTAAATATGCGAGCGTTGCATTCTAAAGGTCGTTGAGGCAAAAAAAAAGTTTACGATGAGTTAAGTAAGATAATTGGTACACACCGTCGGCCGTCGTGTACCTTCGCTGGAAGTCTGCAACTTCATTTTTTTTTTTTACACGATGAGAAATCCAACTATTTGTGAATTACAATTTTTTTTAATTTTTTTATAGCAATATCGTGAATAGTTTGTACAATACGAGTTGTGAATAATATCAACACGAAACGGAGGAGAAATTCAACTATTTGTGAATTACAATTTTTTTTTCTTTTTTTATAGCAATATCGTGAATAGTTTGTAAAATACGAGTTGTAAATAATATCAACACGAAACAGAGGAGAAATTCAACTATTTGTGAATTACAATTTTTTTTCTTTCTTTATAACAATATCGTGAACAATTTGTAAAATACGAGTTGTAAATAATATCAACACGCAATAGAGGAGAAATTCAACTATTTGTGAATTACATTTTTTTTTTTTCTTTATAGCAATATCGTGAACAATTTGTACAATACGAGTTGTAAATAATATCAACAGAAGCAATAAATATACGCAAAGTTCTGTAACTATGCCTCCTCGGATAGAACTTAACCGTTTTTCAATTACTTATAGGGGGGGTTTAATTAAAATACTCGTTAGCAAATGAAACAGCAGGAAGCTGTTACCTTTGCACAGAAGTGCACACCACGAGTGGCGTGCAAGTTTGTGTAGGTTTTGTTCAGATCGCGAGTGGAATACGTGTAGGTATGCACGTAACCTGTAATCTATAAAATTAACTGTAGGGAACGGAATGCTTCGGTGAGCAATACGTTGTACCTTAATCTGTTAATAATTACTATCTCTCATTGTTTCCCAATAATCGTCGAGTGGTACTGCCCGTCCGTGGTATCATTAGACGGTTTTTAATCGTCTCCGATTGAATTCGATTTCTATAAATCGTAATCTCACCGCGCGAGTATCGTAGGCATCTGCAGGTCACATATTCCCCTTCATCCCACTACTATTTCTTGGCACGCGCTGACTCTCCACAGCACCGGCCCAGCGTGCCTCAACCTACGCGTAACGTTGCGAGAAAAAATTCCATTTAAAATGGTAAGTAATAAAAAGTATCGCCGATAAGGATCATTTGAAAACCCACGTTAAACGATACCGTCACGAAAACGTTACCGAACGATATTTTCACACATCTCCTGGAACATATCGATCACGAGAAATACATTTGAGAACCACTTTGCGTAACTGTGAGAAGGTAACCAGAGAGAGAGAGAGTGGGGATACCCGCTCGATTTTGCAGATATCTATAATGCTACTCTCGACTTTAATAGGATCCTATTCGCCCGTTGAAATACTCGTATCTTTGATTAATCATCGATACAATTGCATTCGAAACACTTGAAAATAATATGTACTACGAAATGAAAAGAGAAAAGAAGACTATTTACGTTTTATATATACGGAGCACTATCTTCGTACCGATCGGTGAACGAAACTGTAGTTTCGTTCGATTGGGAATAATGTTCTCCGCGATACGAAAGCGAAGTACTGCCACTGGCTTGTAATTTCAAGTAAACTCCCCTTTCGAGTAAATCTCGCAGAAAAAACTTTTACACTTACTGCCATAAGCGTACGATCTGCGCTATCGAAAGGAATAACAGCTCGCTGCCGATCGACTGTTTTCTATCGCGAATGTTACTTTTATCTGACTGCAGAACCAATCCGACGCGATCTCGTTGGGGCAGGCGAAAACAAAATGCGGCAGTGTGTATACGAGACGGTAGCTGCCTGTTGCAGCCGGTCCAGGACCGAACCGGTTCTCGATGCTGCTCAAAAATGTCCCTCGACCGGCTATAATAATTTTAATTGACACCCAGACCAGACCACTGAGTATCCACGACCGACGTGTACCTACATACACACACGGTGACTAGTATAAGGTGTCGTATCCGGCAAATGAAAAATGAACATTCTTCATATTTTTACGTAGTCATTAATAAATGCTTGTTTACTTACTTATCCCATCTAAACGTTACACCGTTCCCATTCTTTGAATTTCTCTATCGTTCGCCAGTGAGAAACGATAATAATCAACGGGAGAATAAAATTAAGAAATATATATTTTAACGTATGATACAGTTAGCTTATCAGTTTCTCTTGCGTGTGTTGCCAGAATCAGAGCTGGTAGATACTGATCACTATTGTGGTAAATACGAAATCTACAAATATATTTTCGTTTCAAATATTCCATATTTTCTACTTCGACGATGCTCGTTGCAATATTCTTTGAATTGGTTGCAATGTTCTTTGGATTAGTTGCAATGTACTTTGGATTAGATGCAATTCTTTGAATTGGTTACAATGTTCTTTGAATTAGTTCCAATGTTCTTTGGATTAGTTGCAATTTTCTTTGGATTAGTTGCAATGTTTTTTAAATTTGGTGCAATGTTTTTTAAATTTGGTGGAATGTTTTTTAAATTTGGTGCAATGTTCTTTGAATTAGTTTCAATGTTCTTTGAATTGGATGCAATGTTCTTTGGATTAGTTGCAATGTACTTTGGATTAGATGCAATTCTTTGAATTGGTTGCAATGTTCTTTGAATTAGTTCCAATGTTCTTTGGATTAGTTGCAATTTTCTTTGGATTAGTTGCAATGTTTTTTAAATTTGGTACAATGTTCTTTGAATTAGTTTCAATGTTCTTTGGATTATTTGCAATGTTCTTTGGATTAGATGCAATTCTTTGTATTGGATGCAATGTTCTTTGAATTGGATACAATTTTCTTTGGATTAGTTTCAATGTTCATTGAATTGGTTGCAAAGTTCTTCGAATCGTTCTGCTGAAAACTCCAAGAAACGGAGATTTCAATTAACCGAGATATTAAATTAACGGTTCCTCGTTTCACCTCGGAACGATTGTTACGTCGATCAGGAATCCAACGGCGTGAAATACGGAAAAAGTAAATAGCCGAAACCACTTCGTGCAGGCGAAACGATGAAAGCGTGCATACATGTGTCCGATGTAACGTGCATTCATAAGCGCGCGTACAGTTACAGAAGCGCGCGCGTGTGAGGTTACGTGTGTACATTCAGGAGATATTAAACATATGCGCAGTTGGGCCTGCTCAGGCCCACTGCCCCGGGTGAAAGGAAAACCCGCGCCTACCTTCGAAGTGAAACAGAGAGAGAAAGATTCCACGTCGAAGCCAGTATTTTTCGTACGTATGTACGCGACAACGGAGGACAAGGAGAGCTTCCATGGAATACCTACGCATATCCAACGTGCAATGGACGTCCGTGTAAACGTATTACTACACGCGGATATCGGTCGCTCGAGGAAAAAGTAAGAAAATCCGTGACGCGTGAACAACGCGGAAGATTTTTCGGCGATGAACGTTTCCTCTTGATCGAGTCTATACACGGTGTCCCGATCGTCACCGGTCGATTTCCATTTCGCGTTACTTTTCGAACGTCGAACCGATTTGTCCGAAACTTGACACGTATCATGTAGACGGATGGGAAATTAATCGTGAAAAAGTACACGGTGAAAAACGCGTGAAAATTATTCAGGCGTATTACGAAAAATTACGATCTTTCCCGCTAACGATTCGGGAACTTTATAATCGTTTCCATTTTGGGAAAAGGTTCGTGGTCTGTAATAAACAACCGAGGCGACCATTTGGAAGATGTCTTGTTCCATTATTAACTCCCAAGTTTTTACTTTTAAATAAAAAAAATATATCAAGATTACTTAAACGGTTTGAGTTTTATTCGAAAAGTAAATCGACCGGTGACGATCGGGACACTCTGTACTCGGTGTGCTCCAAATTTCGACTCGGTGAAAAATATTGGAAACAGGACAATGCTAGTTTTAGCAATTTTTTTCTACAAAATTGTGCGTCAGATTTACGTGGTTCCATATCGATTTTTGGAAAAGTTGATATTTGTCGGGAATTGATTAATAATGTTATGTATTTGTTCAGTTTTAGCGGTAAGAATAATTACGTAGATGATAGAAGAGTAATCGAATGGAGTAAAAAAAGAACAGAGTGCACGAAGAGAAAATGCACTCGAGATGCAGGAATTATAATCAAACGAACGATTGATTTTGTCTGTTCTTTAGTCAAGTCGAATGTCTGTTACACTTATTTATCCGCCGTTAATATCGTTTTAGAAAGTGTACACCGTTCCCCGGTGGAAAGAGCCTCTTGCAACGGCCGATACGCGGATCTTTCCATGAAACACGTTTTATCTGATAATTAAAATCTACAGAGTTCGTTTAGCTGTTGCAAAATTGTAAAAAAGAGTGTAATCGGTTCGATGTTTATTGTGCGTTGCAGTGTTAACTCGAGACAAAAATTCGTCTCGCGTTACCGTGAAATTCGTTAATTATTTTTAAATGTGTTTCAAGTAAATTTGAATACAGAGAGAATACATGTTTAATATGTAATACTATATTGATTGTATTTAGCAATTTTATCTACGCGTAAAATAATGTGATACAATGTAGAAAATCTAAGTAACATATTTACGTAACTTTCTTGAACAAAAATTTATCAAACGAAACACGCGATTTTTAGGTTTCTTTTTTAAATATTATACCACAGAGATAACCGCTACCAGTGCCGGTTTTGTACAAGAACAAACGATGCACATCGGAGTACTCTCACTTAGAACGTTGCAGCAAGAAAGAACGAAAAATTTTACACACGAATAATAAACATACGATTATCATATCTCAATGTAGCTTTCCGTGTGAACTGATAAAGTAAAACACTTACAAAATTATTAACCAACTTTCTACCTACAAATGAAAACATTCTTAAAAATATTGTAATTACGATTGTTGGTAATTTGTGCTATAATATTGTTACGCAACAAAATTTCATTACTTTGAACTTGAAAGCTCGAGCATACAATGAATATATATTCGTAATTAAATTTTCCCAATTACATAACGCAGCAACATTATCACAATATTGATAAACATTATGGACCAGTATTAGTTAGAATTTTAATAAGAAGTTAAAACGATACAAACAAAATATACTTGCATAGTCGTTAACTCCAATGATCAATGTATTGATACATACAGAATTATGAAGTTATCCACATTCATTGTACTAAAAATATTTTTTCACACGTCGTTTGAATTGTAAGGTATCCGTTCTAGGGGTCGTGCCCTCTACTTTGAAAAACACTGCTACACACGTATCGCGTACATAAATTACTCTTATCACCTAACGACAGATATTTTCAAAATTATATACAATCAGCCACGAGATATATAAAAAAAATACTAGGAACCTTGTCGCGTGAAAAATTAAGGAACAATGTACCTACGTGAGCACTTAGCTGAAAAATTAATCTGAAAAATTTACGTAACCACGTAAATCTAACGTGTAATTTTTTAGAAACAAAATTGCTAAAATTGTACCCTGTTTCTAATATTTTTCACGGAGTTGAAATTTAGAGCACACCGAGTACATGGTGTCCCAATCGTCACCGGTCGATTTACTTTTTGAGTAAATCGACGAAAATCAATAATAATTTGAAATACCGAATTTAACATTTTCGAACAAATTTTGGATTTTGATTGACGTTCGAGTTTCATCATCGATTTTTCGATCGATGGGTTACAATCGACTAAGAATGATGTTTCGTTTCCTTGAGGACAAGAACAGATAGAAGATGGCTGTTTTACTTGACGCGTTTCGTTGCCACTGACGAGATTAACGTAATAGGGAAACAAACGTGATTGCTTGCACTTCTTTCGCGGTCATTCGGTCCTTCGATCTAGGACTGCGGTATACAGGGTGCCCCGCGGAACTCGAACTGGCTGTAACGGGAAATTAAAAGTATGTTTAATGTCGCGCTCGAGAAACGTTGATTGCAAATCTCCGAGCAACAGGTATTATATTACTGGGTCGTTCGGAAAGTCTTTTCTTTTTTTTTGGTGAAAATGAAACACGATTTTTTCAGAGTGTATAAACATTTTATTAAATTGTACACTCTCCATTTTGGAAAAGGAAATTACTTTTCGAACAAGCTAATAGAACACGAGAAACCTGAACAATTTTAACGAGTTTTATTTTTAAATATTTCATAATCGGCCATTTTTTGATAAGTGAACTTTGACCCTTTTATGCAGAGAATAATACAAAAAATCGATTTATGTCGAACGAAATGTGCAATTTCATTTTGAAAACTGATGCAATTGCATCGTACAGGTTGCATGCACGTATATGCATAATATTGGGTTCGAGAAGTGATTTCGTTTTTCAAAATAGAGAATATATAATTTAATAAAATGTTTGTACACTCTAAAAAATCGTGTTCCATTTTCACCAAAAAAAAAAAAAACGAAATGACTTTCCGAACAACCCAATAGAACACGAGAAACTTGAACAATTTTAACGAGTTTTATTTTTAAATATTTCATAATCGGCCATTTTTTGATCAGTGAACTTTGACCCTTTTATGCAGAGAATAATACAAAAAATCGATTTGTGTCGAACAAAATGTGCAATTTCATTTTGAAAACTGATGCAAGTGCATCGTACAGGTTGGGTGCACGTATATGCATAATATTGGGTTGTTTAAGAAGTGATTTCGTTTTCCAAAATGGAGAATATATAATTTAATAAAATGTTTGTACATTCTAAAAAAATCGTGTTTTACCCCAAAAATGAAATTACTTTATGAAAAATCCAATAGCGATAATTTAATTCGTTGGCACAGTTGGGGCGTTTAAAGTCGTTTAATTTTGACCGGTAAATTTTTGTCATATCTGAAACCGTTTCGATGATACAGCCTGCCCGAGTTTCGTGGGACACTCTGTATACGACCCGCTCAAAATAGAGCCGGCGTGTACTCCTAAGGTCATCGATCCCTCTTCCGCGTCACCTGCCATGCCTACACCTTCTATCGGGGCATGAGACATAATAGCATCGCGCAACAGACAAGTAGAAAATACATAGAAACAAACAAGGAATCGATATATCCCGATAAAGTAGAGCCCTATAGTTAAAAATCAAACAAGGGAACAATTCCGAGTGAATTTTCGTGTGATAAAGGTATACGAGCATCATCGAATTCCTCCTCGACCGAAATATGAAAATATCTGAAATTAATGGTTTGCTCGAGTTTACACCGTATCTCTTTCTTTCGATGGAGGTTCACACGTCGCGTAATGAGAGCGGAATGCCTACGAGATATCGATACGCTTCCCACGCTATTGGCCAGTAGAACACCGTGTATCAGAAAATTCTTTTTATAGCCAACCACTTGTCGAGCGTAACTGTAACGATACGCGTGAAACGTTAAATTGTTAAATTCATTTTCCCAAAGACCCATTTACCCTCGTTTGCCTCGGTTCGATCCAGTTTAATATTAATTTTGAAAATAGTCAAAGTATCGACGGTGTACACGTTCCTCTTATAGTTACTCCAGCGTCGGTAATCAAGATTCACTCGGCACGCTTAAAGAAATACGCATCGTTGAACCCACCGAACGATTTTTCCGTCGATAACCGAGGCGAAGCGAATTAAAACTCCGAAGTTAATTAAACGCAACGGGGCGCCCGTGTACCACTATCGTTTTCTCGAAATCGTTTTATTCTTTCCGTTATCGAGTTTTATGCAGGTCGCCGTTTAAGCGATGTCATTGACCCGTAACTATTCGCAACACGTTTCGATGCACCAACAGGCCCGAGATGAGTTTCGTAGTTGTTGCAGCGACAGCGACAACTCGCGCGAACTATTCAAATTGAATTACAGCCGGCTACGAAACTCGAGTACCGAATCGATCGATAACGGTGGAGGTTAGGATGGTTTCAGGACGTTTCGTAGGTTACGTAACCTCGTACTCTCCGACTTCGATCAAAATGTGATACTCGAACGTGAAAATGATTCGATTTCCCATGAGTGCAAAGCGTGAAGCCTACATTCGTCCAAACACACGAAAAAGAACGATCTAGGTGCATTGTAGCGGACCGCGTGCATGGCGTGGCGTGGCCGGTGTGCTTGGTCAGAGTAGGGAGAAAAGACCTTGAGTCGCGTCACGTGACTCCACGAAGGTATATACATCGGAGTTGGGTAGGGCGGTTGCAGAGGGCCTTGACCTTACCGTCGGCGTCGCAGCCGTAGTTGTAGCTACCATCGTCGTGGCCTCTACAAACCTCCGGGAGAAGAGAGCCAATACAGCCGCGCGACGCTTGATGTTCGTATAATTATGGCCACTCACAACAGTTCTCCTTGTTGCAACTTCTTCGACGATTTATCCGCGTAAAGGTTCGGCTAATGTCTAATATTATACCGGCCGAAAATTATCCGCGCGACAAGTGAAAAAAAAAAAAAGAAAAAAAAGAAAATGATAATTTGGTCGTTTAATTTCTTTACTCAAGATCTTCGCTAACGAAGATGTCTCGAGTCGTTCGTAGTCGTTCGATCTTAATTGTTCGTGTGACGTTCTCGGTCCTTGAATTCTGATTCGTTTTTGTGCAATAGTTTACTTGAAATTTGTTTCTACACGTCCCAGTCCCAGTCACCAATCGAGTTTCTTTTTCCCCCCCGAATCCGTTGGCGTTAATGATCGCGATTTTTCGCGATACGATTGAACGATTCACACCCGTTCTTTCACCGTGTACTTTTCCACGATTAATTTCCCGTCTGTTTAGACGACACGTGTCAAGTTTCAGATCAATCGGTTTTATATTTTAAAAATACCGCGACATTCGAACCGACCGGTGACGATTGGGACACCCTGTACGTACAATTCTCGGTGTCTTATTTTTGAGCGACTGATTCTCGAAATTCGTACGTCGAAACGTTAACGAAAAGGAACTCGCACGGAACCGATTAAATCTTCATTTTATAATAGTTACGATATTCAAGTTTAATACGGTAAAAAAATAATCCTATTATACGAATGTATCAGCACGCTCGTCGTGTACGGTTTGAGCACTTTATTAGGTTGTATCGTTTAGCATTGAATTAACTGTCTGTTCTACTTTGTACGGTTATTATGGTAACAGGAAACAAAACGTATCTGATTCCTTTCGGGTTAATGAGCAAACATAACGAGATATTTAAGGACGATTAATTTCAAGTAATATTCCAAGTAACTCGATGAGTCTCGTTGCACCTAATTGTTCGTGAGACCATAAGGCACCGTTTCTTCCTTTCTCTCGCTTGGAGATCGCACTCTACTTGACCTCTGTGTTAACTCTATCAGTAGATAACACGTTAAGTTGATCGACTCTAAGGAAAACGAAAAGCTCAATTTTCTCGCGAAACCGTCTTCAGTAATTTTTTCTTCCTATAAAAAAACAAAGACACACGACGAAATTTGTATTTCCATCGGTACAAGATTCTCTCAAATTTGAATTCTTCTAGTGTGCCGGTATATCGTAGACGTGGAAAGATACGTCGTGTTATCCTCTGGAAATAATAATTAACGCTATTAACACGTCGAGTAGGTGTAACGGACAAGGAGTACAATTTTCTACCGGTTTTTCTCTGCTCGGTGTGTTATATCGCGTTGCGTGATCAATTATAAACAAAAGATGCGAATGTGAAGCGCGTTTGCGTTTGCGCACGAAGGTCGATCGGTGGTTCTGCGGGACCGGAAGTGGACCGGCCTTGCGGGACGACCGTCAGCGCACACTAGCGGAACTTGGATGTGTGCAACCGCTTCCACAGGCTCTCTCTGGACGCCCAGTGAACGCGGCGCACCTCGATGCGTTTTCTTGCAACACATCTTATTGCAGCTTAACGTTTTCTCGATGATAACAGCCTCCCTATTGGAGATGGATACACGATAGTAACATTGGAGATGTTCGTAATATTCACTCGAGCACGTATCACATTTTTCGTATTATTTAAAAAGAAAGGTACTAATCTTACTCTCAGGTTGGATATTTTTTTTCTTTTTCTTTTTTCAAAATTTAAATTCAGGACTATTTTATCGTAAGGCTATCGTCGCACTATCGACATCTACCGTTTTACTTTTACACCTTTCTTACGTAGCACGGAAGATTCTCAATACTGAACGGATTAACCAAAGAATATTTACAGAATTCGAAATGACTATCGCGATAAACATAGTCCGAAGAGACGTAGTTTATTTCGTACGAACAAACATCGGTGTATTCGTATACGATAATTGGTTTCCTGAATTTAAAAATATACAAATAGCGAAATTGCGCAAGAAGGACATTGTGCGAATAAATTAATACCAAAATTTGACATTTACCTTAGTACCAATGAATCGAAAGAACTAATAGGATAGTTTGCAAAATTCGAAAAAATCGAAATGTCAGATTTTAAAATATACACCGAGTCAACGTGATGAACTAAACTCTGAAACAATGTACTCCAATTGTTCGTAAATCTTGGTCCTCCCTGCCTGTGAACGAAAGAAGAGAAATATTTAAATAAAGTATCATAAAATAAACTATCCTTATTCGAATTACTTCTAATCACTCTTACAAAAGTTTACAATCGTTCTGTTTCCCTAAAAACAAACGCGAATCGTTCTCCGTTGATCCCGAAAAGATATTCGTTTCGTTTTCAAATTCTCACCGAGACGAGAGTTTCGAATTGATGTATTACGCAAAAGTTTTCAACGAAATGCGTTCCTCTGCTTGCAGACACGGCCACGTTTCTCGATGTTCGAATTCGAGCGAGCGTGACCAAAACATAGACCGAGCCAGAAGTTCGTACAAGAATCGCGGAAACCAGTTACTGCAACCAGAGAGGTTCTTCCCAAGATGCCGCAGGGTTTCGCGACTGTCCAGAGGCTCCGAGTCGCGTCACGAACGTGCGCCGGGATAACCAGCTGAGGATGTCGGAGCAAAACGGGCCCAGCGAGGGCCCAGGACCGGGCCCGGGGCCAAGTCCTGGCTGGTGGCCAGCTTCGCAGTCTTGGAAAACGAACTCCGGTACGGTCGCTTCCTCGTCCGCTGGCTCCACTGCTCCAGACAACTCCGCCTCCGTCTCTGCGTCCTGCACCACCTCTACCTCCTCTCTGGCGACTACTACTTCGGCCACTGCCTCGTCCAGCTGTTGTTCCTCGACTCCTGGCGGACATTCGTGCACGATCACCGCGGCCCGTTCCTCGGAGACGGGAAAGAACGTCTCCGTCACGACGATCAACGTGCCGCCTAATCAGGACATACACGATGGTAATTGATTTCATCTAATAACTAGTACTTTATTTGCGTTATAATGATATTAGAACATATTATTGAAGTGATATCTATTCGAGTTTGGAACGACCATTTGCTTTGGAAGAATTCGTCGTTGTTCTCTTGCCAAGGTTTATGATAATGCCTTCGACTTGGAGAAGTTGAGTCGAAACGTCGAATTTTAGACCGGGTATAATCTATGTTAAGTATCTGTTGCAGGAGTAGAAAATTGTAATAAATATAGAATTATGCCCTCTAATCAGGACAGATACGATAGTAATTGATTTAAAGTAATAACTAGTACTTTATTTACGTTATATTATTAAAGTGATATCTATACGAGTACGGAACGACCATTTGCTTTGGAGGAATTCGTCGTTGTTCTCTTGCCAAGGTTTATGATAATGCCTTTGATTTGGAGAAGTTGAGTCGAAACGTCGAATTTTAGACCGGGTATAATCTATGTTAAGTATCTGTTGCAGAAGTATAAAATTGTAATAAATATAGAATTATGCCCTCTAATCAGGACATACACGATAGTAATTGATCGTACACTATTTAAAGTGATATCTATTCGAGTTTGGAACGACCATTTGCTTTGGAAGAATTTGTCGTTGTTCTCTCATCAAGATTTACTATAACACCTTTAATCTGGAGAAGTTAAGTCGAAACATCAAAGTTTAGACCGGGTATAATCTAAGTCCGGTTAAGTATCTGTTGCAGGAGTTCAAAATTGTAATAGATATAGAGTCATACCGCGTAATCAGGACATACACAATGGTAATTTATTTAAAGTAATATCTATTCCATTTGCTTTGGAAGAATTCGTCGTTGTTCTCTTGCCAAGGTTTATGATAATGCCTTTGATTTGGAGAAGTTGAGTCGAAACGTCGAATTTTAAACCGGGTATAATCTATGTTAAGTATCTGTTGCATGAGTATAAAATTGTAATAAATATAGAATCATACCGCCTAATCAGGACATACAAGATGGTAATTGATTTAAAGTAATATCTGTTACTTTATTTGCATTACATTATTAAAGTGATACATTATTTAAAATAATATCTATTCGAGTTTGGAACGACCATTTACTTTGGAAGAATTCATCGTTGTTCCCTCATCAAGATTTACTATAACACCTTTAATCTGCAAAAGTTGAGTCGAAACATCAAAGTCTAGACCGGGTATAATCTATATAATCTATGTTAAGTATCTGTTGCAGGGGTATAAAATTGTAATAAATATAGAATTATCCCCCCTAATCAGGACATACACGATAGTAATTGATCGTACATTATTTAAAGTGATATCTATTCGAGTTTGGAACGACCATTTGCTTTAGAAGAATTCGTCGTTGTTCCCTCACCAAGGTTTACTATAACGTCTTCAACCTGCAAAAGTTGAGTCGAAACATCAAAGTTTAAACCGACTATAATCAATATTAAATATCTGTTACAGGAGTATAAAATTATAATAATTACAGAAACTGTGGAGTCATGCATAAACTTAAATCATTGTCATATGTGTACACATACTACCTTGATCAAAAAGTTCTAGGACTGTCCCCCGTGTGTCGCTGTCAATCACCCGATTGTTTCTTTTTTTTTTTTGTTAGGTTACCATATCTGTCATTAACACTTCCTTCCAATTTCAGCATCATAGCTTGATATTTGTAAAAGTTACGTTGTACTGAGCACATCTCCTTTGTTCGTGTCTTCGATTTTGAAAATGGCATCATTTGAGCATCAACGAGTTTGCATTAAATTTTGTGTAAAAAACGGATTTAACGGTCCGCAGACCTTGGATATGTTGGAGAAGTATTTCGGCAACGATACTCTTTCGAGATCAAATGTTTTTCGATGGCACGAACGCTTCAGAAGTGGTCGTGAGTCGGTCGAGGATGACAAACGCAGTGGCAGGCCGACAACGTCGAAAACCGATGAAAACATCGATAAAATTCAAGAAATGTTGTCCGAAAACCGCAAATTGACCATCAGAGAGCTGGCAGAGGACTTGAACATTGCTTATGGATCCGTTCAAGACGTTTTGGTTAGTGAATTCGTCAAAAAAGGCCAGATTTGTGGGCAAACAACTCGTGGATTTTGCACCACGATAACGCACCGGCGCACAATGCGATCCTTATCCGCGAGTTTTTGACGAAAAACAACACGAACACTATCCAGCAGCCTTCAAATTCACCAGATCTGGCTCCCTGCGACTTTTTTCTGTTCAACCGAATTAAAAAACCGCTTCGCGGAACGCGTTACAGTACCCGAGAGGAGGTCATGACAAAATCGAAGACGGCTCTGATGGACATACCGAAAATTGAGTACCAGCGGTGTTTCGAGGATTGGATCAAGCGCTGGCGCAAGTGCATTGCAGTCAATGGGGACTACTTTGAAGGGGACCATATCGATTTGGACGAATAAATTTGTATTTTTGATTTTATGAATAAAGTCCTAAAACTTTTTGATCAAGGTAGTATCTCCTCTTTTCTATACAAACTATAATTAGAAAATTGAACCGATAGTGGAGTACTAAATACATAATGGATCAGAATTTACCTGAGAAAACCTATATGTAGTTTATGAATGTTGATTGCAGTAATAAGTGGTGTAATTTTAAACTATAATTTCACATATTGTTAAAAAATAATCGATGTCTCAGTGTGTTTGCAGAGTATTCACCTTCACTGCAACTATACTTTCGTTAATATGCTTTCCATTATGTCTTTCTTGCTTGTCTCATCTTGAGTTACGTCACCTAAAACTTAGTTTCGAAACAAACATGTGATAAACTGTAAATTAATAACACGTTTCACTTTGGACTCTAATGCTTGAGTTACAAAAATTCTATAGTCGTAACATCAATTTACAATGGTACCGTTCATTACCTTATAATTGCAGCTAACTTTCTTATCGGTCGGTGAAAAATTAGTGCAAGAATCACATCATTTTGTACATACTCGTTCCTTGATATTACCATTGAAGACTATAACTGATTCAAATATAACGGTCTTAAATATATCCGTAATTTTTTTTCACATACCTTTTGGATTTGTTGTTCAATAATAAAATCTTTATCTCGAACTCGTTTACTGTCACATATCTATGACAGTAGTAATTTTCCTTTTACGTCCTTACGAACAAAGTAAAACTATGCACTTGCGTTGCATTGTGCACAACTCGGAATATCCGAGTGCACCCACAACTTAAACATATCTGTAATTTTTGTTCACATATCTTTTGGATTTGTTGTTCAATAATAACAACTTTCTCCCGAATTCGTTTACTGTCACATATCTATAACAATAATAATTTTCCTTTTTTTGTCCGTACGAACGAACAAAGTAAAACTATGCACTTGCGTTGCATTGTGCACAACTCGGAATATCCGAGTGCACCCACAACTTAAACATATCCGTAATTTTTGTTCACATACCTTTTGGATTTGTTGTTCAATAATAATAGAAACTTTATCTCGAACTTGTTTACTGTCACATATCTATAACAATAGTAATTTTCCTTTTTCGACCTTACGAACGAACAAAGTAAAACTATGCACTTGTGTTGCATTCTACGCGGATTGGAATATAATAACTTAAACATATCCGTAATTTTTGTTCACATACCTTTTAGATTTGTTGTTCAATAATAATAGAAACTTTATCTCGAACTTGTTTACTGTCACATATCTATAACAATAGTAATTTTCCTTTTTTCGACCTTACGAACGAACAAAGTAAAACTATGCACTTGTGTTGCATTCTACGCGAATTGGAATATAATAACTTAAACATATCCGTAATTTTTGTTCACATACCTTTTAGATTTGTTATTCAATAATAACAGAAACTTTATTTCGAACTTGTTTACTGTCACATATCTATAACAATAGTAATTTTCCTTTTTTCGACCTTACGAACGAACAAAGTAAAACTATGCACTTGAGTTGCATTGTGCACGACTCGGAATATAAAACTGAATTACTCGAAACGCAGTGCAGTGTCTATATCGTATAATTTCTCAATCGAATATATTAACGTATTTCCACAAAAAAAGAAAAAGAATCCTCCCTCGAAAGGACCGAGAATTGAGCGTTGAACTGTTGAATATTCCAGGCAAGGGTATCTGCAAGTATCTTGCCGGTCAAAATGGCGTGACGGTGTCCGTAGTTTCGAGCTGTGGCTCAGTGCTGGGCTGCGGGAACGCAAACGTGTCGACGACAGGAATCGGCAGCAACAGCGGCTCGCATAGCATCGGTATCGGGATCGGTGTCGGTGTCTTGGGCCAGAACTCCACCGACAACGACGCGGAGGACAGCGACGGTGAGATAAGCAAGATCGATTTCCGTGGAGTGAATTTACGCACGAAGAAAAAGCGAGACGTAGCGGGGAACGGGGAGAAAATCTGCGACGGTGACGTCGAAGATGGAAACGGTTGTTATGACGGGAACGATGCCTCTCAGCAACAACCGGAGAGACCAATGTCGTGGGAAGGAGAACTCTCCGACCAGGAAATGTCTTCCAACACGATTACGAATCAAGTAGGTGTTGTTTACGTAGTTGTTCGACGATGTCAAGTATGACAACGATGAACAGAGAGAACACGTACGTTAAGGAACGTGTGTCCATACACGTTATGGAAAAGTGTACGTTTTCAACCAACAACGATGCGATCGTATAATTTTTACTTTCGGAATCGCGGAGTCTTGCTCGTTCACCATCTTACGATATCACTGATTCGTTCTGGATGAAGTTTGCATGAATAGTACGTCGACGAATGGTTTTTCTATTTTATTCCAATTTCTTTGTTTCGTAGCATTTATTGTACAGGATGGTTTCAATATGCCCTTATTATATGCCCATATTATAAAATATGGTTTTATAATATGGATGATTAATATATGATTTTAACTGTGCCTTGGACGAGGCACAATTGTAAAGTGACGAAAAAGTTTGCTGCACTTTTGCAAGTGCACCGACGTACTTGAGAAAAAAATTTACGAACGGTGATAGTTATTTATTATTTTGCAACTTGTCGATAAGTTTCTGTTAATTTTCGTCAAATATTCGCTACACAGAATGTTCCACATAAAATAGAACAGCTAGTTATTCACCTTTGTTTCTGACGTTACAAAAAACTGTTTCAAATACGATTTGCATCGTTTCGAAGAACGAATACGGAGAAATAAAATTTGGAACATTATATTTGTCGACATATTTTCCGTGACGAGTGTACACGCAACTGTTCGCTATTTGTAAATAAAAATGATCAATTTCTTGCAGGACACACACGAGGAGACATCGATGGAAGGTGTCCAGGTATGCGGTGCAAGTCCTGGACCAATGGAACAAAAGTTTCCCATAAAACCGGAGCCAGACTTCCGATCCAGTCCAGGATTCGCGTTAGGTTCCTTTCACGACGCAGGATTGTCTCTGGCTCACGGTCAGCAGATGCAACAGCCGCAACAGCAACAACAACGTAACATCGAGAGCCTCGAACAGACGCAACAAAGTGATCTGCCCCTTCTCGTGGGGAAATTACTTGGTGGCTACAACAGCTCTACCCCAAACCACAGTCCAGTGTTAAATCCACGACACCATTTGACTAAGCATAGCCATACGAGATCACAGGTAACAGAGATGATCAGTGACGCTGTGCGATTCGTTGTACAAACTTCGTTCTTCGTTTTTTAATTTCCACGTTGCTTGAAGTTTCCTTGAATCAGGTTGTTGCGTACGAAACGGCTAATCTCATACTCGTGTACAAGGTATCCTACCTTACGATGGAAGAAAAGTGTTATTCGTTCGACTGCTCTCAATGCTGATACAGCTTTTGGTGTATGTACAGTTTAAATAAGTCACTGTTTAAAATAAAAACAAGTCAGTGTTTGAACAATATCCATCAGAGGTGATGAACCTCCAAAATAAATCGCATAGCTGATCCAAAGAAGAGATTGTTAAAACACAGATTCGTTTGATAGAGACACGAGTGCATTTGTTGCACGATGGGTGTATCGAATCCTCTGGATGATATTTTGATCAATGATTACGATTTTCGTTAAGAATTGCGGCCATTTCGTTTGCGACAACCTGAAACCTGCAAGTGATAAATCGCACGGTAAACATTATTGTACGTAACGACGCTCGTACCAGAACGTTCGATTTCTTACAACCACCTGAAACCTGGTGATTCAAAGAAACGCAATAGATTAATCCCAAAGGATTACAAGTCGATAAAAAATTGCTCACACTTTTGGAACTGTCCAGGTGCCGTCGCCAGACTCCGCAATTCACTCCGCATATAGCGTGTTTAGTTCGCCGACGCAGAGTCCCCACGCAGCTCGTCACTCCGCTCTAGGAGCAGGAAGCCCAGTCCCGTCATCGTCACTTTCTCTCTCCCGTCACAGCTTCAACAACTCGACCTCATCGTTATCGTTATCGCTATCACATTCGCTCTCGAGGAACAATTCGGACGCCTCGAGCAGCTGTTACAGCTACGGTTCACTCAGCCCGCCCACGCATTCACCGGTCCAGCAACCAAGACACCCGCAGCATCATCAGCATCAGGTGGCCCAAGGAAGTCCCCTTCATCTACCAGCAACCGCTTCGGTAGCCGTTGCTCATCATTATTCACCTTCCGCGCCCGGTTCTGAGCTCTCCCCGGAAGGACACGCTACCACTGAGGATCAGGAGGACTGTCGAATACCGTCAGCGCCTTCCGGTATCTCTACCAGGCAGCAGTTGATCAACAGTCCCTGTCCAATTTGTGGAGACAAGATCAGCGGTTTCCATTACGGGATCTTCTCCTGCGAGTCTTGCAAAGGATTCTTCAAACGCACCGTCCAGAATCGAAAGAATTATGTGTGCCTTAGAGGCGCGGGATGCCCGGTCACCGTTGCCACCAGGAAAAAGTGCCCGGCCTGTCGATTCGATAAATGTCTTAACATGGGTACGTTAAAAGAACGTTTAAATTAAGAGCGTTTAAATTACTATTAAACGGTAAATATTGTACGATTCCTTGCTAGGTGATTCGTAGCGAGTTCCAAAATTACATAACAGCAGTGGTTCACTGCTAAATAGTTGCATAAGCTTCAAAAATAATTCTAATGTATCCGCATTCCTGTATCATCGACAGGTATGAAGCTGGAAGCCATTAGGGAGGATCGCACCAGAGGTGGAAGAAGTACCTATCAATGTACCTACACTCTGCCGGCGAGTCTCGTTGGTAGTCCTGCGTGTGGTATGACCAGCGACAAACTAGCAGCAGGTGGGAATTGCAGTCCAGCTCCAGCTGGTAGCGAGCATCATTACTCCGTCAGGCATCACTCGAATCATTCGCACAAGATGCAAGTAGTGCCGCAACTTTTGCAAGATATCATGGATGTGGAACACTTGTGGCACTACAACGATAATGATCGTATGTCCGGCGTACAAGCTGGAGGAACAAATGTTGCCAGAAATAACGATGCTATGTTACTGGGTGTTGGATCCGGAACTGGGAACGATACTGGGTCAGGAGTCGAATGTGCCTCCAATGGCACCACAGGAAATGGAAATCTCAGTAACAGAAGAGACGGCAGATCATGCCCCAATATTCCTGGTGTTGGCAATGAACAACGTGGTGCACCTATCAACAGCAACTCACAGATCGGTAACAGTACGAATGGCAATCCGACTCAGCATCCTGATTTTCTTTCAAATCTCTGCAACATAGCTGATCATCGGCTTTATAAAATAGTGAAATGGTGCAAAAGTCTACCGCTATTTAAAAACATCTCGATCGATGATCAGATCTGTCTGTTGATTAATTCCTGGTGCGAGCTACTGCTCTTTTCGTGCTGCTTTCGCAGCATGAGTACCCCCGGTGAAATCAGAGTGTCCCTCGGCAAATCGATTACCTTGGAGCAGGCTAGACAACTTGGCTTAGCGACGTGCATCGAGAGAATGCTCGCATTTACTAACAATCTGAGAAGGCTCAGAGTGGATCAGTATGAATATGTAGCAATGAAGGTAATTGTTTTGAAATAGATTACAACATGAATCTAGCGGTTACAACTTAAAGGAATGAAAACCCTACAATTTATTTTAAATCTTTCGTGTAAAATTTTAATTGTAAACTTCATTTTCTCATTTGAAAATATATTGACTATCACTTTTATAAGAGATTTACTACATAGTACATTATCGTAATTAAGTAATTGATAAACCTTATGTATTATTGATTTATCAATTTCTGTTGCATAAAGGTAATAGTGCTGTTAACCTCTGACACAAGTGAACTAAAGGAACCTGAAAAGGTTAGAGCCTCTCAGGAAAAGGCTCTACAAGCATTGCAACAATATACCATAGCAAGGTACCCAGAAATGCCTGCTAAATTTGGTGAACTACTACTAAGAATTCCAGATTTGCAAAGAACATGCCAAGCAGGAAAGGAGTTATTAAGTGCAAAACGTGCTGAAGGAGAAGGCAGCTCATTTAATTTGTTGATGGAACTGTTGAGAGGAGATCACTGAATTGTCACAACTATGAATAATGCCGTAAGTTTCGCAAATTCATTGATGATAAACATGTTATACAATTTGTATTCTTATAAATCGGGCACATTTCAGAAATGGATTTATAGCAACAGAACAGTAAAAAAGGATCATATAACGTATAATTTATTTTGCTCTTTCCTACTTATCAAGTTTTGTATTTTTACAACTTAAATTCGCTTATTTTGTGCTCTAAATGACTATTTTACCCTAAATACTATTATTAACCACATACAAAGTGCATCTACCATTCTTTGATTGGAATAAGTTTTCATTATTCCTTTCATAATAGAAAATTAAAACACTATAAGCTTTAACATAGTGTTTTTCTCAGGTAAATGAACTGGGAACATTTACAAAACACCATACAACTATGTCTACAGAATAATCAGCTAATATATAAAATATGCAGGATTTATTGATGTACAGTCTATAAGCTGTATAAAATTGATTTGATAATTAATAATTATATACGCAGTTATTATTTATTGTAAACAAAGTTATTTTGTTAAAAACTTTGGGAAACTTTTTGAGAAAAACGATTTTTGTAATCTAAAGTATTTACAGATTTGCATGATCAGACAATTAAAGATCCAAAAAAGTTAATGCTATCTAGAGCTTTAGTAATCAGCCCTTTCTTTTTCTTTTTTCAGATTCCATGCTTATAGGGTCCATAAGCTTCAGGAATCGGATATATTAGAGAATCAAGGAGCGGAAAAATTAGAAAGAAACTATAAACATTATGGTCCATCGTACATTAGTTCTAGGTGAAGGGACTACATTCTTATAGGACTAATTAGAGGTGGACTGCTTTATGCATAAAGCAGATGAGAAATGATATTTTTCTCTCTTTTTTTTTGTTTTTTTTTTCCTTTTAATTAAAATGCTTCCACGTAGGTGTTGCATAATACGAGCCTGCCTTGAAACACACGAATTTCGAAGCGGCCTATGGTATGCTCGAAATGTTCAGCATGGATATTTCTATGCAAAAGAGACTGAAAGTATAATTGAAGGAGAGATGCAGAGCATTTACTTTTACAATAATAGCAATGTACAGAGATTGAGAGGAAGGGAGAGCGAACGACCGAGCGAGCGAGCGAGCGAGCGAGAGAGAGAAAGAGAAAATCGGTATCAAATAGCATAAAAATGCTAAATTTTATTAGATAAGGTTCGATCTGTTCAAGTGAACGACGAATGCAGAGTTTTACCCTTAATGATTAATATAATGATAAAACAACCAGTATTTTGTATTGTTCTGCGCTTACTTAAGAATAAGACACTGAACGTTGTCTTATATCCTGGTAATGAAAGTGTACTTAAAATATGAGTCGACCAATTGTTTACTTATAGAACAGTTATTCATGTAATAATTATTAGTTAATAATGTCTAGCTAGCATATTGTCAACGGAACATTATGGTTTTTATCTATTACACAAATACATTTTTTATGCTCTGTACATGTTTTAATGCCGCGCCAACGACGGATGAAAGATATTTTATGTTGCTAAACATAAATTTTTGTTAAATGCCGCGAAAAAATTCTTGCGACGGTTTTTTTGTAAATAAATTTTATTTTAAAAAATTCGTTTTCAAAGAAAGTTCAAAAAATTTCTTTGAGAAACTTTTATAAAAGTGAAGTTTATTTGTTGTAAAGTTTTACGTTTATTCTATTCTTTAAAAAGTAAGGTGGTTTAAATTCGATTTTGCAAGTTTACGTAGAAAGTCCGTATTCTTTGTCGTAATAAAATTAGAATGTTAGAACCGGTGATCAAAAATTTGTTCTACAAACAAATGTAAGTGAAGAAGTGTTTGAAAGGCACAAAATAATGTACTTTAGTTGTATGCTGGTGCAATTTCTAAATTCGAATAAATGAAAGGTTTTCATTAAAAATCAATTATAGTATGGAGCTGGAGTCTCCCGTTTAGAAATAAGAATACTCATCTCTGTCGTTGGTACTTTAATGAGACTGTCATATCAACGCATTATTCTTTTTATTAAAGCAACAATTATGTCTCTTTTGATTCGTTGGTAAGAATGTTACAACATGCAATACTTAATCTGTAATGTAACTTCTAAGAATTGTCTTCCCATTTTTATACCAGGCTTCTTTATGTAAAAGTTGTAGGTTGTCTTTTTATCGTACACAGAATGTTCATTAAATATGACAAAGAGCATACTTTCCATTAGTAATACTAATCAATATTCGCTTATTTTTCAAATTCAATCATAAAGTATTGAAATCAAAATATAATTCTTCGTATAAATGAAAGACCCTCTCTCTAATGTAATAATTATTCATCTTTATTCTGATTTATACATATATGGTTTGAGCTCAATATAAAAATGAATAAATAGTTAACTTTCAACGCAATTTTTAATAAATAAATTCTTTGCCTGTCACTTTTAATGAGACATTCTATGTAAGCGTACATATCGTGTGCGTAGTAAAGCATATAAAAATATGAGGTTCTGTTTATCAAGTCGAGTTTCCCTTTCAAATATCAGACTATTAGTGTACACTTAAGTTCAGAACGTATTAACGCATTAACTTGTTAGCCATTTAATATGTTGTATAGTCTCCAGATTTCAATATTTAAACATTCTGGGGAACAAATTTAATAACAATCTAATTCACAATGAATGTATTTGAAAACTATAGAAGAAAATTAATTCCATACTACTCGATTATATAAAATGATTCACTTTCAAAGTAGACAGATTTCTTATTTTCCTTCTTTTAAGGAAATCTTACTAAGTAGTTTTCATTAAGTATTTAAAGAATAAACAGAATTAAAGTATGACGTCCAGTTATAAATATAGCAGTGACGATTGAGCTTATTTCAGTTTTAAACTGTTTAATACATTATAATCTAGTGAACAAAAAACTCCAAAAGAATTGTTTTGGTATTGCCATTATAATTATTTAAAGAGAAAACAAAGAGTATATTATGTTGAAAAATAGATAATATTTTACAGCAAAATGTAGGTGCACCATTAAACACAAAACGAAATTTCTAAAAGCGATCTATGGGAAATTCTTCTGTTCAAAGAAGTATTACTAGCACGGTAATTAGTCGAGTATTATAAAAACTGAAATATTTGTGCCTTCAATAAAATTTAGTACTTTAACCCTTTCATAAAACCCTCTCATAAAATTTGTGATGCAACGTAGAAGCAAAGAGGTCTAAATAAAAGAAACGAGTAGAAATAATGTAAATATTTTATATAGAGTTAATAATCGACAGTCTGATTAAGATTAATAATAAAAAAAATTTGCGAAAAGTTCATCGAGTCTTCGATAAGCTTCGAATATTCAAAATACCATCGAAATCAGCGCGTTTTTTTTTTTAACAAAGGGAAACATTTCACGTCCGTAAAATAAAACTTTGTTGAAAAAAATAATGTTAGACCGATTGTTGCTTTTAACTCCCGCGTTTCAAACTTATCAAAAGCTCGGTGAAATTTGGTTTAATGAAAATGAGCTAAACAGCAAACAGCACCGATCTAGTAAATTCGACTATATTCCATATTTTAAACAGTCGTATCGTATACGTATAAAAAAATAACAGTCACTCTTTTTTTAGCTTATATAAAATTGAATAAAAATCGAATAGTAACGATCCATAATTTAAATAGCGGCAAAAACAAAATCTAACCAGTATTTTCGACGATTCATAATTGAGAAAAACATTTTAAGGGAAGGTATCGAATTGCCTTCATCTTTAATTAGTGCCGTGTTTATTATACTTTCATCAAATATTAATAACTTAATTTCCTTCCAATTTAGTTTCGAAAGTAAGTAGCCGTTAATGATTATATACAGAAATTAAAAAGGTTTAAATTAAGAATTAGGCGGCACCAATTAAAAGTTAAGGAAATGCGAAGTAAATAACACTGTAAATACAAAGAAAAAGAATATTTTGTTGTGATGAATGTATGGAAAATAGATAAGAAAGATAGACCGAACACTCGATTGATCGAATGAGCGGCCGTGAGAGAGAGAAAGAATGAGAATACATAGTATCGATTAAAACGGAAGAGCACGAAATAAATTTATAAAGAAATTAATATTTACCTTGTTAAAAGATGACTAATTTGCGTTTGAAAGAAGACGAACATTTGCAAAATGTTTATAACTCAATTAATGATCACCTAATCGATTTTATTCCATATTCACATTAGTGTGATTGTGACACGAAGTTCGGTTTAAGCGCTCTATTCGATTTGACTCTCGATCAAGAATTCAATAATAATAATATGCAGTCTTCCGTTTTCAAGAATATGGTCTTCGTACGTAAACTCTTAATGTTTAATCGTATAATAACCGAGAAAAAGATTTATCAAGATTTTTTCGCTCGATCATGACAATATTTGGATGATGCTGTGGAATCTACACTATATATTAATTAATCAAAGAGCTTAAATACAACAAATTGTAACAATAATTAATACATACGTGCGCATGCGCAGCACATTGCGCACATACCACCACATGTTAAAATGAAAAAAATCGTACTGTAGAAATAATGTTATAGATATTTGGCCATAGTTTCTCCAATTAATGCATTATTAAACGCAATGGAAATGTTTATACACAGTGTAAAAATGATAACAAATTTTTCATTGCTTACGATGAACTGACTTGAATTAATTTTGTTTTCCTGTAAAAGTTATTTTATATATTTGTTTGCGATTATTTTTTTTTTAATGACAAGTAAACGTGACTTTTGGCACAAGTACATTGCAAGATCGTTATTGTTAAAAATATTCGATTATCAAGTTAGTTGATCGGAAAAAGACAGGATGCGCAAATGTAATCACAAGAATATTTCATATTTCCGACATAGAAAGATGGCTATTTAAACGCAATTAGAAGGTAGTTTTATACATACAACATGATTATTATGAAATAAACAAATTTTTATAAAAAATTATATTCTTAACCTCTGTTCCTGTGAGATAATTTTACACTTATAATAATGAAAAAATAATGTCATCTTTATTAGATATTAATATAGAAGTAAATACTCAATTTCGATATTTTGAAAATTATTTCAAATATTTTTTAATTATATAAAGAACTATTTAATTTAAAAATTTTGTATTTATAGAGTTGATGTTTAAATATTATTGAAAATCAATACTCAATAAAACTATTCATCATAATACAAAATGTAATATAATATAAAATAAATTATGACTTCATAAATCAATAAAATTTGCAAAAGCTATTAGTATTGATCAAAGAAATTTATAGTATTCGAATATTCATATTATTTTCACAAGTAACGTTCAAATATTGCTGAAATCTTATCACAAAATTTCTCAATTGCAAAATCCATAAAAGACTTTAAAGATAAGTCCATGGGACTGATCAAATATACATTTTAATTTTCAAACATCAGATGTAACGATAGCTAGGAATATTTATATTTTATACAACCAGAGGTATGTACTGCTAGGGATTCTTCATGCGTGTTTTTAAGAGAGGTTGGATACGCGTTGGTCTTGTGACACTGTTCTGAGAGAGGTACGAGTTGTGAACGAGCAGAACTTTAATTTTCCAGCAAGGTTTTTATTAAACTACTCAGATTTTAAAGAAGGACAACAAAAATGGTGAATCGCGCAAATATTAAGGATATGATACCGGCTCTGCCGGAAGAGAAAATTGGTAAACATTTCGAAATACAATTATTTGTTAATTTGACATTGCCCCTCCCAATAATGTAATGTTTTTATATGTCTTAAAGAGACATTTATATTATTTCTTTTTTTTTCTCGTTTTCATTTACATATTGTAGAAGTAGTAAATTAGTTATTGTACAAAATACATTTATTAATTTATTTAAAAATTATAATTACATACCCTATATGTGACTTTAAAGAAACACTTTGTTTTTACGTTGCAATACAAAATTTCACATGCAATCAATAAAAATATGTTAAACACACATGTACATAGACTAATGTTTATGCAGTTTAATAGATAATCTCTTGATTTCTTTTTTTATTGTTATTATTAGCATTTTTAATAATTAAAAATAATAATATTAAAAACATTTTAGATATGCTAGCAGCTACAAGTATTCTTCAACAGCAAGCTGCTGATATTAGAAACCAACGGATTACTTGGCATACATATTTACAGTAAGAACTTCATTTTCAGTATTGATTTTAATACTGCAATATCACAAAGGTTAAAACATCAATTTTAGTTGTATTAACATAAGATTTGGAGTTCAGAATTTGTATTAAGTATCTTTCTTTGAATACACTGCTGAGTCACACTACATTGAATATAAAAATAGAAAAAACAAATATATTTATAATAGCATGTAATATTTCACATTTCATAGGTCTCAAATGATATCAAAGGAGGACCATGATTTTATAGTTGCTTTCGATACAAGTGATCCTAATGCCCGAGAAGCAAAATTAAAAGAGGATCCACATCAAGCTGCTAAAACTTTTCTTAATTTACTTGGTCATATTTCAAAAGATCAGACTATTCAGTACCTTCTTACAATGATTGATGATATGCTTCAGGTATATAAAATTATTTAGTATAAAGCAATGTATAACTTGTGTTGTTTAATTTTGTTTAAATAGTCATATTTTAAATATTAGGAAGACCGAAGTCGTGTCGAAATCTTTCAAGAACATTCAAATCGCAAACGAGAATCAATATGGGGACCTTTCTTGAATTTATTAAATAGACAAGATGGATTTATAATGAATATGACTTCTCGAATTATAGCCAAACTTGCTTGTTGGAGTCATGATTTAATGGATAAAACAGACCTTCAGTTTTATCTGACATGGCTTAAAGATCAGTTGAAACTCAGTGTAAGCTGACAGATACATGGTTATTTAAATATATGAATAACTCTTTTGGTACGACAAGTGCCATAACAGAGGTGGCATACATGATCTACTTTTTATAATTATACAAAGCATGTAATTTTTTAAATTAGTGATTTGTATACAAATCCTTAGCCACTGATAAGAAGTATCTCTCATAAAACATAATTTAATGAACAAAAGTACTACATTGATGCCTGTACCAAAATGGTTAAGAACTAAAATATGCATATAAGAAATGAAAAGTTTTTAAAACCTCAAATTAATTGTTTATAATATCGTTAATGCAATATTATGCGCTTTTTATTTACCGCTTAGCTTTTATTTTTGTATAATATAGTTATGTGTGTGCACAAAATAGGTGATGGTTGTCATTATGTATACTATCAAATTTGTTATATTAGTACGCAAATTTGATATAACATACTTCAAATATTAATTTCAAAAATCTTCATAAAGTTACACACTTTTATATTTAATATTATTCATACATCTTCCATACATCTACACATATGTGTCTGTATAGTTGTAAAAGTAAAAATGCATAGAGTACCATGCATTGTAAATTCAACTAACCATAGAACAAATTTAGATGTGTTGCAACTTATATTGCAATGTAAGTCTATGTTGCTTTATACAAAGTATACTCTTGATTTGTACAATAATTTGAAGTTATGAATAAGTCACGCCGGGTTTTAGTTTGACGCTCTTCAGGACACAATCTTGCATGTGGGAGTAGAACAAGGCAACACTATGGACAGGGAGGCAATTGAGCTGCATGAACAATTGAATCCGGTTGGTCTTATAATATCTAATTCTTAATACAGAAATATTACACGACTACATTATTTTAAACTGATATGAAATATAAAATACAAATATGCAATACAAATGGTTTAATATTACACAACGAAATTTAAATACAGAAAATATCAATTTAGTTAATATAAATTTTCTCATATGCATATGAAACTATTCTTGCTTAGAAAGTAAACAATTTATTATGTATATTAATTACATATTTTGCATTTCACAAAAAAAATGTACCTTCCCTACATTTTCAGTATGAACTTTTTGTAAATATAAATCCTTCTCATTTTATGTAGATTTAAATACGTTCACTAATGGTCTTCTTACTTCACTTTTCTTGTGTGCACACATAATTTCACTTCCAAAGTTCTGAGTTGTGTAAGTATGTTTTTAAAGTACTATACATTTCTTCATTTTTATATAGAATAATGAATATATTCAATCTGTGGCACGCTGTTTACAAATGATGCTTCGCATAGATGAGTATCGTTTTGCATTTGTATCTGTTGATGGAATTTCTACTTTACTAAGTGTCTTGACAGGCAGAGTAAATTTTCAAGTACAATACCAACTTATATTTTGCTTATGGGTACTTACTTTTAATCCATTACTCGCAGAGAAAATGAACAAGTATGTATTGCCCCCATTACATGGTTAATTTATGAGAAACATATTATGTTAATATAATATTGAACTTTTATATTTTAGATTTAATGTTATACCTATCTTAGCAGATATATTAAGTGATTCTGTTAAGGAAAAAGTAACGCGTATTATTTTAGCAGTATTTAGGGTAAGTTACATAAAGAAAATATTCTGTCTTTATTACTTTAATTCACTTTTAATATTTCATAGAATCTTATTGAGAAAGTAGAGGATGCACAAGTTGCCAAAGAACATTGTATGGCTATGGTACAGTGGAAGGTGTTAAAACAACTTTCAATATTGGGACAACGTAAATTTGATGACGAAGATATCACTGGTGATATCGAATTTTTAAATGATAAATTGCAAGCGTCTGTTCAAGATTTAAGTTCCTTTGACGAATATTCGACCGAAGTAAAATCTGGACGCCTCGAATGGTCTCCTGTTCACAAATCCGGCAAATTCTGGCGAGAAAACGCTAGTCGACTTAACGAGAAGAATTATGAATTGTTACGTATTTTGGTTCATTTGTTAGAAACTAATAAGGATCCCCTTGTACTCAGTGTAGCTAGCTTTGATGTGGGGGAATATGTAAGGCACTATCCGCGTGGTAAACAGTACGTTTAAACTTCTTTATTCAATAACTACTTTTAAAAATTGCTACTTACCGAACATACTTTTAAATTGTTTTAGTATAATTGAACAACTTGGAGGTAAGCAACAAGTAATGCAACTTTTGGGTCACGAAGATCCTAATGTGAGATACGAAGCTCTTCTTGCAGTTCAGAAACTTATGGTGCACAATTGGTATGTAATTTAAATACATACTATTTTAGTAAGAATACTTATCATTAGTAAGATCGTCTACAGTTAAATGACATATCCGTGATTTTAAAGCCGTAATCCTCAAGTACTGATACGAAGGACTTTATTTGTAGGGAGTACTTAGGAAAACAATTGGAGAAAGAACAAACTGGGTCATCAGGTACTCAGGGGAATAAACCTGGTGCACAAATACCAGCGAAGGCTTAAAATAAACGCGTCAAACATTCTAATTGTAAGTTTCGCTTAAAGTCTGTACATCTTGTTTTCTCTCTGTGTTATTCTTAAATAATCTATTTTTATTGCATATGAAAATTGGTATAGCAACTGCTTTTCTCGAAATTAAGGTTGCATTGTTAAAGAAACATTCCTTCGTATTCCGATGTAGTTGCACGTAGATACAAAAAGTGTATTGGAATAAATTCATCTCGTTTGACATCTCAGACGTACAGATCAGAAAATGTACATAACCGTTGTATAGCATTATCGTCCCAATAATGAGACGAGCGTGTTTATATAGTAATGTTAATGGAATTTGTAATTAAAATGTTTAATGGAATGTTAGAAAAAATAAAGTATTATTATTACTAGAAGATAGTATAAAAAATAAATATGTATTTGAACCATTTTTTATTTCTCCGCGAATGACAATTTCACATTAATATTACACGACGTTAACTGTGTAACGAGATATCGAAAGATGTACGGTATATCAATTTCTCTTACACATTTATCGTCACCGCAAAGGCGACATCTTATTTTTTCACCTAATCTTGCCGCATTTGAAGACACTTCCATTACCGGACCTAACAATGTCCCACATTTTTGACATACTGAAGTCTGAAATATTAATATTGTCATTAATTAATTATTTTATTAGAAACGTGAGAAAGAAAACTTGACAAAATTCAAATCTACCGTAGATTTATCTGAACAATGAAAAAGACGGTCTTGAAGTAGAAACGAACAGCCGTGAGATATTAATGAGTCTCGTTCCATTTCTCCAAATCGGACACCACCACCTCTTCTTCTACCTTTTATGGGTTGTCTCGTTAAAATGTCGACTGGACCGGTACTTCTGACCTGCCATTTGTCTGAAACCATGTGTCGTAATCGTTGATAATGAACAATCCCAAAGAAAATATCGGCAGTCATTTCCCTTCCGTCTATGCCCGAATACATTCTTTCGGTTCCGTAATAATTATAACCGCCACGTTCCAACAATTTTCCAAAATATTCAACCGCTGTTTCATCTTCATTAAATCGGAAGGAAGTTGCATCATGCACCAATCCATGTATAGCTGCTGATTTTCCAGCCATCACTTCGATCATCATGGCTATTATATACATAAATTATAATTTGAATATTTGTATAAATATAAAAACAAACATTTTAAAAAAAAATTAATTTCACCTATTGTCATACGACTTGGGAAACCATGTGGATTAAATACAATATCAGGAATCATGCCAGTTTCTGTAAATGGTAAATCCTCTGCCGACCACTTTTGCGAACAAATACCTTTTTGACCTGCTCTCGAAGCAAATTTATCTCCGACGCTTGGATTACGCTAAAATTTGAATAATCAATTAGTAAGAGTAATATACATTGACTTGTAGGATACAAAATCATATTTTACTAACTGAAATTCGAAAAGTAATGCAAGCTCTACGCGGAATATGACTGTGCAAAGTTCCACAAAGTTTTACATTGTCAACATAAGCATCTTCTTTTCCATGATATTTACCACAAACATATGTTGATTGATCAGCATCATAATAACTGTTCAAATATTAATATCTTATATAAAGTCAATTTAAAATTGCAAGAAACAACGAATATATTATAAGCAACTTACGAATAGTAGACATCACCTTCCTTAATAGTAGTACCTAGTATGGGAAGGCCATCAGTATCCAATTTTTCTGCAAGTTCAGGTTTATCTGGGTTCCGTGCAAAATAACTTTTTTGTTCTTTTAGATCTACAAATTCGGATTTGTAGATCGTTCCATATGCAAAGCCTCTATCGTATGCTGCTTTGTTTATAATCATCGCGTCTTCCATATCGTATCCCTATAAATGTACATATTGTATTGAAAGCATTTTTAAAATTGTATATTATTTTTTACTCACTGTATAAGATATAACAGCAACTATTGCATTAGTACCCATAGAAAAATCATCGAGATTAATCTTGTCGTGATGTACAGGACGAAAGAATGGTGTTGAAGGTGTTTGCAGTCTATATAATTTAGTTTCAGATTGTAGTTGCCATGTATGACACGGAGTACCCATTGTTTGTTTCCCCATCTGAAACATAACAAAATTAAATACCTATTAAATTTGAAGATGAAAACAAATATTTGTAGAATATTTTACCTGACACTGATACATATTTCGTGGACTTTGATTGCAGTCTGGCATTGGGATGAGACTTGCTAAATTACTTAAGAAAGCAGTTTTTGACAATTCTTGATGTGACGTCAACTATAATAATAAATTAAATAAGAACTTGATGAACAATATGAAGCATTGTAAGGGGAAGAAATAATTTATTACTCCTTCATAGGCTTCTTCGGGAGTAACGCAGATATTTAAATAAATTTGTTCAAATGTTCCTATATATTCAATTTTTTTAGCAGCCAAATTCATTACTGGTCTCATCATACGAGCAGGACTTGTAAATAAATATAATCCTGGATATTGAGATGGTACATTCTTTTTCGGTACTAATACTATTTCCATTGTATATGGAACCTAATAATGAATTAAAAATAAGATGATCTAAATTAAATACTCAGTTACAAAAATTTATGATATTATTACCTCTTTTCTTTTTACTTTAAGTATTCTTAGTTTGTCAGTTACTCTAGTAATTATATTATCATCTATTAATCCGATCAACATTCCATCTAGCATTACAACATAGGAATCTTTCCACTTGTCAGCAATCGATAGTGGAATCATTCCAAGGTCCATTAATACAATAGGAATGTTGGATTTTAATTTCGGATCTGGGTGTTTTGTAATGATACAATTCATTGTTAAATGATTAAGAAGACCACAAGGTGCACCATCGGGTGTATGCACAGGGCAAATAAAGCCTATAATTTAATAATTAATAAATTATCATTACCTACTTCTACATTAATCAATTTAAACTATACCCTCTTGAACATTTTTCATGTAAAAGTTCTACAATATATTTGTGATTATAATGAAGTATTACCCCATGCATCTGGCAATAACTGTCTAGCCTCAGTAGTCCTCATTTCTTGGAAAAACGAACCTCTGTGTATTGCACGAAAATGGCTCATATAACGCATTCTGTTAATATTTTCAGCAACAATCGCAAGACCTGTATTTTGCATCAATCCTAAACCTGTTGGTGATCTTAAATTTCCAGTGGATAAGAAATTTTCCATTTGCGATTCAAGAGAATTTCCATGTTTCATTATGTTTAGCATCTCCTCTGCATTGATACATAAAATAATTTTATTTAGATCAACAATATGAAAAACCTGTATATCAGATTTTGAAATACTTACGCACACTTAAAATGTATCTATTACCAGCACTCCTTGAGCGCTTTAAGATGCCCATTTTAAGACCAGTCAGCCAAGCATAGAGCTTTTCCTTCAATACTTGTAAATATAAATGTCCACCAAGTAAGCACTCCTGCATCATCACAGAATCAGCTCCTTCAATGGCACACTTATTATTTGCAAGAGCAAATAGCTTTTTAGTCATAAAAACAAGTAAATAAAATTTATCTAATGGTTCATTAAGGTGAATAGCTATGCAATACCTAGAAATAATACATTTTAATCGTATAAAATAATATGTACTTACAAATATATTTATTAAACTCACTTAATAATAAAGTCACAAACATCTATGTCTGTAGCATCATGTGGCAATTCGAAAAACTTTATTCTAAACATCCTTCCTATATAAGCTTTGCATTGTTCATGACTATGTAAATCTTGTTCGTGTATTGCTCGCAACATATTAAGAATACAACCTTTATAGTAAAGATCATCTTCACAACCAGCTGTTAATGCATTATAAATAAAAATGTCCGAAACATCAACCAAACACTTTAATATTAAAATCAGTGGAGCATAGTACAAAATCTTCCTATATGTGAACATTAACTTAGCAGAACCATCAGTTACATAATGCAAAGTATTATTCTATAAAACATATAGCTTTATAGTAGTATGGTTTAGATTATAGAAAATATTAAATGTTTTATTATACAAAATACATACAGTTGCAGTGTTATCATCGCGTACGCTTCTCAGAAGTAAACCAAGATCACTAAATTGTATACCACGAGCTTTCCACCCTGATCTCCTAATAGCAATAGGATAATTTCTTCTTGTCATTAATAGCATTCTTATTAATCTTTCAAGCCCTTTGATTATGAAATATCCACCCCACTCTTGTTCGTGTTCTCCATGACTAACTAATTCCTTTGGACTCATTTTGTTCAAATGACATCTATTAGACTATAACATCAAATATAAATTAGATAATTAGACTGACTTTATAGGAGAATATTATATACCTTGATCATAATTGGAATATCTCCTAAATCTCTTTCAAGAGCCTCTTGTCTTTTATCATTGATGGACCAACCCAATTTAGCTATAAGCTTTCCTTTGTAAGTACATCCCCGCTGTCGACATTCTGTAGGATAAATTTTATAATTCTTTACTCCAATTGTACCAGTTGGGACAGTAGGTTGATGAATAGATACATCATCGATCCACAGAGTCACTTTGTCTGCATTTGGAAGTTGAATGTAAACATGAGGGTTATCTTGAGCAGCTTCAGACAAGCCATCTTCTAACATATAATTAAAGGAATCTACATGTGGAGAGCCTAAGCTTTGCAGTAACTAAAATACATGTATAAAATAATGATCAATTCGATATTTTCAAAAAATAAAACTCAAGACTAATTTGAAAAAAATGTTGATATTTACAGAATTTTGCTCATCGGGTGGTTTACCGAAGTCTTCAGATGTGTTTGTTAATTTCGGCTCAATCAACATTTCTGTATATTTAAAAGTATAAGAGTGACGATTTTGTGTATAATTCAAACACTATCTAAATGACAAACGAGATGAAATAAATGCATTCTACGCAGGTGGAGTACATGCGGAAAACCATCGATGGTTTCCAACTATCGAACGAATTTCGATGATCGACTTCATTATCGATAAATTTCAATGGTCGAAAGTTCGTGTTATTTCTCAATTGTATGTTATTCATGTTGTGTCCTTTTTTAAGTTAAGCTTTTATTCACCTATTTCGGTTGACATGCTTTAATATTTTTATTTTGAAATTGGAATTTTTATTAACTTAACAATATAACTTTTTCAACCATTTTTTTTAGATCTACTATAGTATAAAAGATACATATGTTTAAGGAGTGTTTTTACCCTAAGAACCGAATCGTAGCTGATAAAAACGTTGCCTAATAATTCTTTTGAGTAATGATACCATTACGTTTCAGTTTTTCACTGTTAGATGGCGATCCATGTGTTATCCACATTGTGCTTACTTAAGTGAAATTTTGTTTGCACCGAGATTATACTATCTTTATATACAATTTTATACAATTAGTACTATTAATATAAGGTATATTTCAATTGAAACTGTTAATCCAGTACGCAGGTTACGCAGTTTTAGAATAATAAGTATATTGTAATAAAAGCAATTATAGTGGGTTAATATTTGAATTAGAATGTATTTTATTGAAACTAATAAATTATATTTAAATTATTGAAGTAGAGCAATGCAAACAAAGGAGTTCAAATAGAATCAAATGTAATCAATAGAAGAATACATATATAATTGTCAAAATTATAAGAAACTTCATAACCTAAATGAAACTTGGTAGAATTGATAGTTTCTAAGATAAAAATTCAATTATACAGTCCATTTTTGTTTAAATAGCATAAAATTGCAGAATTCAATATATAATATCAACATCATATATAATAAATTCAACATCAGCACAATTATTGATTTAACCTCTGCATATTTCAGTGCTAGGGGTGTAAATATGAAGTGTGTCGGTGAAGTATCCAAAGGTAGACTTTTTTTTAAAAAATAGTATATTTAGCTTTGCACGATATCAAATAACATTATTTACAACTTGCTCGGGTAGAATAATATGTACAAATATCACGAGTTATATAATGCAACAGCAACAAGAAATATTTTATCGTACAAACATTCTTATAAATATAAATATATTTATATAGACTTAAATAGTTGTACAAACAGACTCACACAATTCTTCTAATTAAATTTTATACAAAACACTCATTTATTATTGTTATTAATACAGAGCATTGTTGTCTTTGGTTTCTTGATTATAACATTGAACAAAATTTTCATCATTCTTGTTTTGTAAATCCTACGATATACTCATGGTTGCTTTCTTCTATTGATAATTAACACATTTACTATTAAATGACAAAGTCATCATTTATTAAAGTCTTAGAAGTATCATGTGAGCCACAACAACTTGCCTTACGACTTACAAAGAACACATTTGAAAAAGGTGTAGGAATGATGGTAATACTGGTGAGTTGTTTGGCAAACTCTAAATATCGATTATTCAATAAATACGTCACATCGTCAGTATCAAAATATCACAATGACGAGGAGACCTCGAAAGCAGCATCCTGGAGTGTGCTACCTTCCTGAAAGTTTCAGCAAGTACACTCAAATTAATCAACAACCGTAGATAATATGGTCTACCAGAAATAGAACACCCGATTATCTCTTTTGTTTTAATAGATATCGAAAGAAGTCTAAAAATAATTCTTTTTAAAAAAGATAGAACCAACCGAACATCTTTGTCTACATAGTAACAAAGATTTTGAAGAAACTTGTTCAAACTTACAAAGACATACAGATAATTTAATGTTACGGTATCTCTGTATCGTAAACCCTTGAATTTGTTTCAAAGAGAATCTTTAATCTTATCTGGAAAAGACACGTGGTTCAATTTAAAAGAAATATTAGTTACTCTGATCATTTAAAAGAAAACAAAATTACAAAACTATTTACAATTAAACAGATGTCTTATTACTGATGAACCAGTCTGCAGAGATGCTCTCACAGCGACGACTCTTCAACTTTGGTTTAGACACGCGACAATAAATCCTGAACCCTTTGGACCATCAGAGATAAACATGCTCCAACGAGATAGTGTGAACAACGTCACTCCTCGTGTCCGAATCCTTCGCGGGATCCTTCTCGATCTTCCCTCTGTCGTCGTGAGACAAGTCCATACAAAAATTATCATAGGCGTACGCATTCGTCACCATGTTGGGATGCTTCTCGTCGGAGATAGACGAGAATTTCTGAAGTGTGATGTTCCTTGGCTGCGTGGAGAAGTTTGGCAAGGTTTGAGGATCACTGTTCCATGTTGATTTGCTGGAAAATCCACTCTCAATCTGGTCCAGGCTTCTGCCTCTGGTTTCAGGTAGAATTGTCATAGCGAACAGAGCTCCCAAGAGGCTAACCACACCAAACATCCACATCGTGGCCTCCATACCGACCAGTGAACGTAAATCTGGATACAGTTTGATAATCGCGAACGTTAATATTTGGACCAGACTGGTGGTAATGCCACCCAGAGGCCCTCTGAACCTCAGTGGGAACAGCTCCGAGGTCATCACCCAGGGTAAAGTGAGGAATCCTATCATCGACGACCCTACATGGCCACCGATGCACACCAAAGACACCGTTGATGGTAGCTTCAACCTGGCAAGACGAGAGAATCGTGTCAATAAAGTAACAGATTTGTGTCAAGGAGAGGAAACATTCTAACGCCTTAACATGTACACTGATCTACATACTGCCCAGGATGGTCGTTAATTCAGAAGTCCATGAGTTACATGCGAACCGGGACAGTTTTTTCTCAGAAGTCTACGATCTCTGATTCCTTTTTACAAGCTGAACGTTAACCGTGTATTTGTTTGCTTATCTGACCGCAGAACATTGATCGTTTCCCGAGGATAGGATCATCCGAGATTTCCGAGGAGAGTTCACGGTTGCGCGTCTACGTTGATTCGAAAGTTTCGTTTCGACGTGGAGCTAACGTTGTTAAAAGTCGAAGAGTCACGAGACATTTAGGACAAAGACATTTAGATGTATTGAACACTCATGGAATAGCGTTAAGAGCGAAACGTTGATACCGAATCACTTAGTATGATCAAGGACTTGGTTTGGATACGTAGTCTGTAAAATTATGGAACGGAAGTTACCCAACCTGGCAATATTTTTTTTTTATTATCGATCACCGTCTCGATCCTGGTTATCGAAGAATCGAAGAGTCGCGAGACATTTAGGTCAAAGGCATTTAGACAATCATGGAACAGCGTTAAGAGCAAAATGTTGATACCGAATCACTTATCTGAGAATGATCAAGGATTTGGTTCGGATACGTGGTCTATAAAGTTATGGAACGGAAGTTACCTAACCTGGCAATATTTTTTTTTTATTATCGATCACCGTCTCAGTCCTGGTTATCAAAGAGTCGAGGAGTCACGAGACAATTACGGAACAACATTAAGAGCGAAATATTGATACCGAATCACTTAGAATGATCAAGGACTTGGTTCGGATACGTGGTCTATAAAATTATGGAACGGAAGTTACCCAACCTGGCAATATTTTTTCTTTATTATCGATCACCGTCTCCGGTCCTGGTTATCGATGTTTCAATTAACGAGTCTCGGATGATAAACAATGCATACCTGAAGGCCAGAGCAACGCCCACGGCAGAGATCGCCATTCCTAGGCCACTGGCGAAGGCCAACACTTTTCTGCCGAAGCTGTTCGCGAGACCAGCGCCAACGATCGACGCGAATAATCTGATCACACCAATCCCGACACTCGCCGAGTACTCGTTCACGTCGATGTTGACGTCAATGTCTTCGAGAACGCTCACGGCGTAGAAGAGGATTATGTAGATCCCGGACATCTGTTGCAGCGCGAAGAAGGTGAGGAGAATCAGAAACGGTTTCCAGACGCTCGGCATGTGGAGAGCTTTCATCAGGCTCTCTTTCTTCTCTTCTCGCTTCAAATTCGTATCGCATAGATCTTGATACTCTTTGTCGGTGCTCGAACCGGGTCCTCGTAGCCACAGCAGGGACTCTTTCGCCTCCTCGTTACGTCCTCTGGCCACCAGCCAACCTGGAGTCTCGGGGATCATTCTGTGACAAGGAAGAGGTTCAAAGTAAAATGTCACAGTAGAAGAAAACAATCGGATTGTTTAGTAGGGTTTTTTCGAGACTGGTCCGACACATTGAAGACGAATGGTTTAGGGTTTAAGCAGGTGTCGTTTGGAACCATGAACTCCTGTTCTAGGCAGGTTCCAAGAACGAATTGAATGAATTCGTATACAGTTTCTTTTTCTTATTTAAGGGCATATTATGCATAAGATTGATAAGATATTTCTGTGTCTTGGGTCTCTTTCAACAAAGAATACAGCAACAGCTACGAGTCGATCAAAATGACCTTTACCTATTTAATTATTTAACGAATGGTTTAGAGTTTAAGCAAATGCAGTGTCGTTTGGACTCATAATAGAACTTCTGTTCTAGATAAGTTCCAAGAACGAATTGTCCATGAATTCGTATACAGTTTTTTTTTTCTTATTTAAGGGCACATTATGCATAAGATTGATAAGATATTTCTGTGTCTTGGGTCTCTTTCAACAAAGAATACAGCAACAGCTACGAGTCGATCAAAGTGACCTTGTATTAACTATTTAATTATTTAACTTCTCATTGTCCTTGAGAATAGGAAGTGATAAGGCTCCTGAGTCCAAGGTATACTATCCTATGTGTGGATCTCTGTTCACATAGAGGATTGGATTTCTTATATAAATGATTTCATATAAACCTTTTGTATACTTCAAATTAATCGTACTCCTTAATACAATCAATGTCTACCACTGTAAATTTACAATATAACAATGTTAAATTGTACAGATCATCGACAAATTCTTCACTTTTAACCCTTTATGGTCATATGTCTGCTCTCAGCCACCACAGCAAGAAACCATATTAATCTTATACTTTATTCAACTGTGTATTAGTTTACACTTTCTCTGAACGAACCTGAATATCCAAAAAATCTGTTCATGAACCAATACGGTGTTCCTATTAGAGATAACAGAGATCTAATAAAAAGGAAAGCCTTAATTATTTTTCTTAATGGAAAACTGCATATATTGTGACACTATGAAGATGTAAAAAGTAAAGATTGTTCTGTATGTTAAAACGGAAAGATTAAAGGTAGAAGAAACCAAATTAATTATTTTTGCGATACATGTAGTCGAAAAGGACATACAGGATTGTATTGAAAGATACCACACGATAGAGAACTATAAAGTATAATCTTCACGTGAAAACATTACATTAAAACACATTGTTGTACGAACATATATCTAAAGTTCGCGAAAGAATTAATAAATCTTGTTTATCCTTCACAATCTTAAATGTTATGTATCGCTACTTTTTCAAAGAAAATTAATTCCATGTCCAAATTTCATACGATCGCAAAGGGTTAAGTTTCATAATACGTAATGGCTACCGCTTACGTTAAGTTGGAACAATTTTAAATTTAACAGTGACTATGATTTTACGCAAACTTGGGAAGAAACTTTTCCTAAGAGGTCAAATGATACTTTTGAGACGATAATTAGAACACTCTTGAAGATGGTCCCCAGAAGAAACATCAACGAACATTGTCATTTGATTTCGATGAAAAGACATTGGACATACGACATATTGTCTTATTTTTTGTCTGCTAACAAGTACATAGTTTAGTTAACAATTACCGTGTCAGTGCCAAGGATAGAATAGCAGGTCCGATGCTAATTGCTGCAGCCCTCTGCCACGTGGTGAATGCACCCAGTGTATAAATCATTAAAACACCGAGGGAAACTAAAACAGGACCGCAACTTCCCAACCAGGCCCTTTGATTCGGTGCTGCAGCCTAAAATTGGATTCGTTGAATATCATTTTCATACAATACATATTAAACAAATCTTCTCACACAACTTAAACTCGATGATACACTAGTAATAACTAAAATCTGAGACCACCAAGTGGTGGTCCACCATCAAAGGATTCGACAATATTTGAACAAACTCGACAACTGTCTCTTAGACTCTTAAAATGATCCAAAGCCACGCATCAGGCTCGAGACGTACCAGACCAACGTTGTTTAACATAATTGAGTGTGACTCGACTCTAGGATAGATATCGTGCTTAAAATTCTTCCTTTCTTTAGACCTTCGATCCCGTACAACCGAGTAAGATATTTCAAGATACTCAAACTGAATACGATTACGTACCTCGCTGACATAAAGGTAGAGGCCATTCGCCATGCCCATACCGATTCCACTGATGAATCTACCGACGTACAGCATAGGCACGTTCTTCGATAATGCTATCAACAACCATCCAGCAGCATATGGCAAGCTAGCCAACGCGATGGCGGATCTTCTTCCAAACCATTCCGCGCACAATCCAGAGATCAAAGATCCCAGAGGATTGGAAACGACACCCAAAGATGCTATCCAGGATGTTTGGGACGAGTCCGCGAATTTAGTCTGCAGCAGCTGTGGGATCAAAATGGCGCTGAAGCCTTGACCAAGACCCACGGAGATCTGGCCAGAGTGTGCAGCCAATCCTGCGAATATCTGAAAGAGTGAATTCTCTTTTAAATGTACGCCATGTTTTCGATCGTGTTTAATATTTCTTGAAATTTTGGTTTCTTAATCCTCGTGATAGTAACTTTTTATTTCTCTCGAGACGGACATTTTGTTTTCGGTATTTCGATATTGAAGTATCTCGAATCTTTTAACGTTGGGAAGAATCTTTTAAAGAATTATTTTTCGATTTTTACGATCGATGCTCTAACCAATTTGTTTCACCAATAAAATGTGAAACTATTGTTTGATTTCGATATTTTTATGAGAAATTAGGTACACATTTATAGTAATTAGTATAGACGTACGAAATGTAGGAAAATGTGAAATAATGGTAAAATTGTTTTGCACTCTCTTTTAAATTGTATAAGTTTCTTTTAAATATACGTCATGTTTTCGAAATTTTGCGTTCGAGAGTTTCGATCGTGTTTAATATTTCTCGAAATTTTGGTTTCTTAATCCTTGTGATAGTAACTTTTTATTTCTCTCGAGACGGACATTTTGTTTTCGATATTTCGATTATTTCGATTGCAAGTGTATCGAAGTATCTCGAATCTTTTAACGTTGGAAAAAATCTTTTAAAGAATTATTTTTCGATTTGTACGCTGCTCTCCGATCGATTCTCTAACCATTTTGTTTCACCAATACAATGTAAAACTGTTAAACTGTTATTAACTGTTAAACGATATTTCTACGAAAAATTACACGCGAGTAGGTACACATTTATATCGATTAGTATAGACGCACGAAATGTAGGAAAACGTGAAATAATGGTAAAAATTGTTTTGCACTCTGCTTTAAATTGTATAAAATTCAATGTGCTAAATTTAACACACCATGTGCGCAAATGTTAACGCGAAGAATCGGTAAAAATGACGTTTGAAGAGTTTTCGGCCTTCGAAACTTCCGATATTCGTTAAACTCGGAAGAAGACACGTAGAACGTGACGTTATATTCAATTCAATGAAACACACGATGTCTTTAAAGCATATTGTAACACTTGGCACCTGGTTAACTCGATTCCACGTAAGCAAGTGTGTTGGGTTCGTTAAAGTCTCTAACTGTACTATAAACACTTTCGATTGCATCACCGTGCTACTGTATCATAATTATTAAGATATATTTAAATGTTAAATGGTAGACTGCGCCGTATCGTTAACAACGACGATTACCGAGTTGGTGCATCGACACAAGTCGTTGCATTGTTCGAATAAAATTCTACACAACTCTGGTACGTACATAAGTATACATAAAGTTGAAAATTTAAAATTCATAATGGTTGGGAACATTTCGATTCCCAAAAGTGATTGTAGATTGCTGGTGGTCTCATCGGTGAAGCACGTTCAGCAAATTAAAATCCATTTCGTCGTAACTGTTTCATAGCTATAAATGGATTTTATGATCATTAGGGATCGCAAGAATCCTAGAATCGCAACCTAGAAATGGGATTGAGATTCCCAATTGGTCGTTAATGGATCATTCGTTATCCTCGACACTATCCTCAACCTTCTCAGATTCTTTCAAACAAAACTGTAAGGTTTTCCGGGTTCGAGGAGAATTCTTTTAACGAATCATTTCAAAGTTTCTTTCGATGCGATAACTATGCGTCAATGTGATTTCGTTTTCCAAAACGGAGAATATATAATTTAATAAAATGTTTATACGCTCTAAAAAAAATCGTGTTTCGTCGAAAAACGAAATGACTTTCAGAAACAACCCAATATTTTTGATTCGAATTACAATGGAAAAAACGATGAAACTTATCAAACCAAGTAATGTAATCTCTTATGTTGGTTCCATCGAGTTTCATTGTTTCCCGATTCCACGATGAACCAATTAGGATAACCGTATCCCACGCGTGCTACGTGGTCGGAAATCGGTGGTGGTTTCCGCAAACGTGGACTGAAATAATCATGCAACCAACCACGGATTACGTTTTGTTAGCGTAAGCGGCTCATGAATCGTTCACGAGACATCTTCTTCTTCTTCTCAGCGCGGAATGATAGTTGTCGCACGATAGACGGAATGAATTTCAAATTTTCCTCGACAGAGAGAATCTTTCTGTCGTTCGTATAATATTAAATTTACAGATCAATCAAAACCATTAGTTCCAATTGCGTTTATAATCAAATTTCTTTTAAATTTCATACCATGTTTTTCGAAAACGTTACGACTTTTTCAACTGCTTTCATAACGAAATTTCTTTTAAATTCTATACCATGTTTTTCGAAAACGTTACGACTTTTTCAATTGCTTTCATAACAAAATTTCTTTTAAATTCTATGCCATGTTTTTCGAAAACGTTACGACTTTTTCAACTGCTTTCATAACGAAATTTCTTTTAAATTCTATACCATGTTTTTCGAAAACTTTATGACTTTTTCAACTGCTTTCATAACGAAATTTCTTTTAAATTCCATACCATGTTTTTCGAAAACTTTATGACTTTTTCAACTGCTTTCATAATGAAATTTCTTTAAATTCCATACCATTGGAAAACGTTTCCAAACGTCATGATTTTCGAAAACGTCATGATTTTTTCAGCTGCTTTCATAACGAAATTTCTTTTAAATTCTATGCTATATTTTTCGAAAACATCACGACTCTTTCTATTCTAAACACGTGCAATCAATTTAAAAATTTCCTCTTTCTCCTAGTCGATTGGTTCTTTTTTTTTTAGATACGTATAAGGTATAACTTAATATTCCAAAATCTGTTTCAGAATGACACGAGTGAGTATTATCACTTTTAGAATTCATGTCTGGAAGGTCGTGGAACTGGTTGACCGTCTTTCGATCATTTTCAGTCGACACTGATGGTTTCTTGTCATCGGTGCAGACCATAATTATTCAATGGTAAATTTGAACTTCGTTCCCTGTTAGGAAGTCAATCTTGCTCTCGAAGGATGAGTCCACTTCCTAGATCTGCCATGATAGGAAGACACAATGACAGAAACTCCATAAAAAGTTTATTTAAAAAGACAGAGACACCTTTGTTGATCCTTACTCCATCGATTATTCTTCGAGTTCTTGAACGAAACGTTGAATCTATTGAGTTCGGAAATTTTGTTTTTTTTTTTTTTTTGTGAAAATGAAACACGATTTTTTTAATGTATGTAAACATTTGATTAAATTATATATTCTTCCTTTTGGAAAACGAAATGACTTTCCGAACAAACCAATATTTTAGTTTGATTGTATTTATTTACATTTAACCCTTTCGACCTGTTGAATCGAAACCCTTCTAAAATTTCTCATTTAAATAAGAATAAGTGTGAACGATTAGATGCCACGATAGTAATAACAATAACAATAAATTAACAAGAAACGTTTTGTTCGTAACGTATAATTAGGAACGTGATTAAACGTAATTAGAAGCAATAAGAAGTGACGTAATAGAAATATAATCGAAGGAACTTTACTGAATAATGTAGAGGAAAACGATGACTATATTATAAAGTTAAGAAGTATAGTATTTAATTTTCGTTTTTGAGTGACCTGGTAATCTGAATTTTTTCTTAAATATTTTTCTTTTTTAATATATATCTCCATAGTTTTATCGTCGTTAAAATTACTCAAAATATCGTCTAGTTGTACAAACTGTAAAATTTATTCAAGTTACTCTACAAGGTGTGGTTAATCCATAAATAATATCATTTCTTATCTTGTTTTATAGGAAGTTTATAGAAATTTCTCTCCACGTCTCTTTAAGAGTATCCTCTCCAGAGTTTGTAACGAGCATTCGAATAAATCAGATCGTTATTTTTCATTTGTAAAAAATTTTGCAGGGTGATTCTTTCGTTAATGGAATAAAGGACAGTGCTATCGCTTAAATAATCCCGTGTGTTTTTTTTTTTAGTTCACAAACGTTAAAAGTACAGTCTATCTTCAAGTTTACCATCTCTGGAAAGAAAATTACCAACGAAAATGATTTGCGACACTCTATACTGCACAAGTTTAAAAAAGATAATGTAACAACGATTCAAAGTAATCTTTGTGATGAATATTTATATTATTACGATAAAAAGTACGAGGAAGTATGCAACGAATATTTATGCTTCACTATGAGAGGGACAAAACAATTGTCCATTCGTCCATCAGTTATCACCTTATTAAACATTTATACCATCCCCTAAACTAGAACTTCACCCTCGAAATTTTCACTTGGTTGAGACCATATATGGTTGCTATGTCAAAGGTATATATTCACTATGAATTTTAAAATGAAAATCAGACTTTAATAGCGGATATGTATTACAGCCAACAACTCGATTACCAACATGCAACTTCAGTGGAAAAACGTATTATTGGTCAACAATATTAGTCACTCGTAGAGGAATTTTACAATATTTTATCGTCACGATGCTAGATCATAGACAACAAAAATTATCTTAGAAAAAAATTAAAATTTTGCATCAAATGATTGTAACCTGTTTCGATCATTGCAATATTTTTATCCAGTAAAAAAATTCAACAATGAAAAACACTCACCAAATCAAATAGATTGTAACTTGTCACAATCATTGTAATATTTTTATCCAGTAAAAAAATTCAACAATGAAAAACACTCACCAAATCAAACAAATTGTAACCTGTCACGATCACTGTAATATTTTTATCCAGTAAAAAATTTAACAATGAAAAACACTCACCAAATCAAATAGATTGTAACTTGTCACAATCATTGTAATATTTTTATCCAGTAAAAAAATTCAACAATGAAAAACACTCACCAAATCAAATAAATTGTAACCTGTCATAATCATTGCAACATTTTCATCTAGTACAAAAATTCAGCAATGAAAAACACTAACCAAATCAGTTTCTTAATCGAAATTTTCAATTGAAAAAATCCTTTGGATTTTTGTGCACGGTGACACGACTCAGGATTCTCATGTACGACATTCCTGTTGCTAGTGCGGAAGTACTTTGAAATTTTATTGACGCTTCGTGTGACAAATTTCGAAATATTCTAGGAACGTGTTCGACACGAGACATCGATGCCAGGCATGCACTATTGCAGAAGGAAATTTCCGGAAATTTCTTCAATGGAATGCTTTTGTCGAACTTTGTCGTAAAGAAAATGTATTTGTAATCGAAAATAGATTTTTCATTTTTGGATTTTCTAAGGAAAACACTGTAATTAAGAAGAATTTTCTACACTGAGTGATAACATGCTCCCAAAATTTGACCATGTAAATTCGTGTAAATATTGAATACAATTTTGAAAAGTTACGCGTAAAATTGAACATTTTCTGTAAGAATATAAAATACGAAAAATATATAAAATATTTATCTTGTTAATCAACTGGTTAAGAAAGTAGTCAAATAAAGCAATAAAACAATATTCTATTTCGTTCAAAAAATAATCAGACAGCGAAATACAATCGAAAACTGCGAACTCAAGTTTCGATGGAAGTGAGAAACTGAAAAAACTCGAATATTATTTTTTTTCGTAACAATTTTTCATTATCGCAAACTATTGGGTTGTTCGATAGTAATTTTGTTTTCCAAAATGGAGAATATGTAATTTAATGAAATGTTTGTACACTCTAAAAAAATTGTGTTTCATTTTCACCAAAAAAAAACGAAATGACTTTCCAAACAATCCAATATATTTACAGTTGTTCAAAATTGAAATGTCGTAGTAGAAAAAAGTGTCAAAGTTGAAGTTCCATTTTTACAATGGAAAATGTTTATACACTCTAAAAAAAAATCGTGTTTTATTTTCACAAAAAAAAAAAACAAAACAACTTTCCAAACAACCCAATATATTTACAGTTGTTCAAAGTTGAAGTGTCTATGACCTAGCATCGTAGTAAAAAAAAGTGTCAAAGTTGAAGTTCCATTTTTACAATGGAAAATGTTTATACACTCTAAACAAAAATCGTGTTTTATTTTCACAAAAAAAAAAAAAAAACAAAACAACTTTCCAAACAACCCAATATATTTACAGTTGTTCAAAGTTGAAGTGTCGTAGTAAAAACAAGTATCAAAGTTGAAGTTCCATTTTTACAATGGAAAATATTTGTACACTCTAAAAAAAATCGTGCTCCATTTTCACCACAAAAAAAAAAAAAAAAAACGAAACAACTTTCCAAACAACCCAATATTTTCAAACGATACCAGATCTAATTTTGTGCTACGAGTCGTGGTCCGACCGTGCTCATTTCGAACAGTGTACAAGCTACCGCTGGTTACACTTATCAGCGTATATTGTCGTACGAGTTATCGTGAACAGTATTCCGTAACGTGACTACGTTCGTTTTGATTGCTCGGTGTCCGCGTAATATCGCATAATTCTTTCCAGAAAATTCCGCGAAATCGGAATCAACCAGAAACGCGATATTCCCCTGATTGTCGAGCGGAGATCCGCTTGGTCTTGGCGAAGAGGAAAGAACTAGTTCCTCCGGAGGTCAATCGCGAAGGTTCACGTTCGCTCGGAGCGAGTATCGATCTAAAAACTCGCGGTCGCGAGCGAAAGCGTCGGCGAAGTCGCGAAAGAATCTCGAAAATCCCCCTGAACGGAAGGACGATTTATCCATGAGTCGTTCTCCCTTCGCTGGCCTCGTTTAAAAATTAATAACTCGGCCAATTAGCGCGCCAAGTTTCCGTGTACGTTTTCGTTGAATTTTTGCCACGAAACGGTTGAAATGTGAAAATAATATTCGAGAAATAGGAAAATGATTTCTTGAGATCAACTGTCGTTGAGTTAATATCGAATATCGAATATTTAAAGAAAAATTTATCTTTTTGTAGCGTTTCACAGTTTCTTAGGAATGCAATAGTGTTTTTTAAAGATATCTAAAGAAAAATTTACCTTTTTGAAGCGTTCCACAGTTTCTTAGGAATGCAATAGTGTTTTCTAAAAATATCTAAAGAAAAATTTACCTTTTTGAAACGTTCCATAGTTTCTTAGGAATGCAATAGTGTTATTTAAAGATATCTAAAAAAAAATGTATCTTTTCAAAGTAGTATGCTTTTCGAAGCGTTCCACAGTTTCTTAGGAATGCAATAGTGTTTATTAAAAATATCTAAAGAAAAATTTATCTTTGACAAATTTTTAAATATCCAGATGCAAAATAAAAAGGGGAATTTTTAATCATTTCTAACCGAAAATACTATCTCGTAATTCATTTTGCACAATTGGAGTAACAAATACGATAATAATGGATACAAAGAGTCGTGAATTATTGCGAAATCGAAACCTCGGAGAAAAGTATTTTATCAGAAAATTTAATTTTCCTGTACTTTTGTTGTAAAATAATATCTGTACGTATACACTTCAATTTTAAAGTTATATTTATTCGATTGTACAAAATGTCCAAGGATTTAACCGGTGCCACCACTTTCTATGAGTAGAAATAAGAAAAGAAGTCCTGCAAATACAATCGAGTAAACACTTTGTTAAGAAAAGTCACAAGAAAAATATGAAATCACGACACAACTTCCACGTAGTAGATTGTACCGTACAAACAATTTTTAACGCAATAATTTTATTGTACTCACTGGATACTTGAAATCGCTGAAGGCTATCGCTTCTATTAGTACCGACAACTATTAATTAATTGTACAATCTAACTCCATTTTCCAACGATGGCTATCTTATATCGACAAGTGTGACCTTCGTTTTGAAACGGAATAGTAACGATCAAACTTACATTTATCACCTTCAACAATGTCAAATAGACCTAATAACGCGTATAAACAGATTAAAACAATTACCAATCCACCAATCCATACCGTAGACTGTACCAAGAATAAATTTATTAAAGTCTCGTACCTTACTTAAATCTTTCTAACGAAATATTTACTACAATTATATGAATTTTTTTTTTTTTCTTACTTCCACACATTCGTGTTCATACATCTCGGCACCGGTTGTCGTTAAAGACACCTCGTAGATTAATATTTTACCATTTGTACTACAAACAAGACTTGAAAGCGAACGTCGAAATATGAGAACACAAGCACGTGTTCCCATTTAAAAAAATGAGATGTTCTCGACAGATATACGTCAAATCGCAATAATTACCGGACAGATTGCAATCGTTCAAGTGTATTGTTGTTACGCGTACATTTCTGAAACGGATGCAAGCGGCGTCTCCCTGCATTTCTGCAGTCGAGCTATGCGACCGAGATGTCCGCCTTCTGCACAAACGCATGGCTCTCTTTGATCTTCGTTGGCACACGTTCAACACCACCAGTTACCAAATACTGTTCTTTCCACGTTGAACGTCAGATTTGTACTGTTTCGTTTAATTGATACGGTTACGTTGATATTTGATATCGAACGATAAGACACCAGGGTGGTCTATTTATTATCTGTTATAGCAACAGAGTGGTGGGCAACCGGTGCACCATGTGTACAATTACGTGTTTTAGTTCTGGATTTCGCAATCTTTTCAATTTGTAGAAGTTTGAAGAGAAATTATGTTAGAGAAGCTATAATTATGCGATTGTTCTTACTTTAAACGAATATTGATTTATATTGGGTTGTTTGGAAAGTGATTCTGTTTTCCAAAATGGAGAATATATGATTTAATAAAATGTTTATACCCTCCAAAAAAAATTCTAATATATAAAATATATTAGGTTGTTCGGAAAGTGATTTCATTTTCCAAAATGGAGAATATATGATTTAATAAAATGTTTATACATTCTGGAAAAATCGTGTTGAAATCGTGAAGAAAAATTATGCTAGAGAAGCTAAAATTATGCGATCGTTCTTACTTGTAACGAATGCTGATTTATATTGGGTTGTTTTCAAAGTGATTTCGTTTTTCGGAATGGAGAACATGTGATTTAATAAAATGTTTATACATTTTGAAAAAATCATGTTGAAATCGTGAAGAAAAATTATGCTAGAGAAGCTAAAATTATGCGATCGTTCTTACTTTACTTCAAACGAATGCTGATTTATATTGGGTTGTTTTGGAAGTGATTTCGTTTTCCAAAATGGAGAATATATGATTTGATAAAATGTTTATACACTCTGAAAAGATCGTGTTGAAATCGTAAAGAAAAATTATGCTAGAGAAGAAGCTATAATTATGCGATCGTTCTTACTTTAAACGAATGCTGATTTATATTGGGTTGTTTTGAAAGTGATTTCGTTTTCCAAAATGGAGAATATATGATTTAATAAAATGTTTATACACTCTGAAAAAATCGTGAAGAAAAATGATGCTAGAGGAGCTATAATTATGCGATCATTCTTACTTCAAACAAATATTGATTTATATTGGGTAGTTTAGAAAGTAATTTCGTTTTCCAAAATGGAGAATATATGATTTAGTAAAATGTTTATACACTTTGAAAAAATCATGTTTTATTTTCACCAAAAAAAAAACGAAGTAGCTTTCTGAACAATCCAATATTTACGTCCAAAAATATTTGTATGATAATTTTATGTGCGAACGATTTGTAAAATATCAACAAGTATGGAACAGTGAGAGGATCGTTCAAATTTGTAATATAAGGTTACGAATTGAAACTAGTATTGTATTGGTTAAAAGTTGCAAAGTTTAAAATAATCAAATTTTCTTACTCCTTTATGCTGCTCCGAATGAAGGATTTTCCACCAGAGTTTCGTTTGAGTGATCATTTTGTCCGATACTCTTTAACCGGTATCTGTAATACAGAAAAATACACGTTCGATGAAACTTTGCTCGAGAATAGATCTTATCTAAATGTAATTCTTTTCTTTGTCGCCAACAACGTTGAGTTTTCGCGATAAAAACGAGGTAATCGTTTCACTCTTCTGAGGAGAATTGTTTTAATCTAGCGCGCACTTCATTGATAGTACTTGAGAAAAAGTACGATGTCTGGACGTGACGCAAGCGAAATATAATTTTTCTTTTCTATTTTCTATTTACCGAATTTATCTACAAAAATAATTCAATGAAAATTCCATATCTACATACAGAAACGATTTACCCAACGAAACTCGTTTGAGAACAGATCGCGCAAGATCTCCTACGATTTCTCTCTTTTGTGATCCGAGTGCTTTTTCACAAAATGTTACACACCGATTTTAATGAAAATTCCTTGTTACGTAGAAAGCAGAAAAATTTTTAACCTACTTTTGCGGAATGAAGTTAAAAGTAGATCTATTTGAAACAATAATTCAAATGTTATAAACGTTGTTACAACTAGATCTGTTTGTAACAATAGTTGAAACCTTATAAATGTTGCTACAACTAGAATATATTTGTAACAATAGTTGAAACGTTATAAACGTTGTTACAACTAGATCTATTTGAAATAATAGTTGAAACGTTATAAACGTTGTTACAACTAGATCTATTTGAAATAATAGTTGAAACGTTATAAACGTTGTTACAACTAGAATATATTTGTAACAATAGTTGAAACGTTATAAACGTTGTTACAACTAGAATATATTTGTAACAATAGTTAAAACGGTATAAACGTTGTTACAACTAGAATATATTTGTAACAATGGTTGAAACGTTATAAACGTTGTTACAACTAGAATATATTTGTAACAATAGTTGAAACGTTATAAACGTTGTTACCACTAGAATATATTTGTAACAATAGTTGCAACGTCATAAACGTTGTTACAACTAGATCTATTTGAAATAATAGTTGAAACGTTATAAACGTTGTTACAACTAGATCTATTTGTAACAATAGTTCAAACGTTGTTACAACTAGATCTATATGTACCAATAGTTGCAACGTTATAACTAGATCTATTTCTAACAATAATTCAAACGTTATAAACGTTGTTACAATTAGATCTGTTTATAACAATAGTCCAAACGTTAAAATAGACATATACATGTTACACTTAATCGCAAGACACCTTTCAAAGCTGTATCCAATATAATCAGAACAGGTTGATACGTCCACAGTCCACATTTCTCGAGTGTGAATATCACACTCTGAAATCTTTTCAATTTTTCTAGCGATAAATATCCCATTTTCTTTCCCGTACGATACGCGCATTGTTATTTCAGCGACATCACCTACGTTTTAGAAAAACTTCCAGTTTAATGGTACGGGCCATATTTGTTGATACAAAACTGCCCTGACCCACATGTGTGTCAGCGGACTGTCAAGTGTTAATATCAGACGTTACATTTGTAAACTTAGAATACCGTGATACAACTAGGCTAAATGGCGTCATTCCACGTGAAGCACTCCGATTCTTAGATGAAAAAGGATACATAAAATAACAACTGAAACGTACCAATTATTTACGACGCGAAACGAAGGATATACTTCGGAACCTTCCTGTACCGACTAACAGATTTCGAAATTACGACAGTTAACATAGTGATCGGTATCAATTTTTCAACCTCGGACAAACAAAAGAGAATACAAGAGATAAGTACTCACGGTTCGGTTAACATCTAAGACGATCCTTAAATTAGTGTGTTAAATTTTGTATATAATTAAAACGTGTAGGCCTTGTTGCGAATTTCTTAGTATACATATACATTTAATGTCTTATTTCGTCTGCAGGTTCTTGGTGGAAAATGGGTTGAATTGTTTCTATAATAACAAAGAAACAACATTCAATGTTATCATTCACACCGTTATTTTCCTGATAACTTTTCTCACATGTCTCTATACTTTTCACTTTTTCTTATCTTCTCTCACTCCCGCCACATGTCTACTCATTCACTTGTCTTCTTACCAATCGAGATCTAACTTATCAACGCTAACTTCACTATAACTGAGGGTGCTTTCCTTACATACATTTTAGATTACTTTTGCACATATTGCCAAAAAGAAACAATCATTTAACCGGGAAATTTATGTATTCGGGGTTGTTCGTTCAAATTTCATTCAACGATTATTCTTCTTTTTTTCATTAGATTCGTTTACAACTATAATAACGATACAACTACCGGTCACTGCCCTCGTCGTGAGTCAGTTGTTGTTCGTGAAGCGACAGTAGTACAAGTGTCTCATTTCACACACATTTTACGTGTATTTTCAACAATAGATAACTCAGATACAAAGCTTCGAACGCAATTTTTCATTTTCTTCTTATCGTACAAACACCCCTCACAATTTCCAGACATATTTTACCTGTATATTTACACGTAACTTTGATAGAAATTTCTAAAAAGAAAACATCTCTACGATCGACTAATAATATTTGTCGTTGTAACAAAGATTTCGTTCAGTATCTCGAAAATTCTAGTAAAGCTCGGTGCACAACAACTTTATGCCACCCCTTTTGTTAATGATTTGTACAGTGCGTATTGTACAACCATTGCAACTATTATACGAAACCGAATTCAAAATATAACATCTCTACGATCGACCAACAATATTTGTCGGTATAACAAAGATTTGGTTGAGTATCTCGAAAATTCTATTAAAGCTCTGTGCACAACAATTTTATGCCACCCTCTTTATTAATGATTTGTACATTCCGTATTGTACAACCATTGCAACTATTATACGAAACCAAATTCAAAATATAACATCTCTACGATGTTATATTCGAAAACGTTATAAACGTTGTTACAACTAGATCTATTTGTAACAATAGTCGATAAACGTTGTTACAACTAGATCTATTTGTAACAATAGTTGATAAACGTTGTTACAACTAGATCTATTTGTAACAATAGTTGATAAACGTTGTTACAACTAGATCTATTTGTAACAATAGTTGACAAACGTTGTTACAACTAGATCTATTTGTAACAATAGTTGACAAACGTTGTTACAACTAGATCTATTTGTAATAGACAATATTTGTCAATGTAACAAAAAATTCATTTACTATCTCGAAAATTCTATTAAAGCTCGGTGCACAACAATTTTATGCCACCCCCTTTGTTAATGATTTGTACATTCCGTATTGTACAACCATTACAACTATTATAGGTGTTTTTCGACGCCGGTGCGTAGCAGAAATTGAATAATGAACCCGTTTAAATAATCATTTGTTCGTCCCCGTAAGCGTTAAGGTACGGAACGCAGGAGGAATCACATCGTGTCTCGTGATTCACGAGATGCGCGTGACTCTTTATGCGTCATAGAGCGACGCTCTTTGTCGGAATCGCACGTGAGACGCAATTTCTCCATTAAAAAATTTACCCGGCTCATTAGATATCGACGTTATCTAAATCTACGATTAATTCGTGGCTCGATTCGTTGCTTTCGTAACGATTCCATTTACCGAGTTACACTTTCCCACGTCGGGATTCTTTTGAGCCACGATCCACCGATTTCTCATAACGAGAATACACGTTTCGGTATTGTTGCTACGAGATGAAATATTGCGGGTCAAGTCTGACGAAAATTGCAAAACGTTCTCGAACTCGAATTGTTTTAATAAATAAAACCTTGTCAACAGAGTCAGATCGAGCAGATCATATTTGTTTAGAATTTTCAAATGGTTTTGTCGATCCTCTTTAGAATTCATACTGAAATCTTTTTTTTTGTATCTGATACTATTTTAACATAATTTTAATTATAAAAACATTCCGTATAATTGCACATATCGTGTGAAATACATTATTGTTTGTGTTTGGATCTAAGAGAGGGTATTTTTGAAAAGAACCGATAAAAATGAAATGAAAATGTTTATAGTGTAAGTACGATCTGATTCGTTTGAATTTTTCAACCACGTTTTATTTGTAATGTACAACCACGAATTATTCAAATTGTTTCGTCTCGGTAAATAAAAATTTGTTTCGATAAGAATCTAAATTAAGAAATAATAGAAAATGATGAAAAAGTAAATTATGATCGTTTAAGTGAAGAAAGTTTGGTGCGAAATATGAAAAATTATTATACGGAATGATGAGATTAAATGAAGCGAAAGACAATAATAACTGTGTACGAGGAAATTATAGTGGCTAAAGTAGTGTACGTAGTATAGTTCCTTTTTGCTGTGAAGTAATCAGATAACGTAACTGGATTATCAGAAAAGATGTCAATGGATAAAATAACAAATCCCCAAGTAAAACAGTAGTTCTTAAGATATTACTTTTCAGTAAATCCGTTTGAATCATAATACTGTGTTCACTTCTACCACAATTTCCCGATAACCAGTTCAGTTAGGTTATCCAACTGTTTCACAGGAAGGAGGATTATTAATTATATAGCAAAAGTATCCATTACAATATTTTTATACGCAATTGTCTGCTTATACATACTTTAATTTTCATCAGTGAAAACGTATTATTTAGAGAAAAACAATATTATAAATTTCTATACTTTCTTTGGTTACGCAAAAATTGATTTGTAATTTTAATAATTGTAGAAAATTGTTCGGTTAACGATAAACGTGTACACTAGATATTATTCGTAAGGACGAAGAATCGGTAAAATATCTTATATTAAAAATTTCTTTGGTTACGCAAAAATTGATTTGTAATTTTATTAATTGTGGAAAATTGTTCGGTTAACGATAAACGTGTACACTAGATATTATTCGTAACGACAAAGAAACCGTAAAATATCTTATATTAAAAATTTCTTTGGTTACGCAAAAATTGATTTGTAATTTTATTAATTGTAGAAAACTGTTCGGTTAACGATAAACGTGTACATTAGATATTACTCGTAACGACGAAGAATCGGTAAAATATCTTGCATTAAAAATAGTTCCTATGTAAAAATATTTATCTAGTTAAGTCTAAAGCGAACAAACTAAATGACAGTCCTTGAAATATTCGCGCGAACAGGTGTTATTTGCGCGAAACGCGTCGATTGTCGTTGAACAATCACATGCGATGAAAACAATCGAACCACTGTTGAAACACGACCGATATTCTTCAACGATTATGAAATACCTCGAATAGATCTTTTCGGAACAATATGAGACGGTTCATGACTGAATAAAATTGTTTGAAGTCGTTAATATTCGAATAGGGATGTTATATGGGATAACCATTCGGTTGTCCACATCTAATAAACGAAAAATGATAATAACATTATCGAAATCTTTATCTATATACGAATTAAAGTTTAAATTATTAAAGTCAGGATATTCGTACGATCAATATCATTGATTAACTACTGATTTGATTGTTAAATAGGGCATCATAATTCGTCGATGAAATATAAAATTTTAAGGGAAGGGAAAGCAATTAATGTTAAAATTATTATAGGAAAAATAATTGAGATAATTTCAATAGAATAATTTTTTAGTAAAAATTTATTAATAAATTTATTAAATAAGATACTAGTATAATTATTAAGGTTTCTTTTGTTTCCATGAAAACGTGCAGTGCTACAACGCTATCGCAAATGTGTTCGTAATGAATACCACTATCGGAGACTTTAATGCCGTTCGATTGCAGCCATGACAGTTGGACCACTGTTCAAATCGAAGAATGATATCACTCTTATTTATGGAAAAAATATCGCGAACCGTGTACACTTTGAGAACGAACAATGTTTTCGTAGTTCTAAACGCTGAACGCTGCGAAATTAAACTTAAACGTGAAACAATAAACGGTGCTCTTGAAGATTTTAAGAATGTCGAGCTCGTTCTGAGAATAGACTTTCGTTTCATCTGAAGTTTCAACACCTCCACGTCGGTGTAATTAAGAAACTATCGCAAAAAGAAAGAAATGGCGTCGTTATTGCGCACAAACAGCCTCAAATGAGCGTCATCCGAAGAAAATTTTCCATTTCTTCTGAAACTTTCCATTAACACTAGAACTACCAACGATGAAGGTATTATTATTATTATTTTTATCAGATCATATACCTTCAATGTTGGACGAGAAAAGGGTAAATTAATTTACCAAGCACCATTGGTTGTCTATTTCGACAATTGTTCGCGAACATTAGGCAAAGACGTCGTTTACAATCGTGTAATTTTAAAAAGAAGTTTCAAACGAATCGAATTGATCCTCTTGATAATTCTAATACCAGTAATGTAGTTCACAATAACGCAAGTGAGTCAGTGATAACTAAATCATCGATGAAACTATCGAGCAAAGTCATTGTCGATTACGTATTAAACACTTCCAACGAGTTTCGTTTCGAGTACAGAGATTTATAGTTTTTTTTCTCCAACCCTTTAACGTTAACGCAACCGCGACCGCAATAAGTGGTACTTTCTGAGACTTTAGAACTGCAATTTCAAGTGATAGGTAGCTTGTCGACGACGTCTACGTAATATATAGTACGGCGATCGAACGTACGATCGATCGATCGATCGAACGAACGACAACAGTTAAATGCCAACTGAACGACACGATTCGCCACCGATTGTAACGCGTGTCGATTCAGAGGCATGCAGCTCTCGTCTATTCTAATTCGAGAGCCGCAGCTTCGCGATGCTTTTGTTTTCAATGCGACGTGTTTACAAAATCGTGGCTATTTTTACCATTGGCGAACCTGACTCGCGACACGCAAGCCGCAATCTAAATCTCTCTCGTCAAATGTACACACATCTTCCTTTTTTAAAAACACACGGATCAAATTGTGCATCTGACGCGTCGTTTGGTCCGGGTTAGGTCTAGGTTAGGTCTGGGTTGGGTTGACGAACCTGATTCGCAATACGGAAGCTAGAATCTGAAACTCTTTCACCAAATATATACGCAGGTTCTTTTTTTAAAAAAACACGGTTCAATTTGTGCATCTGACGCGTCGTTTGGTTCGGGTTAGGTCTAGGTTAGGTCTGGGTTGGGTTGGCGAACCTGATTCGCAATACGGAAGCTAGAATCTAAAACTCTTTCGTCAAATGTACACGCGTCTTTCTTTTTTAGAAAAACACGGTTCAACTTGTGCATCTGACGCGTCGTTTGGTCCGGGTTAGGTCTAGGTTAGGTCTGGGTTAGGTCTGGGTTGGGTTGGCGAACCTGATTCGCGACAGGAAGGCCAGAATCTAAAACTCTTTCGTCAAATGTACATGCATCTTCCTTTAAAAAAAAAAAACGGTTCAACTTGTGCATCTGACGCGTCGTTTGGTCCGGGTTAGGTCTAGATTAGGTCTGGGTTGGGTTGGCTAATCTGACTCGCGACAGGAAGACCAGAATCTAAAACTCTTTCATCAAATGTACATGCACCTTCCTTTTTTAAAAAAACACGATTCAATTTGTGTATATGACGCGTCATTTGGTCCGGGTTAGGTCTAGGTTAGGTCTGGGTTGCGTATAGGTTATGTACACCTCGAAAACTATTGGACGAACGAGAGGGAAGTTTTGCGTACGAAAGTTGTGGATTTTTGAACGACAACTTCGGCTAACCAAGCAACCTTTACGATTCGTAAACTTACGTAAACGTGAAAGCGACCAATCTCGGCTGGATTTGTAAATTTGCACAGATGCGAGAACGGCCAATCACGAGTCGAGTCGGTGAACTCACGCGGATGTGAGAGCAGCCGGCAGCAGATGAATTTATGAACTCACGCAACCGTGAATGCGGTTCGGATCCTTAAATTCAAACTTTCACGTAGATGCTAGAGCGGATGGTTGATAGTTGAGAACGAAACATTCAAAAATGTTACAAAAAATATAATCTGAATTTTTTATACAAACGTTTCAACCCATAATTTAAATCTTCGGTATAGAAAAATTAATTATCAATGCTTGGAAATATATAAACAGATTCGGTCAATTTAGATTTATTAAGAAAACTTTTTGTGAATTGTTGCTCGATGATAAGAATATAGTCGAGGTGTTGAAAAATTTAATAAACTTCGATCCGCGTCTTGTTTGTTCTTAATACGGAGCAAGAATTGACGCAAGGGTCTATTAACGAACTTAATTTATTTACTTTGGAAAAGTATTCAAAGAGCAAAACAAAAACAAACTATTTTTATATTTGACATTAAAAAATATATCATTCTATTATTACTATACTATACTATTTATTTTTATACATTATATGTATATATATACATAAATATATATATATAAATATTTTTTTTAACCTTTGTTTTTATCCGAACAGGGTTCAAAGAATAGAAGAGTAACGTTCTATTGAATAAATGTTTAATAAAATTTCATTGTCGAAATTAACAAAGTGAACGACAAATCGACTAACTTGCACAAATGATAACAAATTTTATCACAGACATACAAAATCTTCCAATCAACTTCCATTTAAGTTCGACTAATTCTATAAAATTCGATTCTTAATTTTCATTCAAATGTAATTAATATCAAAGACCAAATCAATTTCTATTAAAATCGTGATTGTTATTAACATGGTGAAAGTAATCCTTTCTCTAAAACACCAATAAGAAAAGAATAGTTAATCGATTCAATTACCTTGTCGGTATTATGTGATCTCAGATAGGGGCAGCTTTATCAACACTGGAACCACCAAGGGGGCCATTTTGATTTATTCGAAACTTCTTCTCAAAATTACTCGATTACCAAGGGTATCAATTATCCACTCACGAATCAATTTACCCTATTCCCCTCCAACATCCAAAACACGTATATAATCCCACACAAACAGTGATACCATCATCGTCATTGGTTCCAGTGACAAAAATATGAAAAGTTTAAAACTTATAAAAGTTCATCTTATATTTCCTACCTTTCCGCAACAGCTACGTTTCACCCAAAGCCACGCGTCTACTGTTGATTTTTTAAATTACAGCAACCCCCACACGCATACGGTCCTCCATTCCGAGTTACATTAGTATTCGAACGAGAAACACGTGTATTAGAATCGACACCGCCTTCTTCCTACCACTTTTCCAAAAATAATAATACTAAAAAAAAAAAAAAAAGAACCGTGTCTCTCGGCGAAGAGACGTTCCGCGAGGTTTACCACGGTTACAGATACACGATCACGATCATTGTTTACGAACACTCTCGACAGGGGTTACCAGGCTCGCGCGAACCGATATCGACGAAATTGTACGTATCGTTCGTTGTCACACGAGATCAAAGACGCGGTGAACTTGCGCACGTGGTACCGTGAGACAGCCCGTTCGGAGACAGGTCCGCCGCGAGTTTTTTCGCACTCGACACTGAGACGATTTTCGCCCGCGCGTTCGCATTTATAGTCGCGGGAAGGCGCCTGCCTCTCGTCTGAAAACGGCGCTTCGCGAAGCGCCCTTCCAGGGCCGCCTCGAGGTCTCCCGGTCTCCCTGCCCGCCACCGGCAGAAATTCTACCGACTGGTCCCCCCGCCGGTTCGCCTTTAACACGCTGACCGTATTTTTCCAGACAATTTCACGATAACCGTGATAACTTAATGCTTCGGTAAAACAAATTCAGACGATGTTATAATACTAATACGAGAGAGAGAGAGAGAGAGAGAGAGAGAGAGAGAGAGAGAGGGAGATTGGTACGGTTGTTAAAATCAAGGACGCGATCTTTCTTGCGGTGGTAAATATAACGTAATGTATTTACATAATAATAACAATACGTGAACGTTACTCTTTTGGATTTTTCGTCTTTCTTCGTGTATCGGAGGAACGAAACAATCGCGGTGGTAAAAGTAGTGTATTTGTGTAACGATAGTGTGAGTAAAATTTTACTTTGTTGATTCTTGGTCCTTCTTGATGTATTAGAGGAACGAAACAATTGCGGTGATAAAAGTACTTGTGTATTTGTGTATAAAAGTATTTGTGTAACAACAGTGTGAGTAAAATTTTATTTTGTTGATTCTTGGTCCTTCTTCATGTATTAGGGGAACGAAACAATCGTGGTGGTAAAAGTAGTGTATTTGTGTAGCAACAGTGTATAATATTTTACTTTGTTGATTCTTGGTCCTTCTTGATGTATTAGAGGAACGAAACAATCGCGGTGGTAAAAATACTGTATTTGTGTAACAACAGTGTGTAATATTTTACTTTGTTGATTCTTGGTCCTTCTTGATGTATTAGAGAAACGAAACAAATTGCTTGTGACAAGAAACAAAAAGATTCAAGTGTTAAAATTATTAGGTTGTACGGAAAATCGTTTCGTTTTCCAAAATGGAGAATATACGATTTGGTAAAATGTTTACACACTCTTAAAAAATCGTGTTTCGTTTTCATCAAAGAATACGAAATGTCTTTTCGAACTACCCAATAGATTATGCTTACGAGAATAATTAAACGCAAACAGAATTAAAAGGTATAACTTGAAATCGGGACGTATTCCTTTCGTGTGTAAACATTTATTGAATTTCAAATGGAAGAACGATACGTAAGGTAAATATTTGAAAGGAAATTATTGTAGATACATAAGTAATCTACTATCGAGTTTGTTCTGCTGAAATATTTATACAAAATGAACAATCGACGAGTACAGGACGAGAGTGCAATGATTGATTTCTATTTAAATTTTACTCGACAAAGAAGGTTCTTTCCAGAGAACTGATTCGTTCCAGATGTTGTCAATTTCCGTTTTCGATAACTTCTCGATGTTCAAAGACACGTTGACATAATTTTAGTCAAGTTTTATGACAAAAAGACCTCTATTGCGAGGAGAACGTCACGCTCGAGTCCAGCACTCTCCGAGCAGAATCGATTCTCGTTATCTATTGCACATTTCAACCTTTTCCAAGCTGTCGGTTTTTCCTAGTAATTCGCAATTAAAGTTCGTACAATTGACATAACAATAGACACATTTTTGCAGCTGTCAATGGCCCCTATCGCTTATACACATCTTTCCGAGAAGTACACATTGTTCAAAACTCAAGACACTTCGCACGAAGATCGAAAATCTCTTTAAACGTCCGTTTCTCGAAAATCTTCTGAGAATCATTTGCCGCTTGTCGTTTCAATGATTCAAGGATTATTGAGTTTTTCCACCTGAAGATGTTTCAGAAATCCCAGAAGTTGCTCGTAAAGTAAGTAGAAAACGGAAAAGTCTCTTCTCCGAAGCTTAATTTCTGAAAATCGATAATAACTTCAGTTGTCGCGTCAAATTTAATTTCCATAGCCAGATATATGCAAAATATGATTTTGTGATATTTTCATAATTTCAAAACTCAAAATTTAATATATTGATCAGGGGTGCCAAGTACAAAGGACCCAAGAACTCTCCTATATAAATATTTCTTTGTTTAATTCTCAATTATTAAAAATTCCTTTCTAAAATTAATAAGAAAAGTTTTCCATGGAAACTTAATTTCTGAAAATTGATAATCGTCTCAGTTTTCGCGCTAAATGTGATTTTAATAATCAAATATATGCAAAATATGGGAAAAATATTTTTGTGATATTTTCATAATTTCAAAACTCAAAATTTAATATATTGATCAGGGGTGCCAAGTACAAAGGACACAAGAACTCTCCACCTATGAAAATTTTTTTATTTAATTCTCAGTTATTAAAAATTCCTTTCTAAAATTAATAAGAAAAGTTTTCCATCGAAACTTAACTCCTGGAAATTAACAATCGTCTCAGTTCTCGCGCCAAATGCGATTTCCATAACCAGATATATGCAAAATATTAATTTCTGATATTTTCATAATTTCAAAACTCAAAATTTAATATATCGATTAGGGGTGCTAAATACAAAAGACACAAGAACTATCCACCTACGAAAATTTCTTTACTTAATTCTCAGTTATTAAAAATTCCATTCTAAAATTAACAAGTAGAGAAGTTTTCCATCGAAACTTAATTCCAGAAAATTATTCTCGTGATATTTCCATGATCGTAAAACTGCAAAATTAAAATTCGTACTTCAACAAAATTTCAAGACCTCGTTGTTTAATTCACAGTCGGTAAGAATCTCTCCGCGACGTTTTGAAGCGGAGAAGTCTCCCTTTGTCCCTCGTATCGTAATCATTTCGGATATAAATTTTAATTAATCGTTAATCTCGTAGGAACTGTGTTACGGACAGTGGAGCGTTTTGATCCAGAAACTAATCCACCACGTCTGGTTGATTTAGTTCCCTTCTCGGTACGATAAAGTGGTATCGCGATCACGGTTACGTACTATCCGCGCGTTTGCCGGTAAAAGGTACCATTATATTATCCATTCGCTACAAAAGGCACGACCTCCACGGTGATTGTATGTTTCAACGCTCGCGATAAAAAGAGACGTTAATAACAACGCGTAAGTTACACCGCGGTGTCCCCGGGCCGTGTCGATGCTGAAACGACCACGGACGTGGAGTTTCCTCGAAAAACCATTTTAAATTCGCGCTCTGTCAATGGCCTGTTTCCTAAACGAATAAACAACTCGCCGTATCACGTTTGTCGACCGTTCCATTCTCGTTTTGCGTAATCGTCGAACGAAGATCCTTCTGCACGAGCTCGAGGATGAAAGAACAAACGATTGCGGGCAACACGATTTCACACTCATCCGGGCAGGATTTTAAAAGAATTTTACGCAATGTAATAACAAAGAGACGACAAAGAAGAAACGGAGAGAAGTCGAGGGGAACGATCACATCACGACTAACAGGAACGTGAATAGTGCAGAGCAATTGTTTCTATTTGTAGGAATTATGAAAGCTGAGACGTGTGATCCAACAGTCCTTATGACTCTTCACAAAACTGTTCTTTCAATCTTTTATATATATACTTAAAGGTGTTGAATGAAAAATTTGATTTCTAGAGTACACGTGCTATTTTTAGAGTACACGTGCTATTGAGAACGAAAAGGAAACGTTAGTTGTTTCTGTGTTACGTTATTTTATTAGGTTGCATTTTAAAAGAAATATTATACAGTGTAAGGAAAGAGGAAAATTGGACTCAGGTTGATGGAAATTATGGGACAGTGAATAAAAAAGACGCGAATAGTTTAGAGCAATTTTGTATGAGGAATTATTGAAGATTATCAAAACTTTCTCCAGGATGGTGTAATTGTTTTTCGATGCAATTGAAAGTTGCGGTTCACTTTCGAGTTTTACAATCGTGAAAATATCACAAAAACATTTTTTTCATATTTTGCATATAACTGGTTATGGAAATTGCATTTGGCGCGAGAACTGAGACGATTGTCAATTTTGAGAAATTAAGTTTCGATGGAAAACTTATCTTGTTAACTTTAGAAAGGAATTTTTAATAACTGAGAATTAAACAAAGAAATATTTATAGGTGGAGAGTTCTTGTGTCTTTTGTACTTGACACCCCTGATCGATATATCAAATTTTGAGTTTTAAAACCATGAATATATCACAAAACAGTATTTTGCATATAACTGGTTATGGAAATCGCATTTGGCGCGAGAACTGAGACGATTGTCAATTTTCGAAAGTTGTCCTTTGAAATCGATTGCAAATTTTTCTCGAATGAGGCAAATGTGTAACGAGGTGAATTTCACCTTTGAAAATGTGTTTTTAAGCAGATAAGTACGGCAAGTTGAGTTGTATAAACAAAACGTATTGCAGAGAGAAAGAGGGATCACTTCAAGACCCAGATAATTAATAAAAATAGTATAGTGTCATCGATAAAAGGAATGTGGACAGTTTCGAGCAATATTTACTTAATGGGAAGTTTTCTAAAGGTTCGTTAAAAAGATTGACTCGATAAGATTTGCAATTCATTTCACAATCAATGTTTCTTTCTCTCGAGTATAAATGATAGTAGGATTGTCTGACTAGTACACGTATGTTTCTACTAATATTTTCAAGTTGTAATTAGAGTCTGTCTGGTTCCGAATTGAGAGAAACAATTTCTATTTGTTGCATTTTCTCAAAATTTAGAGCCTTTGGAGTACAATTGTACAATATTGTAACGAAATTCGACAAATTTACAAAGTTATAAGATTTTGAAACAAATTCCTTATGTAAAGGTTATCTTATCTGATATTAACATTTTGATTTACGTCACTATTATTATTGGTAACGAAAAATGTTTTAGATAAGTTGAATGATTCTGAACAAAAAGTACATTCGAATGTTATTAAGATTGCAAAAAGAACTTTGTTCTTTTAAATAGAATTATACGTTTCTAAGTACGTTAGTTGAAGCAGCTCGACATTTTCCATAACAAAGTATTGATTGTATATCGAAAAATCCTTGGTTTAGAAAATTTATTTTAATTTTAATAAAAAATACCACCCTAAACTCCGATTCACCGTATGTGGTCAATTTTCAATAACATTAGTAAGAGAGTGATGATTTCTTAGCAATATTTAAATTAAAATATCTTCTAAGCTAATGATTTTTTATTGTACATGAGTTAATACATTTGTCAAGAGAAATTTGTCAAAATGTCAAGTTGCATCAACTTATGTATTCAAAAATATATGTCTCTATTTAAAAAAAAAACAAAATTGATCTTTACAGGTACTTAAGAAAAATTAAGAAAACTCAAATACACCTAACTCGAAATCATTTGACTTTTGTTTGAAATATTTTCACCGCGAATAATAATAGCAATGTAAATCAAAATGGTGATATTAGATAAGACTAATATCTCAAAAACAAATGGATTTTAATTAACCATGCCAAAATCAACTTAATATCGATGTAGTTTTTTCCCTGCTGGAAAAATCACAGAATATTATATAAAAAATTCTATTTTTTTATTAATATACTACCATCTTTTAATTCCCCTCTTCTTCTTATTTCAATAAGCAAGAATTTAATATTTAAAAATCTTTCTGATCTTTTTCAATAATCAGAACGATAATTTTTAGATTTTACTATTATTACATTGGTTCAACAAAATCTTAGATGAGTCTAATATCTCAAAAACAAATGAACTTTAAATAACCATGCCAAAATCAACTTAATATTAATGTAGTTTTTTCCCTGCTGGAAAAGTCACAGAATATTATATAAAATTCTATTTTTTTATTAATATACTACCATCTTTTAATTCCCCTCTTCTTCTTATTTCAATGAGCAAGAATTTAATACTTAACAATCTTTCCGATCTCTTTCAATAATCAGAACAATAATTTTTATATTTGACTATTATTACATTGGTTCAAAAAAATCTCCCAAAATTTTCCACGAATTGAAGCTACCTACACATTTCGAAAAAATTGTTTTCTTCACAAACTCACATTTATTATATACCAGATATTCCACGAATAACATTTATTATTCTTTCCGAAGACTCCGAACCAGATGTACAAAATTTTCAACAAAAGAACACTCGTTACGAAATATAACATATATTCGAATAAAAAATTCGATTTTTCGAGCATCAATGCATCTTCTTGGTTAAGTACTTATTATAGCGCGTTATTAGCATACGCGAAAGGCATCGCGGAACCACAGGAGGGAATATTCGCGATCGAGGTCTTCAGGTATTCATTTTTTATCGAGTGCCCGTTATCCCTCTACAGTCAGCATTTCTTTGAATCACGGCTGCGTTATACGATCACCAAGACCTTCGAAATCAATTTCTGACCCAAGGAGAGAATACTCGCGTTCGACCTGAAAATCATTCATCGCCAATGACGAATTGGTGGGGTATCCAAAATTACATTAAATACGAAATAACGATGTATGCATTTGCGCTCGTTAGTCAGGAAACGATTGTTGCCACAAATGTTTCGCCAAATGTTGGATGACTCGTTTTGTTTTTATAATAATCTCACCGTGCGTTGTTTTGACTGTTCCATTCACGATCGATGCGCGATACATTTTCGTGAGTCACGTTGCAAATAAAACTAAAACGTCGACCATGTAACGCTCGAGAGTTTTACTCGCCAGAAGTCACTAACGAAAATACGAGCTCCTTCTCACGTTTCGATACTCGTTTGCAAAGATAAGCCGAATTCTATTCGGATAACAATCTACCAGACGAGACTACTTCAATAGCAGTGTTTATTAGATCGAATAGATAAGTTTGTATCTTTTCGTTGAGAAATATTTCACTGTCTATATTTACGTTGAATTTTAAATTGTAATTTTTATCCGATAAGTCGAGAAATCGAAAATTGTTTATCTTTTACTCGTTATTTGAAATTCGTATTCTAAATCTAAATAAAAGTAGTAATATTTTCAGTTTCTTGCGAAAATTTGAATTTTTATGAATGAATTTAACCAGACTATATATACAATCAAATTCTAATTTTTTATTCGGATAATAGTAACGTAAATTTTCATCCTTTATTCATTGGTCGAAATTTTTATTTATTTTACAATGACTTGCTCTCAATATTGTGTCGACTGGAGAATTTTTTCTCGAGAGCAAAACTCTTTAACAAATACCATGTATAACACGTCTGGTTATTAACAAAATTCAATTATACTTTAAAAACTGTCAAGATTTTGTCAGTCGGTGGTAGATATAAACTAATCGAGGCCTAAAGTTAATTACTTGGAAGGCCTTTTCTGAAAAGCAATTGTTACGTTTTATGAAAAGCAAATGTTATTATAAAAATATCTTTATCCCCCTATGTTTCTCCTTCTATCGTTTCACTTATTCGTGCATTGTTGAAAACAGTACACGATAGAGAAAAATGTCAAATACACAATTTTCTGTGCATAAAAATTTCCCAATAAAATATCTACGAGGATAATATCTCCAAAACAAATGAACTTTAATTAACCGTACCAAAATCAACTTAATATTCATGTAGTTTTTTCCCTGGTGGAAAAATCACAAAATATTATATAAAATTCTATTTTTTTATTAGTACATTACCATCTTTTAATTCCGCTCTTCTTCTTATTTCAATAAGCAAGAATTTAATATTTAAAAATCTTGGATCAATATCGTTGAACAATTTTTTTTTTGTGTAAAAAATTATTCATTTTTTGGAGTATAATTATACATTGATACCTGCATCGATATCAATACATTTGCAGATATTAATATTCATTTCTACAATTTTGAATAAAGTTAAGAAAAATTTCAAAGTAATGAAAACAATGTTGCTTCTCTGTTTCTGGACAACAGTTCAACTAAAATAGTACAAAATAAAGAATTTTTGAAATGGCAGATTCGTCCCTGTTGTTGTTGAATAATATTGATAACAAATTTAAAGCGTTTCAAGGTTAAATTAAATTTATTTCCTTAATCCTCGTCTAGATTATGAAAATGTAAACGAACAACGATTAAATGTTTGTTTACGTAATTATACGCGAGTGTGCACGGCTTTGTGTTATCTGACGTACACCTAACACCGAGAAAGGAAACTGATTTATATAATACTTATCAATTCGGTACGACTCAACATTGAGTCATTCGATTTTGCACGAATTTGTTACGTCAGAGGACAATTCGAACAATCATAATACGTGTATAGATATTTTCGAGCGTCCATTTATATAAATAAAGTGAGGCCATTTTTATCGCCGATGATTAACCACGATAAATACTACGTGATTAGAAGAAGGAATATTAATCTACTGGTAATCGATACAAGACTCTCGTACTTGTATTTAAAACGAGACTCTTGTTAAATTAGTCGTCAAGACACTGAAGGAGAGTGACACCTAAATGTCTTGTGACATCATCGGAACATTTCGTAATTAATTATCATGTAAAACTCTTTTAAGAAATATCTAGACGCGAACGATTCGAGATTAAGGATAAAAACAATTGAAATAGAGCTTGTGTAATCAGAGTTCTCGTATAAGAAACGACAGACAAATAAAGATTCTGAAAAGTAAAAATTCTATTCAGTTGTTTGGAAAGTAATTTCGTTTTTTTTTTTGGTGAAAATGAAACACGATGAGTCCACTTCCTATATCTGCCATGATAGAAAGACACAATGACAGAAACTTTCATAAAAAGTTTATTTAAAAAGACAGAGACACCTGTTGATCCTTACTCCATCGATTATTCTTCGAGTTCTATTGAATTGTTCGGAAATTTCGTTTTTTTTTTGGTGAAAATGAAACACGAATTTTTTACAGTGTGTAAATATTTTATTAAATTATATATTCTCCATTTTGGAAAACGAAATTACTTTACGAACAACTCAATATATTAAGAAAATATGAACAAAACAAAAACTAGGCTGTTCGATAAGTTTTGTCGTTGTTTCCATTGTAAAAAAAAATACTACGACACTCGAACTTTGAACAACAGTAAATATACGAACGAGTCGACAAATCTATTGGGTTGTTCGGAAAATTATTTCGTTTTTTTTTTGGTGAAAATGAAACACGATTTTTTCAGAATGCATAAACATTTTACCAAACTATACATTCTCCATTTTAAAAAACAAAACGACTTAGCAATCTAATAGTTCGAACGAAATTTCTAAAGAATAAAAATAAACATTCTCGTGTAACTAGACTACAAACCAATCTTCCAAAACATAAATTCAACGATAAACATTCGAAAGTTATTAATCAATTTTCAAAGCTGGACGAAAGTGAAAGTAGCCTTGCGTCTAACTCGGTAATTAATCGAAGCCGCTAATTAGCATTAATCGCGTTCAGTATCGACAATTGTTGACCGTCACGACGACAATGTTAATTGGATGAATATTCCTCTCTTGATTCAGTCTCGGGGCCAATTAGTCCACGGATCATTTCATTACTATCGCGTTGCATACTCTACCACTAATCTAATCTAAGAGATAAACGACCGAGTACGTACTTCTACTTATTTATTAATTGTTAATCGCGGTGCGTCGCTAAAGTCTGCGAACCGTTTTATAATTTCTCGATTTATTTACCATCGATCATAATTTTCCTCGATTCCACATTATTCAACCCGCTTCGTCGCCGATCGCCATTTATCCACCGATTGTAATTAAATATTTATCGCTTTGGAAGAAACATTCCTCTTTGGTTTTTCTTTGTTTGTCACTCGATTCACCGAGAACAAGTAAAAATATGTAAGCATCGTCAAGGCGCCACAATTTTTCGCAATTTCAACCGCATTGTCTCTGTTCGATAAATCGTGCAGTTGTACGCTCGTGGATCGTTATTGTTCTTGTTGTTTCATTTTTTTCTTCTTTTTTTTTCTCTCAACAGCTCCAAACGTTTTTGCCTGCTCTTCTTTCTTCCATATTACGCGCGCGACACATACCTTTCTTCTTCGAACGATTATTCAGTTATCCGATCTTTCGTCACCGGTACGAATCGTCGTCGTGTTTCTTTTTTTACACTCGACGGATGTTAACAATAAAAGCCGAGGACTCTCCGACGTCGTGATGAATTTCAAAACGGTACTCGAGTCGCAATCGGCACGCGCGTTAACAGGATTTTCCAACCGAGAACAGGAATAAATCCTTATCGTCGCGATCTAATCGATTCGGTCGTTCAATCGATTTTTTTCTTCTGTTTCTTTTTTTTTTAAATTTTTACACCGGACGTACGATCGTTCAATCGATTTTTCTCTCCTTTTTTCTTCTGTTTCTTTTTTTTTAATTTTTTACACCGGACGTACGATCGTTCAATCGATTTTTCTCTCTTTTTTTCTTCTGTTTCTTTTTTTTTTAATTTTTTACACCGAACGATTCGATTCACCGTACTAAAGATCACGAGCTCCGAACTCTAACGATTCCACGAATGCTCGAAATATTCACGCGAGATGGTGGAGGGGAGTGATCGATTATTTGCTTCCGGTTTCGGAAAGGGGACAAAAATGTCGGCGCAGGGTCGCCCGCGAATATGCGGAACAGACGGGAAAGTAAATCAGAATGTTGAGCCGCTCGTTCTCGTTCTATGTAACATTCATAGATAAGCATCGGGAGCGTGCGGATTTAGCATAAAACTCGCATAAATATTAGCGCGATCCCGATCAACCGTTCACGGTACACGGATTTACGAAGAAATACGATCGGCGAAATAGGATGAAACGTTGCAATTAATGTCGAGCCTGGACGAAATTGACAATGATTTAATTACACGGAGTGGTGAGTTTAAAGAGACCTGATGTGTAACTGAGTTAGGGTTTCAACTGAGATTAGTTTTAGGTTATATTATAAAATATGTTCTTCTTAGAAAATTCGATTAATTTATGTATTGTAGAAAACTAAGAGATAGAGAAATTATTGCTTGGTTTTAGAGGTAAACGAATATGCATCTGGTTTCGGATTTTTGTACATGGAGATATAAGAAAGATGGTCGACTTCTTTTTTCTTAAAGAAAATGTCATCCAAGGTCGTCTGCAACAAAAATTAATTTATCATTGAAAATTATCTCTAATTACTTTGGATGTAAGATTAGTTTTAAGTAATATTATAAAATACGTTCTTCTTCGAAAATTCGATTAATTTATGTATTGTAGAAAACTAAGAGATAGAGAAATTATTGCTTGGTTTTGGAGGTAAACAAATATGTATTGGACCAGTTGTGGCTGGTATTGGTTTTTCGTGGATGGAGATATAGAGAAGATGGTTGACTTCACTTTTCTTAAAGGAAATGTCATCCAAGATCGTCTGCAACAAAAATTAATTTATCATTGAAAATTATCCCTAATTACTTTGGACGTGAGATTAGTTTTAAGTAATATTATAAAATATATTCTTCTTCTGAAATTCGATTAATTTATGTACTGTAGAAAACTAAGAGATAGAGAAATTATTACTTGGTTTTGGAGGTTAACGAATATGCATCTGGTTTCGATTTTTCGTGGATGGAGATATAGAGAAGATGGTTGACTTCTCTTTTCTTATGGGAAATATCATCCAAGGTCATCGAAGATCGTCTGCAACAAAAATTAATTTATCATTGAAAATTATCCCTAATTACTTTGGACGTGAGATTAGTTTTAAGTAATATTATAAAATACGTTCTTCTTCTAAAATTCGATTAATTTATGTACAGTAGAAAACTAAGAAATAGAGAAATTATCGTTTAAATATAAATGCTACCGGAAGAAATACGAATTTTATGACTTCGTTTCACAAGAATTACGCAATTTGAACGTGAGATTACAGAGGAATTAAATATTCACGAGAAAGCACACCGAACACACTGTACGCGAGAAGTGAAAGATGAACTTGACTGCTTTTACTAAAAATTATTACAAACCGAATATAACATTAAACGACGAGTTTAGTATTGTATCGATAGTATCGATACTAGGGAATAAAGTATCATTCAGAGATGAGGAAAATTCTTATCTAGATAAAAAGAAAAGATGAATAATTTTTGACGACCTGCAATTACAATTTGAATTGCATAAAATGAAACAATTTATTTACAATATTTAAACTTAATCATCAGTGTATTTTCTCTCATTTTCTCTAACGATTTTGCATCTGTTTATTAATTTTTCGATCCCTTTATTATGAAAACGCTCATTTTTATACAAAAGATTGAGCGAAGCAGCTTCTAATCACGGCAATATTTTTCTCAACTCCGTCGAAATAGTTTACCAAATACTTGATTAGGTAATGTCGGATGAAAAAATATCCCCGAAGTCGTTCCAATGTAAATTAATCATTTTTTGCAAGCATCTGTTTTTCACACGTGGTCGAGTGTTATCTTGATGGAAAAAAATACATTATCTGTTAAGTAAATTAAACCGTTTTTTTTTTTTCGATACCGAGTGCAATTGTTCTAGTTGCTGATATCAATCTTTAAAATTTGAAGAGTGAAAATCTCGAGCCTTCAAAATTAACCCTTTGCAGTCGTATTAAATTTTGACATGGATGTCGTACTGGTCGGAATTAATTTCTCTTGAAAAAGCAGCGATACATAACATTTAAGATTACGAAGGATAAACAAGATTTATTAATTCTTTCGCGAACTTTAGATATATGTTCGTACAACAATGTGTTTTAATGTAATGTTTTTACGTGAAAATTATATTTTATAGTTCTCCATCGTGTGGTATCTTTCAATACAATCCTGTGTGTCCTTTTCGACTACTTGTATCGCAAAAATAATTACTTTTATATCTTCTACCCTTAATCTTTCCATTTTAACATACAGAACAATCTTTACTTTTTACATCTTTGTAGTGCCACAATATATGCAATTTTCCATTAAGAAAAACTATTAAATCTTTCCTCTTTACTGGATTTTGTTATCTCTAATAGGAGCACCGTATTGTTTCGTGAACAGATTCTTTGGATATTCAGGTTCGTTCAAAGAAAGTGTAAATTAATTGAATAGGTATAAGAACACAGTTGAACAAAGTATAAGATTAATATGGTTCCTTGTTGTAGTGGCTGAAAGCAAACATATAGTCTGCTAAATGTTATTAATAAACTGTACTCCAATTCGAACAATCAAGACTCCATCAGATTGCAAAGACAGATTTCGTTCATTTATGTTAATCGATGATCTGTACAACTTGACACTATTATATTGTAAATTTATAGTGGTCAACATTAATTGTATTAAGGAATACAATTAATTTGAAGTATACAAAAGGTTTATACGAAATCATTTATATAAGAAATCCAATCCTCTATGTGAATAGAGATCCACACTTGACATTATTATATTGTAAATTTACAGTGGTCGACATTGATTGTATTAAGGTGTACGATTAATTTGAAGTATACAAAAGGTTTATATAAAATCATTTATATAAGAAATCTAATCCCCTATGTGAATAAAGATCCACACAACTTGACATTATTATATTGTAAATTTACAATGGTCGACATTGATTGTATTAAGGTGTACGATTAATTTGAAGTATACAAAAGGTTTACACAAAATCATTTATATAAGAAATCCAATCCCCTATGTGAATAAAGATCCACACAACTTGACCATATTATATTGTAAATTTACAGTGGTCAACATTGATTGTATTAAGGAATACAATTAATTTGAAGTATACAAAAGGTTTATACGAAATCATTTATATAAGAAATCCAATCCCCTATGTGAATAAAGATCCACACAACTTGACCATATTATATTGTAAATTTACAGTGGTCAACATTGATTGTATTAAGGTGTACGATTAATTTGAAGTATACAAAAGGTTTATACGAAATCATTTATATAAGAAATCCAATCCCCTATGTGAATAAAGATCCACACAACTTGACCATATTATATTGTAAATTTACAGTGGTCAACATTGATTGTATTAAGGTGTACGATTAATTTGAAGTATACAAAAGGTTTACACGAAATCATTTATATAAGAAATCCAATCCCCTATGTGAATAAAGATCCACACAACTTGACATTATATTATAAATTTACAGTGGTCGACATTGATTGTATTAAGGTGTACGATTAATTTGAAGTATACAAAAGGTTTACACGAAATCATTTATATAAGAGATCCAATCCCCTATGTGAATAAAGATCCACACAACTTGACATTATATTATAAATTTACAGTGGTCGACATTGATTGTATTAAAAAGCATGATTGATTTGAAAATGATATACTTCAAGACCTGCAGACTAACGTCTCCCTGAGACCTTGCCATTGATCGACTACGATGTGAATGAACGAAAGTCCGAGTGTCTTAACCAGGAAATAAGTCCAAGGACCCGTTCGACTCAGGAAGCCACTATCTCCGGTGACGAATGACTTTTATGTTAATCAAACCCGCGGCTCTACTCAAGTCTTCTGTTTCCGATTACGATTGACCTTGCATCTCTGACAATACCCATTTTTCTCTTTTTCGGTGGAATTTCTCGGAATCTCTTGACCGAAAACGAAAGAAAAAAATAAACTTGTACTCCAATTCGAACAATCGAGATTCCATCGGATCGCGAAGATAGATTTCGTTCATTTTCAATGTTCATACGCTCGAAAGTCGATTATATTAGATTATATTAGTCATTACATATAAACGTAAAACATCTTACATTATATTAGTCGATTACATATTAGCCTTATATCAGTCTATTACATATTTATTAGAATTTAAAACCAGCAATTTTCGGGTCACATCTCTCCATGGAAAATTGCAAAACTTCGCGTTCGAATGTTGCCTCTTGCAAAATGTAAATCTATAGAAAATATCCAGGAAAATTCAATTCGAATTTTCTTTTCGAGATATTTAATTAGTTCTAGAAGAATCTTTATACGCGATGGGTTAATCCAGAAATATCGAGTACTCGAAAATTCATTTATTCCTACACTCGAATCAATCAGGTCAACAACGTAAATGCTACTACGCGTGGCATTAATTTATCGTGTTCAGAGATAGAGACGATGCACGCGTTTTGTAGGTCAGCGGAGAAGAAAAAAAAGAAACGATCGCAACTAATTTACCAATTACTAGATTTAACGTTCCAGACTGGGAAAACTTGTTCGTCTGGAATCGCGTTCATAGTGAAAGACGATTATCTTATATGACGAAATACACGTGTGTGTATGTGTTTGTGTGTGCACCTTGAATACCGATCGGTTTCACTCGAATCGGTTAAACCGATATTTGGAGAATCCAATTATAACGATTAGATGATTTACGGTCGGTTACGTCGGTGCTATTACGTTTCATTAATTACATGGCTCATTAATCGCGCGATTACATTTACTCCGCGGATTGAAAATTGCATAAGCTGCTGTCAAGTAGGTTTCTTACGAGACTTCTTCCACTTGTTATATTTCACTTCGTCATTTTTACCTGCTTTCGGTGCCTTCCAGCATCATTTTTATTACGAGAACACAAAAAAAAGAAAAATACGTCGTACAGATATATCGATAACTTTTTACGCGAAATACTACGGAGCAAAAAATAAATTGTGTCATCTGTTTGTCGAGATCGTTTCCAAGTAACACACATCGAACTTTTTTCTTTTTTTTGCGTCGATTCGTGCCACTCGAGTACAAATCTAACGTATCGTTTAACAAACGTAAACGTCTTGACGTAACTTTCAACAATTTTTTTCATTTCTCGTCGTCGAATTTTACCAACATCCAATACGAAATGTTGCAGAAAATCTTGTTACATTTTTCTCGTATATTTTATCATTCGATCATTATTATCAAACAAATTATTTTTACATCCCACCCTACACAATCGACTTCTTTCTAAATAAACCTCACATTGCTCCCTTAGTGTGCATTCACAAATTTCTTAAAGACTTGTTATAATCTAAATCTTTGACTGTCTGTGAGGATTGCTTGGTACTGATCCAAAAATTATGAATTTATATAATACAGATATATTTATATAGTATAGTATATATTTATATAATATAGTATATTTATATAATACTAGTTATAAGCACTATATACCGCTACAAGTTATAAGTATCAAGTTATAAGTATTATATACCGCCACTAGTATTTAATTATAAGTAGAACCCAGTATATATTTATATAATATAGTATATTTATATAATACTAGTTATAAGCACTATATACCGCTACAAGTATCTAGTTATAACTATTATATACCACTACTAGTTATAAGTATTTAATTATAAGTATAACCCTGTACTGGGTTCATAGCGTAAATAAAGAAAAAGAATTGTATTTTTACACTCCTGTATTCGAGTACTTTGATCGACAAAAACAGTGATCGTAAGTGATGAGATCGAGTTCGATATGTAAGGAATTTTTCAAGTGTATTACATAAAATATTTATTTTTACAATACAAGGTGATTCGAAACGGATGTTAGCGGTGTTGAGGAATCGACTTTTGGTGAACACACATTGAACTTGATCACAGAGATTACACAAGCGTGATAACGACTCGAAGGTAAGATCCAAAATGTAAGCTGATATGCAAGTAAATTCCTCGTCGACTTTTGCGTGCAAAGTCGTTATCGCATAATACTGATGTAATACGAAACAATTCAAACAATAGATCGTATTGCGGTCACGGACCGAGAACAATTAATCTATTGGGTTGTTCGTAAAGTCGTTTCGTTTCTTTTTTTTTGGTGAAAATGAAACACGATTTTTTTAGAATGTAGAAATATTTTATTAAATTATATATTCTCTATTTTGGAAAACGAAATGACTTTAGAAACAACTCAATATATTGAGAAAATATGAACAAAACAGAAACTAGGCTGTTCGATAAGTTTTGTCGTTGTTTCCATTGTAAAAAAAATTACTACGACACTCGAACTTTGAACAACAGTAAATATACGAACGAGTCGACAAATCTGTTGGGTTGTTCGGAAAATCATTTCGTTGTTTTTGGTGAAAATGAAACACAATTTTTTCAGAATGTATAAACATTTTATCAAACTATATATTCTCCATTTTGGAAAACGAAATCACTTTCCTTTCGTGTTTCATTTTTTTTTTTTTTGTGAAAATGAAAACATGAAACGTACATTCTATTTTTGTAGAATGTACGAACATTTTATTAAATTATCTATTCTCCATTTTGGAGAACGAAACGACTTTCCGAACAACCCAATAAATTATGATGAAAGAAAAAGAAGAGGGCGCGTAATAATGAACACCCACCGATTAAAGGAGAAACAGCGAACACCTGATACGAGAAACAGGGTTAACGCGAAATAAATGATTGTATTATATAATTAAAGAGAAACAGAGAAGAGCGTCGCGCGTTTCTCGTTCTCCAATCTAAGTCTCTTAGCTCGATGTCGACGCTACCAATCAACGGAAGAATGATTAATTCGCGATTTAAAATGACTAGATCCACTAAGGAACTTCCTCGCGATTTATCATTTGGAAAGCCTGTGCGGATTTGCAGCGAACTTATCCGATTGTTTAGTGCGCAGAAATCGAACGACAGCCAGCACACGTGCGTGCACAGACTTTAATCCCACCACGAGGTATCTTAAGTCGTGTATTTGTCAACGACGATTACGAAATTTCATCAAATCGCTTGGAAAATGAAAATCGATCGAAAGGTGACGATTTTTTCAAATCCACCGATCAAAGGAGAAATAGCTATATCGTTGCACGATAACGTGTTAGCGACGCGAGTCTAATTTTTCTCGTAGGTCCGTTGCAGTTGCAGTTGCATATTTACTGTCGTTCGTATATTTACTGTTGTTCAAAGTTCGAGTGTCGTAGTATTTTTTTTTACAATGGAAACAACGACAAAACTTATCGAACAACCTAGTTTCTGTTTTGTTCATATTTTCTCAATATATTGAGTTGTTCGTAAAGTCATTTCGTTTTCTAAAATGGAGAATGTATTGTTTGGTAAAATGTTTATACATTCTGAAAAAATTGTGTTTCATTTTCACCAAAAAAAAACGAAATGATTTTCCGAACAACCCAATAGATTTGTCGACTCGTTCGTATATTTACTGTTGTTCAAAGTTCGAGTGTCGTAGTATTTTTTTTTACAATGGAAACAACGACAAAACTTATCGAACAGCCTAGTTTCTATTTGGTTCATATTTTCTCAATATATTGAGACGATAAAATTGATCATTGCATACGCACGTAACGTGTTTCTAACGTGTGTGTGTGTGTGTGTGTGGAATATTGTGCGCGATATTTTTACGCTTTGTGTGATTTTTGTATGGTAATTGTATCCAGTACTGTTCGTATTTTTACGTTGAATTTTTGTGCTGATTTTCTTATGTTTTTATATAGAATGTGATTTTTGTGTAGTTGGTACGATAAGTGTAAACAAATCATAGAAAATTTTAACGAACACGACACACACCGCACAAAAATATAACAAGTACCGCACGAAAATCACATTTCCTGTAAATACACAAGTACCTGCCGCACGAATACCATATACGTATGTGTACACTACGAACACTCACGTACGTACGTAACGAATAGTTTATATCGTTTACATAACGTAAAAATATTTATTTGTCCGTCTTCGTTATTCGAATAACGAATAACGTTTTATTCTTGAGTCACGAGATAAAACTTTTATCTGGATAAAATTTTAAACGTCATCAATTGTGACGTACAACGAGTCACAATTATCCGGATAAATTATCCGAGTAAAAATGTTTCATGTAGATGATTATCTAGGTAAAGATTTATTCAAAGTTATTCGAGTAACGCCAAATTCTGCGTCCCGCGTTGCGTTATGCGGAATTCCTTAAAAATATGTAATCGTGTTGTGCGTGGTAATTCGTTAAAAAAAAATCATGGATTAAATATGGTAGATTTGTCAAAGATTTTTGTTCTAAACCCGATAGATCGATCGTAGCGAACACATCGTTCTATTAAACGAATATAATTACTTTGGGCATTAATATTTTTACTCTGTGAATGTCTGTCGATTGTTTAATTACCTTTCGGCTTATGAGAGATGAAAAGCTTGTGGACTTTTGGATTGCCTTCCTTGAAATTTATTCGAACAATTTCAAACGCATCTCTGACAATATTACGACGAAAACTCGCCAATGGATACTAAACGTTCAGTCGTTCATCACATTATGTCGTTTACTATAAATTAATATCTAAGAGATGATTAGAGTAGGATATGATATAATGGTGTTATTCAAGTGTGTTGTACACAATAGTTGTATGAAAGATTACGAACATAGACGATTATCCAGTCTTTGGTAGTATACAGAGTGTCTCAAAATGATAAATCAAAAACAAATATGTAAATTCTTTGTGAGAAGAGAAATTAAAAAGCTTTTTACTATTTTACAATTTGAACAATTTCATTTACAGTAAATAAGCTGTTAAAATTTCAGGGTCTGACTTTTGAGGCACATTACCTAAGTTCTATGCGATTCTGTAGTTGTATTCTGTGAATACTAAACCATAAACCCTAATAATAATGCATATAATGCAGACTGTACTTCTCTTCACTCAGATATTATCTATATAATGCTTATGTATCGTACCGGTTTACACAAATATTTCGTGTGTAAGATTTTAATCAAATATTCTGAGATCTATCTATTTGAACAAATTAATTGTTTGCATTTGAATAAATTATTCCATGTTCTATCTATCCTAACAAGTTATGAAAATATATTCTTAGACAGAATATTGCCTGCGTTACGGAGTATGCTGACTTTTCTAATTTGTGACAATTTTAACATTAGCATTGATTTTCTCCTATTGGTACTTTGCACAGTGAAAGTGAATATGCTATGAGAGGTGATAGAATTGACGTCTCTTCTGACACCACTGATTCTTGTATACTTAAAACTCATACTGTTGTATCAATGTTTTAAAACATTTACAAAGTATTTGTTACTTCTTGACAAATGTAACTTTAATGTTGATGCATATAAATTATTTCAAACTGACTACACATGAATTAGATAAATCTTCTTACTAACCAAGTAATAATTCATTTTGAAAGTTTAATATCACAAAAAAATATTTAATCATTTATATGTATCTATGGCAATGTTACTGGATTAGTCCTATAGTTAAGTACAAATGATCAATATTTATGTCTTTCTGTGGATATTATAAGATGTTTGTAGAAAAGAAAAACTTATATGTAAATATCTGTTTCAAATATTGTTCTGAGATTCTTACAAATAAACTTTTGGTGACTGAAGGTTAAAGAACTCTTCATAAAGTTAAAAAATCTAAAATACCCATATTATAGTTTATTTTTTTGACCATAAGAACAAACATAACTGTTTTTATATTGAGTTATATTTAACAATTAACGTAATACATGGATACATACACTATCATATTTTATGCGAAGTTTAATCCTCTTTAAGCACTAATTACAAAAACCTTAAAATTATTAAACCCTGATACTAATCAAGGATTTGTATAACAATAAATAATACACAAGTGATGTATTACTTATTATTATTATAATAATTCAAATTAAATTTAAATATTACAAATTTTCGATAGAATTGTTACATTACCTATTACATTTGACGGTGATATACAATATACATACGTAAATACAGTTACGATTGTTCTTAAGATCAAAAAAGTAAGGTTTCCCTTATTTTCGTCTTCGAAGACTAAGAACTTCAAAAATACCAGTCTTTTTTTTCATTAATCCCATAACATATTCCGAGAATAAATTTTTTCTTGAGTGTTGATATCCCCGTAGCTCACGCGCACCTAATTGTAAGCTGCACAATAATGGAAAGAGTCCAAATTGTGCAGGTCGGGACTGAAAAACAAACGCCTGAATTGCACAACGGAAAACAATTGTGTGTCACGTGAATAACAGGTAATTGACACGGCAGAAGGAAGAAAAAAAACAGTACGCCATAATTAAAGATCAATTCGCTCGAGGAAGTCCTTCGAGCCGTCAACGCGCAGAAATTATTCGCGTGCATGTACAAATCCTTCGTAGGTTCATGCTGAAGAGAAACGCCACTGCATTATACAAGATACGCCAGTCAACCTTGGCAATGACCACTAAGTATCACTCGTGTTGGCAAACCGATGTATTTACGCACATCGGTTGTGTCATTAACTCGTTGCTAGAGTAATTGTGCACAGTTAATTGTGACAGATGTGGTCCTCTAGCGGTAAATTTTTCAACATCACACTCAAAAAATTCGATAGAGGACAGACTTGTCGTCTTTACTCTTGAACTGTATACTTAAAATTTTCACTTCAACAAGCGATAACTTTCCTGAATTGATTCTAGGTTAATCACGAAGAGAATAAAATTTGTTGCTAGATTAGAATTCCCATTGTAATTACATTTCTACGTTTATTAGCAGCTACCGCAGAAATTGGTTACACAAAGACCTTTTATTAAGCATCGTATTAAAAATTCATACGTTAATTATAACTTCTTTCGATTCATTTGGAACACTTTGACTTAATTATATAGATATTTGAATACTGTTAAGGATTATCGGTTAGCGGCTGTACTAATTATTAATCAAAAGATTGTAATTAACCGATAATACAGTCATTTGGCATTGAGACACTTTGTCTCGAAAAGGTATTTACATATGAATGTATCTACGTGTATAAGATTTTAAAACACAAACTAACCTTTTAAAAAAAATTATAATTTATCTCTCTGTAGAGGTAAAATATCTATGAACTGCAACAATCTATCGTGGCCGTTAACGACTTATGCAAGTTGATGCGATTTTAAATAAATTATTTAAAAGAAAAAATTTTAAAACAATGTAGAGTAGAAGCTATTCCTTGTTCGAATACATACATATAAAGGAATGATAGGATTGCGAAAACATTATCAAAAGGTACTGGAAACGTTTTACTACGATTCGTAAGTTATTATGTGACAATACACCTGAAAATAATTATTTTAAAAACTTATTAATTCACTGGTATAACTGAATCTAGAATTAGTGTAACATAGATTAAACGACGAGATAAAAATTCTTTATAGAGAAACTAAATCCAAATTCTAAGAACCATTAGGATAATATGCTCTAGATTGTTTTAACGGTAATCAAATTCAGTTTGTTATAATCATTATACAATGTCAATCGGCTCATTTAATACACTTTTTCACCAGTATAAGTAAATATGTAGACCGTAAACTTTTCTGTTTTATCCAAGCAAAAGAAACATTACGTTTATGTGTTCGAAACTTCATAATAATACAAAATAATATAAAAGGGGTCCTTTTCCTTTTATTATGACTAACGAATTATTTGAGCAATTTCAATTATCTGGATACAAATTTTTAAATAAAAATAACAATTATTCTAAAATGTATTTACGTGCTTTTTACGCATATTAAAAAGAAAAAATTGTCCTAAATAATTTTTGTAATGAATCTGTTTTTACAACCTGTATAGAATACATATTTACCTTTTAAAAGATCCAATCACTAATTCTGAAGTTGAATGATAGATGGCGAGAGTTTACTAGAGAAGTCACTAGATTAATTAACATACCGTTGATCGGTATATATAGACTAGAAAATATTTAATGTAAATAATTGTTTTAGATTCTATCTTTAAGTGTTCATATATCTTTAGAAGAATGACCAACAAACAAATTTACGAGAGAAAGAAAAATTGGGAAAGAAAATTTTCTTTTTACATTGTTAGAATGTATATATCATTTAATTTATACAATATTACATTCCTAGATGTATTCTATATATACATGCCATTTATATTTCACTCTAAAAAGAGCAATAATTCTATACTATTATCTTGCCATCTAGATAATCCCTATATTCTTTTATGTATTTTCCATATAAATTTCTTCTGAAAGAGAAACCTGCATAATCCTGTCTGTCTCTGATTAACTCCTTAACAGTCTTTTCCAATTCACGTATTCTTTTAGCTTCCCAGCTTTGGTGCACATAATGAAGGTATTTTTCGTACTCTTCTTGTCGGTTCACACATAGATATTTTGCAAAAAATCTTGAAATAGGTGACTGCAATAAACATTACGTTTACTAGTTCAGTTAAACTCACTTTTATATATAATATGTGTTCGAACAAGTTTTGAAAACAGACTTACTCTAACATATTCCCACTGCTTTGGAATATAGCCTTCTGGAATTGGTTCCAATGTAGCAGGTCCAATAAATACATTGGCACAAAATACAATTATACTAATTGGAATTATACCCAAGAAGATATAAAAATGCAACCAATTTTTAGTTTCATTCCAGCTCCATTCAGATGGTTGAATGTTCATAACATGATGATCTGACATGCGTCGTACGGTTTCTGCAAAGGAATAAATTAAATTATTTCATAACTCTTTTAATCATTCAACATTATTTTTTGACACTTATTTCAATATTGTAATGCCATAAAATCTATAGATTGTTGTAGTTACTTACACTCTTTTAATAGAAGAATAAACAATCACACAAAACATGTCAAATTTTATACTTTTATGAAAACAAATTAAACACTCTTTACTAACTTTCAAGCTCTAGTACGAATACAATATCCAAATAATCGAGACAATTATACTATTACCAAATTTAAATGTTACTATTGCAATAACTATACGAAATATTTATTCGAATCAGTTAAGCATAAAAACATTGCGTAACAGAACACTATCGGTTTTTAGCAAGTGTTTCATCCAGGAAACTAGTGCAACTTATTTCTGTTTCTTCTTTTTACAAATTTATAATTACCATTGTTTAGCACTATTTTCGGCGATAATCCATTAGGTTTAAACAATTTTTGGCCACCCAAATACAAAAACCTGCTCCAGATCGCCATCTTGCCTTGTAATTGTTCGAATAGCACGCTACTACAAGTACAAATGTTCTCGTATGACTTACCGACGGTGTTAATTTTTTGAACCGCGTAAATTTAAATTATAATTTAAATAGGAAGCGGGGAACTAACAGTATTTAAATACATTTCTAAAGATAGAAAATAAAAACTAATAGTGGCAAGTAACATTACAATTAATTACAATTAAAACAAAAATTAAAAATATATTTCCTTATACATCTAATATTTTCATTAGTTAGGATAATCATTTTGTTCTTAGAATAATAATAATACAAAATAATACTATCAATATTGCTGCTACAATGTACTGTATACTAAATAGCACAACTATTTTATACTATCTGTATTACTGTTACGGTAGTGGTACTTCAAGCAAAATTGCGACAAGTACTATTATTATAATTAATATCTCTAGAAATACTGATAAAAGGGTGATAAATTCTTCTATGTGTATTAGTAGTAGTATGATTGGTATTTCTATAATTAGTAATTTTATGAGTATTAATATCATAGCTAGTACATTTATAAGTATAAGTGCAAAAACCAAAATGTTTACAAGTAGTAGTATTGTAGTCAGTAGTTCAATGGATACTAATACAGTAAACACCATTGACAATATTGTTAGCAATACTAGTGCCAGTTTGAATACTACTATTGTTAACGATGTTGGTGTCGACGCTAATGCTACTATTGTTAACAATATTAGTGTCAGCGCTAAGTACTTCTACAGATACTAATAAGTCTATTACTATTGGTGATAATATAAATACCGGTAAATATTAAAAATTATAAACGCTGCAAAACAATACTAGTTATATAAGCTTTAATTCAGCATATTCATCGTGCTCAAAGCGAAATTCGATTATGCACTTCGAACAATCCCGATGCAATTGTCGTGCGAGTGAACGTATAATTTTAACATGACACCCATCGGAACAAAGAGTGTCGAGTAAAGCAAGTGTTGGTGGATGACTCGTTTTCAATGCATAAACTTTTACTAACGGGAACGAAAAAATGTTCAACTAAAAAACATGATATCGAAGTTTTTATTTTGCAAATCCGCCCAACGAATTTCAGCATACATATTTAGCATAAAATGACAGCATTAGCGATCGGTCCGCGCGTAAATTCTACGATACGAGAAACGGTTAAACGCACGCGATAGATTTCTGCCCGTTTACAACATCATTGAGCTTCATAACTGAAACTCTGTTTTTACTTGTCATACGACGTAATGCGCTTACGCATTTATCTTTCATATCTCTATCTGCTAACGTATCACAATTTTCTATTTTCCTGGTAATTAAAGTCAGAAATAGATACCGTTTTATCGCTACAATCGACACATCTACAGGATCGAATGATTGTTAGAAATAATGTCCCGCGAAAAGCTCAACGGAGCTTGGCCTATTCCGAAATATTCCCGTTTAGAATGTTTACGGAGACACGTTTACCGATTCCACCAACGAGACGACCCTGAACAAATGGGTTAAAGACCGTAGAGCCTTTCCCCATTCGTCTTTCGAGTCCTCTCGTGACGTTCGGTTGCTTCGCCTGCACTTCCACCTAGCTTCATGAAGAATAGATTTATACAGAATTTATTATATTGTGCACCACATAACCTACAACCTCTCCAGTTGTCCACGTGATTCACACGCCTCCCCCCGTAGTGCCGTTTTCGCAAGACACGCCGCTGTGCACGTGAACCTCTACGTGATCTTGCAATCGACATCTTTAAATCACACTGACGCCTAGTCACGAAATTAAATTTGGACAACGCCAATGTTTCTTAAGAGATTCCATTGTTAATTATTTCAACATTCCACAGCCGCCAAAACTGATCAATTTTTGAACGGGAATTCAAAGCGGTGTATCATTTTTTACAAGCTTCGTAAATTGCTTTAACCGTAACGATGAGTTGACAATTATTGTTACAGATATAGTTCAGGCCATAAAAGGAAAACTTGGAAACTTGATATTTGCGTAACTAAGATATATTTAACTGTTTTCAATTACTTCTACTGCATTTTGAACTTTTCAAGTGGACATTATTCAATGGAACGACACCCTTCATTACATGGAATTGCAATAACACCACACTGCATTAAATTCTACCTGTTGACATTCATCTAAAAAAAATTCCGTCTATTAAAAGAAGTAAATGTGATATAATTAATTT